>NW_005871174.1:1116145-1210004 GCF_000147115.1 Myotis lucifugus
GTTTTCAGGCTAGCCACGCCCCCGGGGACCCAAGCTTCCAGCTGCTCCTTTTTTTTTCTGGGATTTATTTATCTTCTATAATTGAAACTTTGTAGCCTTGAGTGGAGCTGAGGGCCAGCCAGGGCAGGCGGGAAGCTTGGCTTCCTCCATCGCTGGAGGCAACCCAAGCCTCCTGCTCACTCCAGCTCCATGGCCGCCGCCATCTTAGTTGGGTTAATTTACATACTCGCTCCTGATTGCCTGGTGGGAGTGGCTTGTGGGCTTGGCTTGAGCATAGCAGGGGGATGGTTAATTTGCATGTTTCTCTTTTATTATATAGGATTTAGCTTTGTTGAGGTATAATCTACACTAATAAAAGAGAAACATGGTAATTAGCGTACGACCGCTACCCTTTTCATTGGCTAATCAGCATATCCTTATGCAAATTAACTGTCAGCCAAGATGGCGGCCAGCAGCCAGGCAGCTGGAAGCGAGCATGAGGCTTGCTTGCTCCAGTGACTGCAGACTGCAACGTTCCCTGCCTGACTTGCCGGCCTCTGAGCTACAACTCTAAGAAACTATGTTGCAAATATAGTTGCAAAACCCCAGAAACCAGCTTTCAGCCAGCCGGGATCTCAGAGCTATACATTGTTTCGATTATAGCAGCTGAAGCCTCAGAGCTAGAGCCAGAGCTAAAGCTGGCCCAGAATAAAAAAAAAAAAAAGAAAACAAGGAGCGGTTGGGAGCTTCAGTTACCCGCTTCCGGAAAACAGCCCTCAGCCCCTCACCCAGACTGGCCAGGCACCCCAGTGGGGACCCCCACCCTGATCCAGGACACCCTTCAGGGAAAACCAGCCAACCCCTACCCGTGCACCAGGCCTCTATTCTATATAGTAAAAGGGTAATATGCCTCCCGGCACTGGGATCAGCGGAGCAGCGAGGCTCCCGGCACCGGGATCAACATGACAGGGGGCAGCGCCCAAACCCCCTGATCGCCCTGTGGCTCTGTGTGTGACAGGGGGCGGGGCCACAACCTCCCTATCCGCCCTGCTCTGTTCGTGACCGGGGAAGGCGCCCCAACCCCCTGATCAGCCCTGCTCTGTGCCTGATAGGGGGGAGCTCCCCAATCCCCTGATTGCCCTGCAGCTCTGTGTTTGACAGGGTGCAGCGCACCAACCCCCTGATCGGCCCTGCTCTGTGTGTGACAGGGTGCGGCGCCCCAACCCCCGCTCCCCCACAGGCCCTGCTCTGTGTGTGACAGGGTAGAGCCATAACCTCTCCATCGGCCCTGCCCCGAGTGTGACAGTGGCGGCGCCCCAACCCCCTGATCGGCCCTGCTCTGTGGGTGATAGAGGGTGGCACCCTAGCCCCCCTCCACGGGCCTTGCTCTGTGTGTGACAGGGTAGAGTCATAACCTCCCCATTGGCCCTGCCCTGAGTGTGACAGGGTGCAGTGCCCCAACCCCCTGATCTGCCCTGCTCTGTGTGTGACAGGGGGCGGTGCCCCAACTCCCCTATCGGCCCTGCTCTGTGCATGACAGTGGGGAGCTCCCCAACCCCCTGATCGACCCTGCTCTGTGTGTAACAGGGTACGGAGCCCCAACCCCCTTGATGGGCCCTGATCTGTGAGTGACAGGGGGCAGCACCCCAACCCCCCTCCATGGGCCTTGCTCTGTGTGTGACACGGTAGAGCCATAACCTCCCCATTGGCCCTGCCCTGAGTGTGACAGGGTGCAGTGCCCCAACCCCCTGATCCGCCCTGCTCTGTGTGTGACAGGGGGCGGTGCCCCAACTCCCCTATCGGCCCTGCTCTGTGCATGACAGTGGGGAGCTCCCCAACCCCCTGATCCGCCCTGCTCTGTGTGTGACAGGGGGCAGTGCCCCAACCCCCCAATCGGCCCTACCTTGAGTGTGACTGAGGGTGGCATCGCAACCTCCCAATCCGCCCTGCTCTGTGCATGACAGGGGGCAGCGCCCCAACTCCCCAATCGGCCCTGCTCTGAGCCTGACCAGGGGCTGCACCTAGGGATTGGGCCTGCCCTCTGCCACCCGGGAGCAGGCCTAAGCCAGCAGGTCATTATCTCCCGAGGGGTCCCAGACTGCGAGAGGGCACAGGCCGGGCTGAGGCACCCCCCCCTCCCCACCCCCCCGAGTGCACAAATTTTTGTGCACCGGGCCTCTAGTTGAAAAATAAAATAGTACGATATTTAAAGTGCATACCCATTATAAAAGGATTCCTCCCATTGAGTTAATGAACACATTCACCACATCACTTTTTGTGTGTGAGAACATTTCAGTGTAATATCTTAGAAAATTTCAGAATTACCAGTACAATACAGTGTTATCAACTACAGTCACCATATTATATACATGAACTCCTCCCACCTTATTCACCTTATAACTGAAAGTTTGAACTCTTCTACCAGCCTCTCCCTATATCCCCCACCTCCCAGTCTTTCACAACCATTTTTTAACTCTCTGTTTCTATAAGTTTGAGTTTTTTATATTTTAGATTCAACATATAAGTGATGCCATGCAGTTTTTGTGTTTCTCTCTCTGACTTATATCTCTTAGCATAATACCCTCCAGGTTCATCTAGGTTATTGCCAATGATAAGATTTTTGTATTTTTTTTAAGGTTCAATAATATTCCATTACATATAGATATATATATTTATATATTTATATCTATATAGATATTTACATATACTATATTTTTAACTAATTTCCATAGCTAGTTAAGTTGTTTCAATGCCTTGAATATCTCTGACTTCCCTTCTAACCTTGTTCTCAGCTTTTTAGCACTCCTGTGATTACATTGGGCCCACTTGGAAAATCCAGGATAATATCCATATTCTAAATACATCTGCTTTGTAACCTTAGTTACATCTGCAGTTCCTTTTACCATGTAATGTAACATTCATGGGTGTCATATTTCACCATATTCATAGTCTGGGGATTAGGGCATGATGTCTTTGGGAGGCCATTTTAGAAATTCTGTCTACCACATTCTTATTTTAAGTTGGAAAAAGTATAGATTAAATAAAACCCACTACAATGTCATATTATGAACTAATTAGTAGTGTTCAGCAAAATTTTTCTTAATAAGTGTCCACTTATTTTATCTATTATCTATCTATCTATCTATCTATCTATCTATCTATCTATCTATCTATCATCTATCTAATCCATCATACCTACTTATCTATCTTGTTACTTACTGAAATTTTAGATTTACTGGTTATTTAATCTTTCTATCCTCTATCTAAAACTACTGTAATGAGCCGAAACCGGTTTGGCTCAGTGGATAGAGCGTCGGCCTGCGCACTGAAGGGTCCCAGGTTCGATTCCGGTCAAGGGCATGTACCTGGGTTGCGGGCACATCCCCAGTGGGAGATGTGCAGGAGGCAGCTGGTCGATGTTTCTCTCCCATCGATGTTTCTAACTCTCTGTCTCTCTCCCTTCCTCTCTGTAAAAAATCAATAAAATATTAAAAAAAAATAAATAAAACTACTGTAATGAATGGGGAAAAGATCACGTCTTCAGTAGCCAAGATGCCTAGGCAGTAATATCCCAATGATGCACACAATCTGATTTTGTGACCTGAAACATTTAGACAAAGATTTTCAGCTATGAGGAGTGGAAGGGAAGACAGTGTGAGCTTCCTGTAATCATACCAATTACATGAGTTTGTTATGATGAGGAAAGGAGAATCAAGTCTTTGGATAATAAAAATTTCCCGGTAATCCCCATAATCATATATGACTTCATTTATTCAATAAATACTTCATAAAAATTTACCAAATTCTCAGGCACTACTCTATGCACCAGGGATGGGGTGTTATTTAAGGCACACCAGATTCCTGTTTTCTCAGAGCTTCTTTTTTTGCCCCATAATTTGGTGAACAAATGAGTAAAATGGCAAAAAGAGGAGATATAAGGGGTGGTCATTTCTTCTCCTGTGGATCCAAGTGCTCAGAGAGCTTCCCATACTAATTGCTCTTTCTCCCTAAAAAGCAGCCTTGAATTCTGGAGGCTCAAGGAGAGACCCCAAAGGAGACATGGCCTTCACCAATTGACTTAGCAGGGAGATAGGCCCACGGAGGTAGATAGGATTGTAACATTATTCTGGTTAAACTCTAGCGAACTTTTATTTTTCAAAAGGTTTGGCAGGAGGAAAGGGAGAAATCATAAACAATAATTCTAAGGAGAAGGTTTCAAAGATGATTTAAAAAATTCAACTGGCAAAGTTTCAGTTTATTGTATGACATGTTGGGAACATATCTGGTGACACAGTAAATAGTTAACAGTTCTTTGTTTTTGTGTTATTGTCCTGTTTGGTGTAACTGAGGACCCTGATGAGTTCTCAAAGAATATCAAGGTGTGAATACAAATTGCCAATTTTGAAAAATCAGTTTGACAATCAAATAAAAGCAAATCCCTGACTTTGTCTTTCCTTCATACAATGCAAAGAACACCAATGCCATTGACCTTGTTTGAGAATAAAGATGAGGTAATTGTCAGTCATAAGGTGCAGCACTAGCAAATGACAACAATGCTTGAGAGTCCACTCATTACCAATTCAGTTCAGCTTTGTCTGTGGATACAAACATGTTGTGAGTATTTCTTCATTTCTTCTTTTTTTTAGAAAAACAAAAACAAAAACAGAAACAAAGCAAACTATAATACCTAATTATGGGGAGGAAAAACCGCATGTATCCATGAAGACACCAAGAAAAGGAAACAGACAAATTCATATCTGTGGAACCAGGAATCTTTCTGATGACTATAAGAAAGAGTGGCCACATAAGTAAAAACAGCAGCTTCTTGAAGATTAATCCTAGGTTCATAGTACCCTGAGATCTGATAAGCACAGACTTGAGGGCCAGTTTTCATGCAGGAGGAACAGCTCTGCCACTTTTACCTTGAATTTTTGCTGTGATATTGGGCAAGTATATTATCTTCTCTGAACCTTCAATTATTTTTATTTGTATGACTGGGAAAATAAAACCCACTTTCTAGAATTGTTGCACATGTGAAACCATATGTCAGATACCTAGCACATTATCTGGCACATGAACTATCTTCATGCAATGGAAACTATTTCCATTATTATAGTTTTTGGTATTAGCACTTCTATATACTTTTCAAACTCCCCAAAAGCTCAAAGCACTTTAGTATGTTCATTATTAACTTCAATGCACAGACTGAGAAATTGCCAAAGAATATGCTGAGCATTGATACTAAGCCACAAAGTTAAGAAAGAAAATTCCAGGTGTCCATTTTCCTTGCTGTGTAATTTGCCACTGAGATCCAGTCTGTGTTCTACATGATCATGACTTTGAGGGGACTGGCTCAGCTTCTGAGACTGTTTAAGGAAACTTCCTGATCAAGTTAGCATATTTGTCCTTGTACCAAGCAGGAAAGTCTTTTCACTCCTCTGTTTGTGGTTCCAGGGCCACTCAAGCCTAACAGAGAGCAGAGAAGAAATAACCCTTTGGGATGCCACTAATGTCTCAGAGGCGCACACACCTCACCCGTTCCATAGGTAGCCCAAGTTCTTGGGCTTCCAGCCTTCTCCAGTTTGACTTTGGATTGTTAGTTCTTCACTCCCGGAAGCTGCGTCTGACTCTTTCTGCCTCTGAAGTCTGGAACCTCTCCTGTATCATCTGCATTGAATTTAGTTCCTGCTTCATAAGTGCTTCCTACACACTATTATCTTACACTTATCCATGACCCAGATGATCAACTTCAGCCTTAAATATTGGGAGCAGACTTTTCCAGCTCACTTTTTCAAATTCAGGGGAAGGAAATAAAAAAAGAACCATGGAGTTTCATGGATGTTACTTCTAAGGGAAGAAAGAAAGGTATAGATTAATATTCTTACTGTACCACCCCCTTTTCTCTGTACTACTACCATTATTATTAACTTACTGTTCACCTGGCATTTTACAGCATAGTATGGACAAGTTGAAACCACATTTAGTTGCCTTATTTTGGCTAAAAGATTTAATTTTTTAAAGCTAAGGTATTTGCAGAAGTACTGCTATGTACAAACCTGACTAGTCTGAGCACATAGTATAACTGTGATGCACACACACATGTACTTCCTTCCCTTCACACACAAACACACATTACCATCAGCATATCAGATTCACAGTACTTGAAATTTTTCTTTCTCTAGAAAGTAGTAGACCATTTGCATAAAATATCCATTCACATTTTGTGACAGTTGAGAAATTATTTATATATAACTCTCTTCCTCTTTTTATCTATAGTTGAAACTTCCTGAGAAGTTCTGAGATGGCCTGAGTGATACATCTTACACTCATGTTGAGCATTTTGTTGATATGGAAAGAAATTTTACTTATGTAAAAGGCCCTGCATCAGGCCCCCAGTCATGTGCAGCAGACCAGAAGCATTCTAAAAGTACCAGAGAATTAAGAGGTATTGGATAATTGTTCATCATTAGAGCAAGCATCCTAGGGTACCCATTAGCTTCAATGAACAGAGTGTAGTTGGAAGTGTGTTTTTTGATATGGATTTACAAAGTAGTTTGCCAAATTATTATTTTTTTCTGTATAGAATACCAATGAAAGGAAAAAGAGGAGGCTGGTGGTCTCATTGCTGGATAATTATACCATACTGTATAAAAGGATGGTCATCTGATATTCAAGATATGTATACTGCTCAGAGGCAACAGTTTGGCAGGGGGAATCAACACCTATTTCACCAGTGTTCTAGCATTGAATTAGACAAAGCAATTCTGTAATTTAAGCTCCATTCTGGAGTAAATTACCATTGTAGACTACCATGTATATAGGTATAAGAATTTCTGAAGGAAATTTAATTTAGCAAACTATTAAAAAATCCTCTCCTTCAGATTGTCTAAAACATATCAATTCAATATCTCCTTTTTAACTTTATTTTTATTGTTGACACTATTACAGATGTCCCCCTTTTCCCTTCCTTTACCTGCCACCACCCCCCCCAACCTATGCCCCCTTCTGTCTGGCCATCATCACACTGTTGTTTGTGTCTATGGATTATGCATATATGTTCTTTGGCTAACCCCTTCACCTTCTTTTATTCAATCTCTTGATTGACCTTAAAAAACTGTTTAAAATCAATGTCCTTTTATGTTCATCTTGGCATTTAATTTCATTTGCATATGACCAAGTTGTTTTTTTGTAAATTTAATTTGGTGGAGCTTGGCTCCCAACACAGAAAAAATCGCATCCTCTGAGTTAGGGCTGCCAACACTGGCAAGTAGCAATGCAAGTAAATTTGATGTATATACTTTTCAAACTTCTCAGATGTGATCACTGACATTTGGCCTGATGAAGGAAGCCCCTGGGGACTGGAAAAACACAAAGCATGCTGCTGTACTGACATGCAAAATGTCTTATAATCTGTCTTTATCTTTCATGGCTGCAGTGGTCTGGATAAATTAGATCAAATTGGGCTAAACACTGTTTCTGGCTACACTCACGTAGCTGTTTTCAAAAGCTAATAGGAGCTGTGTGTGCACATCCAAGGACAGAATTTGGCTCCTTTTGTCTTTGCACAAATAGCGGCTTTTGTTGAGATGATTATTCCTGAGTGACTATTTTATAAGCAGTGTTTTTGCCCAGCTTAAATATCTTTTCACTTTACTTTTCATACTGGAGACATTTATAAATATGGAAACAAAGTAACTCAAAATCTTCAGTTTCCAGAAAAATAAAACTCTCCCCAGTAAAACTTGTGAGTATTGCAAATGAACTTGGAAAGAGGTAAAGCAAATCAAATAAACAGTGGCAAAACGGAAGTAACACTGAGAAAAAGTGTTAAGACTCATTAATGCTAGCAATCTGATTAAAATTTTTACAGCACATTGATTCTTAGTCTTTTAAAAGGGAAATATGTTGTTAAATAATATTTTTAAAGAAAATACATTTATTTATTTAAATGCAAAAAATGCTGAAATCAACTCTTAATGCCACTCTTTTCTTCTCCTTCAAAAATGTATTACATAAGTTTCACTTTTTTTCAAAGGCCAAATCTTTTGAAATAAAAGAGAACCAGTGTGATAGAAAAGTTTTATTACTAGAAATTGCATCCTTGGGTCATTTTTGAATTTCCTTCTAGAAAATCACACATACAACCAGGGCCTTAAGGTTTTGAAAGGACTTCTTGCATAAATCAATATGAAATATAAATAATATGAAAGACACTATAGAATTTCTTGACTTTTTGAGGCACTTACATGGGTTAGTTTATTTCTTTTGTGCTTTGAGCAAAATTATTTATGGTTCTTTATTGCCCTTGCTTTGAAGATGATCAATTTAAGAATGTTTTTAGTTATACATTGGAATAAGGACTTTCAAAAGTTCATAATTTATACATTAGTCATGAATTTATCAATGATTGCAAGTTAAATATTTTTTATGTTTTGGAAGATTAATAATTTATGCAAAATGACCCCATTGAGTTCTTTGAATGGTTGATAATTTGCCTAAAATAGATTTTTTTTTTATTAACTGCCAATGTAAACAGATTCCAGGTCTTTGAGACCCATCATATCTCTGCTTGAAACATTTTGAATACCAACTCCAAAACTCAACATTAATAAAACATTAAAGTTCCAACTTAAGCCCATAAAAGT
Organism: Myotis lucifugus; assembly: GCF_000147115.1. NCBI lineage: Eukaryota > Metazoa > Chordata > Mammalia > Chiroptera > Vespertilionidae > Myotis > Myotis lucifugus. The sequence continues at coordinate 1,124,770 of NW_005871174.1, forward strand.
CAAGAAATCCAGAGTTAAGGTTGACCTGGCTCTCTGAACTCTGTTCTCCTGCATGTATGCATGGGTGATGGGACAGTGGTTCGGCTGTTGCTTAAACCAGTCTTCCTGCATAATCTGAAAATGTAATTGAATTAGTGTATAAAGCATTTACATTCCCTGCAGTGGAGAGCCTCACACACTATATTATCCACAACCCCTCTCAGGGTCCTCGTTTTAACTCCTCACTGCTGTGTTCCTGCAAGGCTTCCTCAGACATTCAGAAATTGGACTTGCAAATACAATTTCCCTTCTTTTACGAGGCTTCAAGATGAATGATACACACTCAGCTTTCCTAGTTGCCTTTCAGCTCCTGGCCAGACAGATAGAGTTTAGGTAACATTCTTCCTTTTGGTTAACCTCCCCAGGGTTTGCTAAGTATTAAGCAATGTCATTCTGCAGTTAAGGATTATTTTATGATTTAATTCAACTAGATGCAGGACAGTTTGCTATATTAAATATGAAAATTAGAGATATCAGGTTGAGTTTAGGGATATATAATTTATAGCAGGCTCTTACGAATAGGACTTTGGTCTCAGATAGACCCACGTTTCAATAAGGTCTTTGTTTTGCCATTTAACTTTTCAAACTTATGTTTTCTCCTCTGTAATATGGGAATAATAATAGTCCTTTTGATTTTTAAGATTCAATGAGATTGTGAAGATTTAAAGAGATGAGGTATATAAAATGATTGATATGTAGTAAGCACTTAATAAATGGCTGCTGTTATTTTTATCCCTTATTTTGGTAGAAAATAATAGCATATTGCTTTGATTCATTTATTTCCCTTCATCTCCCATAGAGTGTGAGATAGGGCACCTCAAGTAGAATTTGAATGTCCAGAAATGTTAAAAATGAAACTTAACAATATGTATAAAAAGGATGCTCATCATTGGCCATAATTCAAGAAATATACAATGATATCATTTTTTATCATCCAGATTGTCAAGGATGAAAAAGAGTAGTAACACTAGAATTGGCTATGGGGAAAAAGGCTTTCTCATATGCAGCTACTGCATAAACTGACATACCACTTTGACAGGCAGTTTGATGATGTGAGTAAAATATTTAAGGCATCTTGTTTGACTCAGCAATTGTACTCCTAAAAATTTATCTTATGGAAATAATCAGATAAGTTTTCAAGAATATCCATAAAAATCTTATTGAAAAATTGGAAAGAACCTAGATGTTAAAATAAATTATAGTGTAATCATACAATGAGATACTAGATAACCATTAAAAATGAATGAATTTTATGTGTGTAATAGGTTTGATTGAGTAGTCATAAGTTGCAGGGCATATATTTGAAATGATTTCTGTTTTTTTCCAATAGCCATTAACAATGCTATCAGTGGAACCTCTTTTTTTATATCAGAAGTGGGCTTCCTTAACTACATCTCAGTCTTTCCACAGAATCTTCAATCTCTTTTGGTTATTTAAATAGTCTCATTCTGTTTATTGAGACCCAAGGCCAGCTTCATGGGTCTATGACCTGCATAATTGCAAAAGGTCTATCCTCAGAGGAGCCTGAGCTTGGTTTAATACTCAGTTGTTGCTCTTAGAATTCTTAAGAGTTGTATTTTTGAATTTCTGTTTTGTATGTGAAACTTGACGAGACAATGAAGCATGTGCATGAAAAGAGAAGATACATGGGATACTTGTGTTCCTTGCCACCTCATTTGCGCATAGCATTCTCTATGCTCCTGAGCAGAGAATTCCAGTTAACCCATGACATGTGGGAGTTAGTGAGATTCAAAGCGAGTATAGAGAGCTTTATCTATGACCGACAAGCAGGTCCCTGACATCTCCAAGAGGCCGTGCTTTTTATTCAAATCAGAACTTGCTTTGAATGCGGAAAGAAGGTAATGACATTTTCAGAGATATGAATGACCAAGAAACCCTATCATATCCTTTTATAGCCAACCATTTATGCTGAAAGTGAAGACAGAGAAGTAAAATGAAAGAACAACACATAATTACTTTCCTTTAAGTCTTTGCTAACTTATCAGTAAGCTGAAGGTAGACAATGTTGTAGAAGGTACATACCTACTCAGGGCCAAGAGGTGAAATTAAAAGAGTTGAGTTAATTTTCGCTGTTCTGCTAAAAATGAAGTCCATATGCAGGTATGTGCTACAAAATATAAATTGTGTAATTTTTGTGATCCATGTATGAGTTAAAAGCTTTATATTTGCATTTAAAACTGAAGTAGAAAAATATAAAGATGAATGGTAACATTCATGTTAATACATTTAATTTTTATTTTTTCTTTACTTAGAACAACATTATATAGCAAAAACCAAACACCATGACTAATTATAGGAGCAACTGCAGTGGAACAGAAAGGGCTTTATATATTAGTACCATTAATACCACTTTCTTACTGCTTTTTGAACAAGGAGCCCCATATTTTTGTTTTGAACTGAGCCCACAAATTATAGAACTGGCCCTGATGCCAATGATAAAAGAAGCAAAGGTATTGGGGGCATCTGTTACCTTTGTTTATTGGCATTCATTTACTCTTCTGTTAATAGTCTCTGATTTTCTGGGCACATCTCCCCTCCATCCATGTGTTTAAGATGGAGTTGATTTCAGATCTGGCTCCAGGGCTGCATGTGAGACTCAAGCTGGGTCAATCAGAATATTTCATTTTCCTGGTCCTACTGATTGGTTTGGTGACCCATACACATCATAAGATTTGTGTAAGAAATCACAGGAAGAGATTCTCTGCCTTTTGTTGCTAGAATCTAACCTGAGGACAGGTGATCCTGGAGCTGCTGGGGGACACATATGGAGCTCAAGAATAATACCAACATGGAGAATGGCAAAGGTGAGAGATACAGAAAAAGCAAATCCCGGTGCTATCATATGGGTCCCCGGATCAAGCTATGCCTGAATCTAAATGTGGTTTTTAGTTATATGAGACCTTTTGTGCTCAGGCTAGCATGAATTAGATTTTGTCACTTGCAATAACATTGTGACATAGTATGTATTCTATACTTTCATTAATATTTATGCATAATAGATATCTCTAAAGATATATAACAAACCAGTAACTGAATATCCCAATCAGGGAAGATTATAAAGAGGAGTTTCAGTTACAACTTTGTACTGTTCTCTAGTGTTAGACTTTTGTAAAGTGGGTATTTATTACTTTAAAACCAGCAAAACAATAAAGGTGTTTCCATTTTGGAAAAAAAGTCAATTATGCTTAATCTTAATGTAATAATTTCCCAGCCGGACACAAAAGCAGATGTCTTAAGGTAGATCTTACATGCATTGTTCCGCAACAGGAGCTAGCATTCTCATGCCAATTTCTCTACATAATGACATGGGTGTGAAAGGCAGCCACAGAGTCATATCACAGCCTTTACCCAGCAATTTCACTGGTTGGTGCCATATAATTATGCTGCAGAAAACAGCAAATAAGAGAAGATTAATGAGTTTGGCCTTACTAACCACCTAAAGGTGAAATATTTAATTCTCAAGTAGGCCATCTTTTGTCTTACTGTGTTCTAATGCATGTGTGTGTGTGAATAGAAGGAGAAACTTAGGGTTTGAAGTTTCCAAAAAGGGCACTGAGAAGGGGGAAAATGGTAAAATTAGGCAGCTAAGGAAGGTTAGGGCTATCTCAGGGAGAGCGTTCACAGAATATTTTTAACCCCCCTAGGGTCCTGGTAGGTGACCTTGCTATAACACATCAAAGACATTCAGTGGTAGTGTTTTATGCATACCTCATGCTCCTGGCTCCAGCAGACACCAGCATCACCAGGAGGGGCTGGGAGCAAGGATCCTGTTTTCTTAGCTTTCTTCCCAGAGCTAAGCTCGGTCAGGCCCAGCTGAGATGTACTCCGTTAGGCCGGGCTACGAGCCCTATGGGCCATTCTCCAGCACAGCATTCCATATACTTGCTAACCCTTCTGCTCATGATCTCAGCTCTCCTCCCTTCCTGTCTTAGATATCCCAAACCAGAACACACACAGCCATCTTCCCCAACCAACGGTTTAATCGAGGGAAATTTGTTTCCCATGTTCTCACAATGAAGGTTTGAATGCTTTCTTTCAGTCTGACAAGGCTTTTGTATGTATGTGTATGAAAGCAAAACTGTTAGCATGCATTTATACTCAATGATTCCCACAGTGTCTTGGAAACTTGTTTTGACAGGGTGAAAATCCAAGGGCCCTGGCTGAGGTTGGGAGACCAGGGGAGAAGTGGACCCTCACAAGGGATCAGAAGGAAAAGAAGTGAGAGGCCGGGCCTGTCGCTGGTGCTGACTTTTGGGATCAGTGTGGGTTGTCACAGTACTTGGAAGGGGCAAATACCAGTACTATTTAGTTCCTGCTAAATTTGTTTGTTTCAAGTCATATGAGCATCAGGTAACATGTTCAAAGAGAATAAAAGGGAACCCAGGGAAAAGAAATTCTCCCTCTCACTGCCACCCCTCCTCTTCTGTTCCTATGGGCATTCTTCTGAACGCCTGGTGCCTGTTTAAACCCCCGATCTGTTCTTCACGTTGGCTTTACCTTGACTTTCACCTGTGATATAAGGGCTTGAGCTGCAATTTCAAGATGACACTCAGCTCTGCACTTTATAATTCTTTCCTTAAGCAAAGTAATGAATAAAGAAACATATGCAAGGGCTTGAAAGCCCTCACTCCAGGTACATGATTAACTCCTGTACCTGTTTTTCACACCTTTCCTTGTGCAAAACCAAGCAGGTGACTGGTACATTTTTTCCTGTGGCATGCGCTATTTCCAATTCACTGCAAAACGAAGTTCAAACTGCTAAAAAAGCTGGTTTTTTTAATTACCTTGAGATACATCTTGCAAGGAGGCAGCCTCACAGCTCTCATCAATGAAGTCAGTAAGCTGTGAAGACATGTGGCCAGATATGTCTTGTCATTAATATATACAGTGTGATCAGATGTCCCCATAATTGTTATGATTACAGGATCATAAAGCTTTAGAGCAAGAGAAAAAGCAAGTACCTTTGTTTGAAGGGTCAGCCAAGAAAACAGAGCTTATTAATAAAACAGGAGTGCAGAGACTTACAATAATGTTTGTATTTAAATTAGGAGGTGGGCAAATGTGGTTCTAGTAGATCTTTCTACATTGAGTTAAATATTGAAATAAATAATAGCAATGGTTTTCTAATGTCTGTAATTAGCATTGACTTGCTATATAATGCCTTTCCCAGATAACTGTGTATTGACTGAATTTTCAAGATTGATGTTTTATAAATGTAAGCAAAAATGTAATTCTAAGGTAACTAAAGAAGTAAGTTTTCTACATAAAACAATAACAATGCATTTTCCTTTAAAAAGTGCTTATGTGCATGTGTGTGTGTATGTATGTGTGTGTGTGTACATTCTGCATGCTTTGCTCACAGATCATCACGAAGAGGGCTTTCAAGAGGATCTTTTTCTTGCTGTAGTGTCAGATCTTAAAATAAGATTTAAGGGCTGGAAAGCCTGATTGAGTGGGACTGAAATGTGATTTCTAGTAGCACCGCTCAGCAGAGCATGGAGAACAGAAAATGCTGTTTCTATGTGTTGGAGGTTAGACATTTTGGGGCAGACATATTTTAATTCAGCCTTTTCTTTTAAAATCAAATATATACTGTAGCTATCTTGAGATGTGTAGTTCCTTATTATAGTTAATGGATTGTTCATCCCCTTTGTCCTTGAGATAATCCTAAGTATGTGCATAAAACTGAGATCATGTTGCCCATAAAAACCAATCAGCCTGGAGTTGGTCCACAAGGTGTTGAACATTCACTAGAGCAGATGGGAAAGATAATGTTTAATAAAGAGTTAGAGGATTAAGTGGTACAAAACAAGCTAAGAGAAAGGGATAATTTAATTTCAGGTGAACCTCTGTGACATTTCTTGTACCCAAACACAGATTAAAATGATCCCAGAGCCATGACTCGCCGCTACTTTTTCTCCAGTGCTGACCCTGCATACATTGTCAGCTTGTGACTCTGCTGGCATCATCGCCTGGATCTGTGAATAACTCAAAAGATAGCTTCTCAGGCTTATAAAGATGTATGAAGTGAGTCATTCACAAATGAATATACATATGAGGAAATGACAGAATTCTGCTAAATATGTTTATATTTGAACAAGTGATCCATCTCAGCGTGATTTAGAAAGAGATGTGCATACGTTTATATAAATGACAGTTAAAAAGATGGCTGTCACAATGTTTACTGATGAGGTTTCTATTTATCTTAACATTTAGAAGTTAAATCAAAAACGGATTGTGGATTATAGCCTAAGAAAGGTTGAGCCTGAATTTACTATAACAACTTGTGGCAAATGGAGGTAGAAGGAAGGTAGAGCCAACCAGTCAGAAGCCCCCTGGAGAGGTAAGGTTGTGAGGCCTTTGACAGCTTAAGTGCAACCTCATTTATTTTCCACCATGTTTAGTTAAACAATTAAATATAGGTTGGAGAGGTGGATTGAAGTAGCTGTTTGGGACTTGCTGGTCGGGGTTCCGGCAGGGCCATGCGGTCAAGTTGCACCGTGGGCCTTACGCAGCAGCGCTTTGGTCTGTGACCCTGCTGAGCAGCTCGAACATTCAGGTGGCACATCCCTCTCCTGCTTTGTCCTTTGTTCCAGGCCTTGGGCCGTGCTCTTTGCTCTTCTGCTTAGTTTACTAAGAGAACCACTTCTCATTTGAGCTTCTCACAGTCTCAACTCTTAATAGTCTGGAGGAAGTTGCCAAACAAATGTAACCTCTTTTGTTGGTCTGGCTCAGGGGTGGGCAAACTTTTTGACTCGAGGGCAACAATGGGTTCTTAAACTGGACCAGAGGGCCGCCGGAACAAAAGCATGGATGGAGTGTTTGTGTGAACTAATATAAATTCAAAGTAAACATCATTACATAAAAGGGTACGGTCTTTTTTTTTTTTAGTTTTATTCATTTCAAGCGGGCTGGATCCGGCCTGCGGGCCGTAGTTTGCCCACGGCTGGTCTACCTGCTCCTACCTGTGTTTGCAGCAGGGCTGGCCATTTGGCAGTGACTTACTCTGGAAATGTTCTTTGGGATGCACTAAACTCAATTGGGGAATATTTCTTTTTATATATATATATATATTTTATTGATTTTTTTTACAGAGAGGAAGGGAGAGAGATAGAGAGTTAGAAACATCGATGAGAGAGAAACATCAATCAGCTGCCTCCTGCACACCTCCTACTGGGGATGTGCCCACAACCAAGGTACATGCCCTTGACCGGAATCGAACCTGGGACCCTTCAGTCCGCAGGCCGACACTCTATCCACTGAGCCAAACCGGTTCCGGCAATTGGGGAATATTTCAAACTGCTTTTTAAATAAAAGTGTTGACATGTGCTGCTGAAGTGGCCTGGGATGGAATATCAGCATTCCCGATATAATAACAAACACAAAAGAGCAGGGGACCAGGCAAAGGATCCTGCAGGTTGTCAGTCATTCATAAACCCTGGATCTTAATTAAGAGACCTGAAGAGAAAAAAGATCCTTCTTCCTTCCTTCCTTCCTTTCTTTCTTTCTTTCTTTCTTTCTTTCTTTCTTTCTTTCTTTCTTTCTTTCTTTCTTTCTTTCTTTCTTTCTTCTTTCTTTCTTCTTTCTTTCTTTCTCTTCTTTCTTTCTCTTCTTTCTTAAAAAATTATCTTTATTGTTGAAAGTATTACATGTATCTCCCTTCTTCCCATTGACCTCCTCCACCCTGCACCACCCCCAGGCCTTCACACACATTGTCTGTGTCCATAGTTTATGCATATATATGCATACAAGTTTTTTGGTTAATCTCTCCTAACTGCCCCGCCCCCCCGCCCCGCCCAACCCCCTTCCCTCTGAGAATCAATTGTCTGTTCTGTGCTTCTATGTCTCTGGATCTATTTTGTTCATTAGATTCCACATATGAGTGAGATTATGTGGTACTTATCTTTCTCTGACTGGCTTATTTCACTTAGCCCTTCCTTCCTTCCTTCCTTCCTTCCTTCCTTCCTTCCTTCCCTTTTATTTAAAGCAAAGAAAAGCAAAACTATATAACTTTTAGAAGAGGACAAGTACACAAATTCTCTGAAGGTATAATTTACATCCATTATCCAAATCTTTCTTTAAGGTCTCAGAGTGTTTGTCTTAGTTATGAAGGCAAATATCTCACAAAAGGACACCATGGCTTGTGGTGGTTGAATAGAGGTGCACAAAGAAGACCAAACTTTAGACTCAGATAAAATACAATACCCTTAATTAATCTTACAGCAATAATATCTTTACTGTTATAGAACAATGTTCATAAAGTATAGGACATTCATGCACATCCTCATGGTGCTTACTATGACTGAGAACCTGCAGTGCTGTTATCAGTATTTTTCTTTAGATTGATTCAGCATGGGGTATGCAGATATTAGGGCCTGGAGGGCAGCCCATAATGAAGACATGGGCACACTTTTCACTCTGGTCTGGGGTTAACTGCTCTTGATTCTTGTTATTCAAGGCAAAATGAAGTTGCTGTCTCGGGGGATCTGAACCTGAATCTGGGAATTGTTATATAGGTTGTTACATATGAAGCAATGACACTCTTTTGCAAGCACACTGGCAAAAATTCCTTTAATGCATTTGATCAACTATGGAATAGTTGCTCCAATTCAGTCTTCCATTGTGGAACCAAGGACTTCATGAGAACTTCCTGTGAAATTGCATGAAGACAGAGCTGTAGGTTCTACATACCAATACTGGATGCTGTATATTTAGTGGAATCCTCATTATAACCGAAGAGTATTTTTAAATTGACATTTTCCCTCTTGGGTTTTTTTTTTATTATTCTTTAAACTGAATGTTATTGTTCAGTTTAATTTCCCAGCACCTTGAATGACAAACTTTATAATACTGGCACTGGGTATCAGGACTACAGCCTTCTAAACCTCAGATCAGCATCTCTGAAAAGGAAAGTATCTTTTCTCATATTGTTCAGCTCCCAGTAGCCCATTGTAAGAATCCCCTCTACAACACCCTGAATATCTCAGGTAGCCTTTTGCGAATATTCTCGGTGACGGGGCCCTCAGCAATTCTTAAGCCAGCCCTTTCTGTTTCAGTGGTTCTAATTATTTGAATGTTTTCCCACCAAAAACTCAAATCTGCCTCTTTGATCCCTCAATCTTTTTGTCTCAGATTTGCTTTCTAAAGCTACAAATATAGGTCTTTCCCTTAGTTAAAATTTCAAAATATTAAAGAGAGGTTTTTGTTCTCCCCAAATCTCTTTTCTAGGCAAAATTTTTATTATTCATTTAAAAAAATGTTTACTGAGTAGGTACAATGAGCAAAAGCTGGGTTAGATGCAGCGGGTGACCTAAAGGTGCTTCAGACAACGATTTCTCATGGACTTTGCATACAGAACTGACAGCATGGGACTGGCTTCTTCTAGATAAACTGTCCTATCATTTGTTTCTAGGTTGAGAGCTCCTTAGTGACCATGGGGTCACCTGAATACCCCAGAGCCTGCTAGTAGACACATATGTGGGTACTCAATAAATGTTTTCTAACTTTGTTCTATTCCTCTAAAACTGAGTCCCCCTAAACCTGATTATAATGTTACTTGAGGCCTGATGCACAGATTCGTGCACTGGTGGGGTCCCTCGGCATGGCCTGTGGGGTAGGCCAAAACCAGCAGTCCAACACCACCTTCTGCTCCTGCCTGCTGCTCCAGCTCATTCTGGCTCTGCTGCGCCTGCCTGTAGCTGCTGCAGAGGCAGGAGAGTCTCGCGCTGCTGCAGCTGTGTTCACTAGCTCTGAGCCCTGTCAGTCAGCTGAGCAGCGCTCCAGCTGTGGGAGCGCACTGACCACCAGGGTCAGCTCCTGCATTGAGCATCTGTCCCTGGTGTTCAGTGCACACAATAGCAACCAGTTGACTGGTCGTTGGGCCATTCGGTTGCTTAGGGTTTTATATATATATATATATATATATATATATATATATATATATATATTTATGTATAGATTCCCTTAGTTTGACCTGTAGCAAGCACAGTGGAGGTCTTATACCTCTTGATCTAACTCTGACATTGTGTGTGGGCTCACAAGTCCTCAGCCCACATAGACGGCTGTATAAGATTCTATGGCACACATTATCTCACTTGACATGCCCAATAACCATGAGAGGTAGATACTGTTTTGCCCAGATTTTAGATGAGAAAACAGACAGAGATAAGAGAGCTAAAATGCTTGAAGCCATAGGTGTGTTCAAATTATTATATTTGAGACTTCTTCTAATATAGAGATCCTCACTCCTGTTTTTCTACCATTTTCTAATTTTGTACCTGAGTTTTTGATCCTGTTGTGGAACTATACCATCATTTTTATAAAATTATATCTTATTAGTTTTAGCTATTCCTTTCAGTTTGTGTACTTGTTACTAATGTGCTAAGCTTATTTTTCAACTATGTTGTTGATGAGAAAAACTGGTGGTTCAAAGGCAGAGAGCTGTGTCATCCTATGAGGATCTTTGCTCCAGGATGACCTTGATGCTCTCATCAATACTGTTTTGGGTATATTTGTGCAACTATTCTATCATGTAGTCTACATTTTTCCATTTTGACCATAAGAAATAACATGATAAATTAAAATGTATTTTGTTTTAAATTAGATATTTTACTATATGATTTATATTGCTTTTCATATAAAAAGCATATGACAGATTTTTATTTGCTATTCCAGAGCATGTGATTTGGTTCATACTATAGTTTAATATATGTATTAATGTATGTATTAATGAATTCATGTGTGTAAATTTTATCATCTATTTAGCTCTCATGATAGTTTTCCTTTCTTTATTGCTTCTACCTGTTTCTATTTACTGATGTTTTAAAATATGGGGGAAATGGTATATTTAAGAGAAAAAAAAGCCTTGATGCAAAATAATATATTTTCCCAACAGAAACACTTACTTATTTCAGTGTATCTATGCAAAACTTAAAAACCTAATTTAAAAATGTATGAAGAAACTATCATGTGGAGGATGTTACTTAGGAACTGAATTACAGGATTTGACTGTCTCTCTTTTTCTCTTGCCTTGGGCAATCTAGTCTAATTACAAAACTTGCCTTTGATTCTGTTTGGTGTTTTTCAGCAATGCATGGAAAAAGCTAATAAAAAAATAAAATGAGAAACTGTGATGGCTAGTCAAAATCCCATAGATTTCTCTACTGTTGCTTGGCTTGTCTTTGGGGATGAACTCTAAAATGTTACCTTCAATGGATCATTAGATGTACTGTGCCTATTGGTCTCTGCTTCTCTTAAATAAAGAGAAAAGATTATTTTAATTTTAGAGTTTTCAAAGCTAAAAATATGAAAATTATGGCTTATCTTCCATTTATCCCTTATCTGTAATTGTTGGGAGGTTTTGTAACCATGGAAGACACTAGACCAATAATTTCAGGGATGGGTAATATCTCTGTTTAGATAGAGAAAAGCAATTTACCACCCCTCCTTGTCCTCTAGTGTGTTTTTGTAAGAGAAGAAAAAAACTCTTTTCCCTCTATCCATCTTAGGTCTATTGGCTGGGGTCCTGTAAATTAGATTAATAAAAGACAGAGTAACAAAAGAAAAACAAACAAATTTATTAGCATGTGCATTGTGAGTATGCATGGGACTACTCAAGGATGAGCTTCTCAAAGTGGTGGTTAGAACTTGGCCTTATATAGCAACTTAACAAAAGAACAATAGAGTTTTAGAGAAGTGACAAGACAAAGGAAAAGGAGTTTTGAGTTCCTAGGGTGGCAAATTGTGGAAAGATTAATATATGGGGAATTAATGGAAGATAAGGGCTAGTTAGTAAGTTTGTTATGTGGATTCCTGTGGTGCTGATAAGGGTCTATACTTGTCTTTGGTAATGTCTGTCCTTCCTGGTAGAGAGGGGAAGTGGGGGAGGGGAGGGGGGGGGACAGCTTTACAAATTTATAGCCTGTTTTTAGTCAAATAGAGGGAGAACAGAGAGCTTTTCTTATATCTGCTTCTTTTCAATTGCCTTCAGCTCAAAATAATCCTTATGCCAAAGAGGCAAATTTTGGGGTGGCATATTCTGCTGCCCTTCATTTTGGAAGGACGTTGGATTAAATGGATTGCTGATTAAAAGGATTGTTGTCTTTTGATCCAAATGTCAACAACTGAAACCACCCTGGCTGTGGTTTTGAGTGGGTTTTCCTGAAATGTAAAGTTAGTTTATTACCAATAACCTCTGTGACAACACTACTGCAAACCAAAGACAATATGACAAAGTCGGTAACTTTAATAAATGTTGCTAAGTAAGCCTGATAAGATCACAGACATGTTTCTTTCTTCTTTGGGAGACAAAAGAAAAATGTATAGAAGAAGGGTGGGAAATTGGGGAGGATTTTTGAGTCCTGATATTGTTTTCAAGGGTTGGTGGCAGTGTTAGTGGGTTGATGATGGACAAAAACAGTATGTTATTAATACAAGTTTGTGGCATTTTTAGCCTGTCAGAATAAAGGAGATTTCTGGATGGTGTATGTCCATTGCTCCTCTGGCCTAAACAACCATGTTGTTTGAAGTGAGTGGTGTTGAGAAGCGACATATGCTTCTTCCCCTCCATGCAGAGCAATGAAATTTGGAAATATGTGCTGAAGGAGAAAACATAGTTTCCTATGGCAATTTATCTCCAAGAAAGGACAGCTTCCTGGGATAGTGATAATGGTTGCTAAAACCTCACTGAGAAAAATAATTCAATCGCCCAAATTTGGGATGAGATCATGCTGCAGCTGGCTCAGTAAAGTGGCAAGGGACCCTCAGTCTGCTTTGGAGAGAGGCATTGTGATTGGGAATCATGTGGATGTAGCTTCCTTTTACTGACACTGGATATGATCGAAGTGTCCAGGGGACTTTCAGAGTACTAGATACCATTCACATAACACAGCATTGTGTAGTCTCATGAAGTTTTTTTTTTAATGCCATTTAAACTTGCTTTCATAACAACCTGAATAAAATAAAAAATATGTTAGATTACTTCATTTTATGAACATAAATGTCTTATTTATATAGTCCTCTTTTTACAGATGTTAGGGTTTTTATGTGAAATTTTCAGTGTATTGGTTTCTCCTTTACTATTAGACACTAAATTCTTTGATTGAGGGGCTGTGCTGTTTAGCACTGTAACTGCAATTCAATAGGCATTCAATAAATGTAAACTGAATGAGTTGATGAAAAATATCTAGAGGAAGTAAAAATATTCAACTTTAAGAATGTTACATGATTGGATGACTTCAAGGAAGTTAGTTGAAATGACATTTTTTTCTTGTATTTACTGTGATGTGAAATAGGGTAATAAAAAGCCACTTGAAATAATACTGAGTTGAGTATGGGTAAGCTAGTACATTTTTGTGTGTGAAGCTAATCAGTTTTGTAAAAGACAAGTAACAGGAAATATGTAAAAACTAGGTGCCAGTGCACGAATTCATGCACATTGAAAGGAACTGTGGGCCATGGTGGGCACAGGGATGGGTCTCGGCCCATCCTCCGCACCCCTGCCCGGCCCTTCCCACCATGGCCCCCAGTCCCCTGTCTGCCAGCAGCTCTGTTCCTGCTGCCACTGCTCCCATGTGCTGATGGTGCTGGCCCTGCTTGCACCCGCAGAGCAACTGGGGCTGGCGCCAGCAGTGGGTGCAAGAGGGGCTGGCGCTGTAAGTGGGTGCGAGTGGTGGCTGCTGCCCCGATCACCCCTCAGGAGCAAGGGAGCTGGAGAAGCCCTCAGTGGGGCTGGCAGCCACCAATAGCACCTGCTGACGGTGCCGAGCGATTGAGACCGGCACCAGGTGCTGGCAGCAGGTGTGAGCGGGGCTGGTGCTGGCAGTGGGTGCGGGCAGCGGCTCTGGCACTGGCAGGGATGCAAGAGGCAGCTGCTGGCCCCGATTGCCCCTCAGGAGCAGAGGGAGGTGGAGAAGCCCTGAGGGGCGATCGGGGCTGGCAGCCACCGATTGGGGCTGGCAGCCGCTGCTAGCAATCCGGGCCAGCACCGGGCACCAGCAGCAGGTGCGAGTGCCGGGTGGGATTGAAGTGTGTGGGAGCAAAGAATTTTCAGTAACCACCAGAGGCTTGTCCCGATGACAGTGACCAGTGCCCCGCCTTGGTCTGGTGCTCCACCATCCTGCTGCGGCTGACGCCCACCATGTTCCGCACACACCCTCTGGTGGTCAGTGCATGTCATAGCAACCAGTTCCGCTGTTTGGTCTATTTGCATATTAGGGTTTTATATATATAGATAACTGATTAAACACTTTGGCAAGTCAGTGTAAATTTATGGTAGGCAGCAAAAATTCTATATCCACTTCTAACTAGGCCATCTCTGTGATTTACCTTGGAGAAATCTAATTACCCTCGACTATTTGACCTTCAATGTGTCAACATAAGTGTTTTCTCAACCTGGCTTCATGGAAATATGGTAGCTGTGCTTGACAGAGATCACATTTTTCTGTAAAAATGTTAAAAGCCATGGTCTATTTCCTTAGCTTTGTATCTTCCATTGCACTTTTGTAACTTTCAGATTGTTGTCCAGATAAATCACATCCAATAATAGGGAGAGAGGTGTGAGGTAGGGGTTGATGTAAGGAAGAAATGAGTTTATATTTCTGAAATTTTAGAATAATGTCTGCCACATAATTCGGCTTCAATAACTGTTAACTATTATACTTATCTTTCATACTTCTAAAAGAAGAAATATAAGGTAGTTATTGTATAGACTTTGCTAGTGTCCTGGTGCATGGATTTGTGCACATTGAAAGGAAGTTAATTAGAAGAAATTTTTTAATATTGCTATTCACGTCTTGCTAATGAAAAGAAAATAGGATTCTACAGAGTCTCCTATCTACCTACTCCAGGACTTCTGTGAGGATCAAATGAGATGAGGCATGGGAAAACACTTCACAAACATTTGGTTAAACTGTAAAATGTTTGCACCTGGCTATAAAGCAAGTTGGGTTCCTGGGCTGAAGAAACTTCCAGGAGGCTAGTTGCTAGGGAGAGGAAGCTGGGTGTTGCTACGTGATCTTATTACCCAGCACCCACAGCAACCATTTCTGGGCTGGGCTGGGCTGTGGGCTGCATTTTGCTCCATGCGGTCTTAGCAGCATTGGCTGTGATTTGATGGGCTGTCACTCCAGGGTGGTGGCAGGGCCTGTGTCCCCCTTGGGGGAAGCCGAGTGTTGGTTTGTCGGTGCCAGGTCCGTGGTGCCATTTATTTTTAAATGGCCAGTGCACTGTGCATCATGGCAGCTCCTGTGTTGAGCGTCTGCCCCCTGGTGGTTAGTGTGCATCATAGCTACTAGTCAGACGGATGGACACTTAGCCTTTTATATATATAGACTAGAGGCCCAGTGCATGGATTTGTGCATCAGTGGGGTCCCTTGCCCTGGCCTGCGGGGATTGGGCCGAAACCGGCTCTCTGACTTCCTCTGAGGGGTCCTGGATTGCGAGAGGGAAGTTCACAGGTGACACACCCTGGAATTGGGCTTCCTCCTCTCTGGTTCTGGGTGCGTCACACGAGAACCACAGCTGCCAAATCACCGCAGCTCGGCAGTTCCTGTGTTGAGTGTCTGGTGGTCATTGTTCATCATAGCTACCGGTTGGATGGTCGGACAGTTGCTTACGTTTTTATATATACAGATTCTATGTCACTCAGGATGGATACAGAACTCTTATGTCTCTTCAGCCCAAGATTATAATTTGTTCTGAGGATTCTGGTGGGTGAAGGTCAAGGGTCTCCACAATGGGAAGAAGGGATCAGGAGCATCAAATAATCAAGAAGACACAGCAGGATTGGGCAATGATTGCATACTTAGAGTGAGGCTGTAGTAAGTTTATTATTTCATTTGTAGCTTGTTATGAGGTTGGTTGTAACTTGATAGCTATAGAACCAGTCTTATCTATTTATTTGCTCATTCAGTGATCTTTTGATTCATCTTTCATTTAAGGAGGTACCTGAGGCAGTTCCAGGTACCCGAAATACATCAATGAACAAATAGAAAAGATCGTGTGGCTTGCATTCTAACATGGAAAGACAGAAAATAAGCAGTAAGTATAAGTAGATTAAGTAGAACATTGGATGGTGAGAATGGCTATGGAAAAACAAAAAGGTAGATCAAGGAAAGAGGAATCAGGAATGCCTGAATAGGGTAGGATGGTCAAGGTTAGGATTCATTAAAGAAGTGAAATCTAAGGAGACTTGAAGGAGATGAGGGAACTGGTTGGGCAGATAGCTGAAGGCTATGCCTGTCATGTTTGAGGTAAAAAGGCCTGTGTAACTAGATTGGAGTAAGCAAGGGGGAGAGTAGTGAGAGGTGAAATCAGAGGGGTTATGAGGCCAGATGATATAAGGCTGGTAGCCACTATGAAAACGTTGGTGATCCTATGGAGGGTTTGAGTTCGTGTTTTAAAAGACCACTGTGACTTCTGTGTTGAGAACAGATTCTAAGGGATAAGGATAGAAGCAGGGAGACCTGTTAGGAAGCTATTTCAGCTCCAAGAGAGAGTTGCCAGAGAGGTGCGAAGTAATTCAATTCTGATACATTTTTAATCTAAAGCCAAGGTCTATTAGCCATCTGGATATTCAAATCTGGAGTTAAAGTAAGAGGTCTTGGCTAGAGGTATAAATTTGTATTTTGTGGTTTTTTTTGTGTGTTTTTTTTTTACATATAGATAGAATGTAAAACCATGGGATTGGATAAGATCACCAAGGGAGTGAGTGCACATAGAGAAGAGGACCAACAACTCAGTGCTGGGGGTACTCTAACAGTAGGGGATTGAGGTGAAGAAGAGAAACCAGCAAAGAAAAATGAGGAATGACCAGTGATGTAGGAATAGAAGTAGGTGAGTCATAGATGCCCAATGGAAAAAGCGTACAAATGAATGATTGACCAAATATGTCAAATGTTGATGATGGTCAAGTAACATGAGGTGTAACAGTTGACTACTGGATTTAACTCATGAAAGTTATTTGGTAACCTTGACAAGAGCAGTTACACTGGCTGTGTGGGAGTGAAAGCCTGCTTGGAGTGGATAAAAGGAGAATTGAAGGAGATGAATTGGAGACAGCAAATAGACTAGTAGTCCAGGCTAGTCAGAATTTGAGCACCTCTTTCTTCAAGTATTCCTCCATTGGCTCATTATTGTGCCCAAGTTACCAAAGTTAACATTTCCTTACTTCCCGGTGAACTCAATGATTAAAAATGTAAATATCCTTAAATTAGTATCTCAAAATTATTAACATTGTGTTATAGATTTGTCTGTTTGCACTGATCCTTGGTGACAATAAAATTGTAGAATTTCAGAGCTCTAAGGGATATTAGACATATTATAGCCCTATCCCTATTAACAGAAGTAAGTATACATAGAGAAAGTGACTTGCTCAAGGTCACATAGTCGGTGAATAACAGTGTTAAAACTAGGACCCAGGACTTCTATTCTAGTGCCTTTTCACCTCCACAATATTTTCTCTTGGACATGATTCAACATGTCTGTAGGACATGTAAAGACTAGAGGAGATAATAGGTAAATGTCTGTTAAAGGAAAAAGAGAAGGAGAGAAAGTGAATAGATGAGTAAAGACAAGAATATATAGGAAAACTAGTTGAGGCCTGGAAGGCTAATGGTTGGAGATGTGCTCTGGGATACACAAGAGAGGAAAGCCAGGGTGAAAAACTGTAATAGCTGAGGAAACAATAAATGAGAATTGCAGGCTGCATTGTGAGCATTTTTTATTTTGAAAACATCAGGGGTATTTGAAATTGTTTAAAAAGTAAATAAAAACTGTTAACTAGAGTTAATGGAAGGACTGAAGATGAAGAAGCTCTTTACTAACCAGAATTGAAATGATGGCTTTTTTTTTTTTAAATCCTCCCTGACAACTACTGACTTGGCAGCAGCAGGTTTACAATGCCCTGAAAATAACCAGATATGAGAGGTTTCAACTTGCTGGAACTCTTATTATATGCTTGAATGATTCCTGGAACAAAAGAAAGCTGTGCATGATTGTTTAGGAAAAGTATAAGATAAACAAAGCATATGTTTTCTAACATCTACTGACTGTAATCTGATAGTCATGCTATATTGCTCTCTGCTCATTTTAAGGTTAGGCGATGAAGATTACTTTAGTGGTTCTTAAGTTCAACACATAAATAAATGATGTTAAGACTCCACTTTAACTTAGGCCCCTCAATTTTTCATACATATTTGCGGCTTTTCTTTCAGAAAGGAAAATGCACATTACTTGTTCTCTTGGAAACATTCCATCCCCTTTTAGGCTTTTTTCTTTCGCGTTTGAAAGATCCCCCTCACATTGCATAAATAGAAATGTCCCTGAGATTCATTTGATTTCATGGATGGCAGAGTGCTCATTTCAAGTATCTTTGGGAGAACCAGATAAAATAGATACACTATACTGCATTACCTGATTTAGTGCCGAGGACTGTTAGAGAACTAGATGGCTGTGGGAAATTGTAATGGGAAACTCAAGTTAGTTTTCACTTTAAGTTCAGCACCTCGGATCCAGTGGAGTTGAGGGGAGTCAAAAGTTATTACTATCTGATTTGACTGCTCACCGTTCCAAGGGAAATAAGTGAGTTGTGCCTGTGTTTTGCTGGTGGTAAGGAAAATGCTCCTATCACCTTGGTGCTAAATGGCAGCTCTTGAGCAGTGTCAGCAGAGAACTGGCTGGGAGAGGTGACTTGTTCTTTCTTTCTTGCAGCCATTACTTTGTCAGGTTGAAGGCATATTGGTGAAGCAGTGGGGGGAATCTTACACCTCTGTTTATCGGGCTGTATCTGTTCTTGGGAGAAAAAGAAACCATCCATTTTCAAAGCTGTCAATCTGGTACCCCCAGCCACCATAAAAGCCACTTCAATTTATTTCTCCAGTTCTTTACACTTTGCAGAGAGTTTATTGTAAAGATGTATTAACCAGTAAGATGCCTGTAAGATAAATTGCACTCAACTTTGGGAAGAGATAGCAACTTTTGCAAAGATGCCAATGGTGTTTTAAGAAGGAGAAAAAGGTAGTCGTGCTTAACACTGCTGGCAGCATCATTATCTTTATCTCAGCCACTCTTTTTTATTTCTATTAGCATGAAGTTTTCATCTCGTATTCACTCTTCTTCTCACTAGTTCCCTTCATTTTGAATTTAACTTTGTTTCTGCTTATTCACTCTTGTTTTGCTTTTTTTATTATTATTATTTTTGTTCTTGCTTCCCTGATTTTTCCCACTCACAATGAAGGAGACATTTACATAACATTATTGGATGTTTTCCTCTGTCTAGGTTCCATCATAGCCAGGGCAAGCTAGCATTCCCAGAGCAAGAACATAACTCTTTTAAAAAAAATACTTTATTGATTTTTTACAGAGAGGAAAGGAGAGGGATAGAGAGTTAGAAACATTGATGAGAGAGAAACATCGATCAGCTGCCTTCTGCACACCCCCCACTGGGGATGTGCCCGCAACCAAGGTACATGCCCTTGACCAGAATCGAACCTGGGACTCAGTCTGCAGGCTGACACTCTATCCACTGAGCCAAACCAGTCAGGGCAAGGACATAACTCTTTTTTTTTTTTAAATATATTTTATTGATTTTTTACAGAGAGGAAGGGAGAGAGATAAAGAGTTAGAAACATCGATCAGCTGCCTCCTGCACACCTCCTACTGGGGATGTGCCTGCAACCAAGGTACATGCCCTTGACGGGAATCGAACCTGGGACCTTCCAGTCCGCAGGCCGACACTCTATCCACTGAGCCAAACCAGTCAGGGCAAGGACATAACTCTTGATCTTACTAGCTAACATTACTTGCTAACATAACCTTGACTTCAAGCTGTTTGCATACAGTTCCAAGGGAAACTGAGGAGGGCCACTTTCCCTTGGCAGCAGTCCCTTTTCCTCTGCAAGCACTGGAATCATTCATGCTAAGTATTATTATTTAATTTTAAATAAGCCCTGGACAGTATTCTAGGCATAGACCATGTTCTGAGGTCGGATTGACCCATGTCTCCAGCCTAGAGAGTTACTAGTGTAGGAAATTCAGGGATAAAAATCACTGGGAAAATACCGCCATTCCTTAAGAACCCTGATAAGATAGCCAATAACCAATTTCTCTTTTTGTCAAGTGAAACACAGTAAAATTAGCAAAATAAAAAAATAAAATTAAAAAAAAATCTATTTGCTTTAGCAAACAATTTTGAGTCTGCTGCTTTTAAAATGGTGGATAAATGAAAAAATGTCACAAATACGTTCAGGTGAGTTTGACAGTTGACTACTGAGCAATACGTGTACATCGAGACTGGAATCACCAAACTGCAACATCGGCTTGTCTCTGGTTTATATGTGTAGTCTGAGGGGTATTTGAAATTCTGAAGTATTTTGGGAAATGGCTACATGTAAACAAGCATAGGGAAACCTGAAATGGGCCATATTTAGATTTTTCTTCATTTAGAGTTTCTTTAAGTTCGTAGGAAACTTCTGAAGAATTGTTTCTACTATTAATTATTTCTTCTTTATGTCAATGAATGTGTTTACTAGGTTTAGAGAATGCCCAAGGGCTATATGACATGGTCATGACATTGAAGTTCTTTTACTATTTTATCCCTTCAGACTCCAAAGCACCGCCTGGTAGGGATTAGTTTCTTTAATGCCCTTGAACAAGTTTCAACTCTAGGATGTTGTCTCACCTGCAGGGACCCTTTCCCCAACTTTGCTTCATGGATTGACATCCTCTAGTCCTTTCAGCCCTCCAACACTTTGCTTTCTTCAGTTGCTCCAAAGTTTATGTCCTCTAGATTGGCATTTCTAGTCATTTAGGTCTTAGTTCAAGGCCCACCTCTCTCAGCTCACTCTCCTCTTTATATGAGTAATTATAGCTTTTAATGTTTGTATCATTCATTAAAATCACACATGTCCTTACATTTTTACTCAATAATTTTATGTTCCCTTTATGATAAAAAACAACAAGACAAAATGAAATATCTATTAGACACTCCATCCCACACTCAGCCGTAACATAGTTTTGTCTTCATATTAATTTGTTAGGGAACATTTAGCGAATATAAACTGGATACCATTTTGTAAGTAAACCTCAACTCAGAAATATAACTAGCTGCCAAAATACCTCTCTTTATCCTAATATTTTCCTTAAATTTGGCTTTTTCTATTTCTCTCTGTCCTCTTTTTGATTCATGATATCAACTTTGACCTTGTTATTGCACTTGGAGTAAGAATTCAAAGCACATGGGAACAAAAGTATTCAAGATCTTTTATTCATTAATACAATATTTTCTGCTCTGGATTTTAAAAGCTTCAGTGGACAAGTGTGAAGTTTATATAAAAAAATCAAGAAATCAAAGACCATTTAAGTGAGCCTGACATGATTTCGAATTTTTAAAAAATGCTCATTTTTGGTTAGTGCTGCTGAAGTGGGGAAGAAAAGGAAACATTCTGCCGAAACCGGTTTGGCTCAGTGGATAGAGCTTCGGCCTGCGGACTGAAAGGTCCCAGGTTCGATTCCGGTCAAGGGTATGTACCTTGGTTGCGGGCATATCCCCAGTAGGAGATGTGCAGGAGGCAGCTGATCGATGTTTCTCTCTCATCGATGTTTCTAACTCTCTATCTCTCTCCCTTCCTCTCTGTGAAAAATCAATAAAATATATTTAAAAAAAAAAAGAAAAGGAAACATTCTGAAACGTTACTTGGTCTACTGGAAAGAACACAAAATTTAGGAGGTAGTGAAAGAAGGTGAATCATATTTGAGAACCTATAACATATAAGGCACTATATTAGGTATTTTCCACCAACATATCAATTCTCTGATGGAGGTGCAATTAATCCTATTTTTCAGAAGGGAAATAGAGGTTCACAGAATTTAAGTACTTTGCCTAGGGTCACACAGCTAGTAAGTAGCAGGACCAAGATTTAAACCTGGGTTTGATTCCCAAATCCATGATCATCTTACTGAATTATAATCATAACTATATCATAACCTGTATGGGAATCAGCTGGACACAGGTTTGACTCCAACTTCCCAAACTTACTAACTTATATCTATTTAGTCTGATGGATTTCTTTGTGTATAAATACTGAGTGAAGAATAGCTTTGGATATTATGCAATATATGTATACATATACATATACATATACACATACACATACATTACATATACATATACACCTTATCAGAGAGGACACCTAAAAAATTCTGCTAGCATATGACAGAATCAGAAAATTGAAGAAATTAGGTATTAAAATAATTCCCAATAGTTTCACGAACAACTAAAGACCAAAATGTCATATAAAGTTCTACCCTCGCCTATGGCTACTTTGCTTAGAGCTGGTTCTTTGTTACCTAAAAGCTCTCTCCCTCTGGTTTCTGTCACCCAGAGTTGTAACATGCTGTGTAGTGACGTATAGACACATCAGTGAGCTCCCTTAGAGAATCTTTTTTTTATGAATGACCAGTGAGGTCAATGTCAATGAATATACATAGGAACCACACTTTACTAAGGTTATGAAACAATATAAATTAAACATGATACAAACTTGGGAAAAATCAAATCGAGTTTACAATGCTACCTTGGGAGCACTAGATGATCTCTGCTTGGACTTGGCTAACATTTGCTCACTTCCTGACTTTATATTTAATCTGATAAAATCTTGAGCCGAAAGTTCTTAGTCAGAGGTCCCATTCTGCGGACGTTTTTCTCTGTGAAGTCTACAAAAATATTACGACTTCTGTGGTTCTGTATACTTCAGCTGCCTGGTTGAAATCTTGATTTAGTTAAAATGTCAGTCTGTTTTGGGGCTTAATTTGTTTTGTTTGGAATTTTAACCAAGTTTGTACAAAAACTTATGAGCCATCATGGACTTAGGTCTGAGAGGCCCTGAAGGGGGTGGTGCGTAATATATCCTTTTATCTTTTTATGTTGGCCTTCAGTTTTATTGGGAGCAAATTGAGGGATTTAGACCCCATAAGTGGTTTTTAATTTGAAGGGGATGGGGAGGAGCCTCTTTATAGAAGCTGATGGAGTCTATGGATATTCTCAGAAAAATGTATTGCAACTTCAAGGGGTTGCCACACCACCTAAAGGATTCCCAGGAGCCCAAGAACCCCTGGTTGAGAATCCTTGGATTAAGTGATCTCTTGGGTTCCTTGTAGTTCAAATATTTTATTATTCCACATTTTCTATGATGATTTGTGTGGCTATCAAATAATAAAAATGGACCTGAACTATTTAGATAGATTTAACTTATGTAGTTATAAATGACAGAATGTCATCTGATAGTTTCCTTTTATTTATTTATTTTTTTAACAGTCTTTCTAAACCTTGTCTGCTCTTTAGAATCACCTGGGGAGCTTTTAAAAATTCCAGTGCCTGGCCACACCCCAAGCCACTTAAAGTAGAATCTCTGGAGGTGGAGCCCAGACATCAGTTCAGCGAAGCTCCTCGGGTGGTTTCATTGTGCAGCTAGGATTAAAACATCTTCAGAAGTTCTAGATAACAGGACATCAACCACCAGCCGAGGATGAAAGGACAGTCCATTCTTTTTCTGCTTTCAAATGTCTGGTGTTGAACACTATATTTTCAGCACAAAATGAGGTTTGAAAACTCTTGTGTGTAATCATGCCTCCCAATGTGTGATGTTCTCAGATGAGCTGAGCAAATGTTACAAATACTTAATGGCCTTCCTAGTACTGTATAGAGATTCAGGAAGGACTGTGTTAGGACATGACCTGCTCTGCCACAAGCACAGCTCAGGAAAGGTTTGTTTTCAACATAAGAACAATTACCATTGTCATATTGCAAACTGTGTGCAAATTGTTTTATTATAAACTCACCGTTGGTCCCTATTTAACTGGGAAATCATTCACTCTAAATTTATCTATTCTCTCTGCATGGCATTGACATTTGCAGGCAATGTCAGGCTTGCTGCATTTGTAAGAAAAAAATGTCATGGAGAACAGGCGATGCTCTCATCTAACAGATTCATAATCTCGAGAGGATTTTTGGGACCTTCTCTCATGTTAACTCTTCCTGCTCTCTTGATAATTTTGACTTTTCATTGAACTCAGAGAACACAAACAGGGGTTTTCATGAAATGAAGCAGTAAAAGCTTTCTCCATCAGACCAGCCCTCCAAAGAAAGAATGCTCACTGCCAAAGGTTGGAGATGAGAAATGAGATGTGCAATGAAAAGTTGTTTGTTTTCAAGAGTTTTACAAGTCAATTTGGGTTATTCCATTAGCCAAGTCTTTATTTCTGTACGAGGCAACAATTACATGATTTCAATTTGAAAAAATGTCCATCTTTGCTTTCCATGGCATCTGTACTATATTCAAACCACTCTGCAATTTAATGCAGACAAAGACTTTCCAAGTCACATGGTCTGTTTGAGTAATAGGAGTCCATTAAGAATGAACAGAGACAACCTGCATTACAGTGATTTTTCCCTTTGTGGGTTTTGCAATTTCCCCACCAAGCTTTGGTGTTTGAAGATGACATTTTGAAAATTGGATTTAACTACCTGAAAACCCATGACACAGAATTGTCAGCAGCCAGTTGGTAACTTGGAAGGATTAGTCATAATTGTCTGTGTACCACAACTTCTTTTCTTTTAAATTTATAAAGAATCCTTATTCCCTATATGACTTAAAAAAATCTTTATTGTTGAAAGTATTACATATGTCCCCCTTTTTCACCCATTGACCTCTTTAACCCACCTCCACCCCCAGTCCTGCCCCAGGCCTTCAGCACCCTATTGTCTGTGTCCTTTATATTTCTTTAGTGTCAGTTGTTCTCTTTCATTTCTGATTTTAATAATTTGGGTCCACTCTCTTTTTTTCTTAAAGAGTCTGGTTTTGTTTATTTTTTAAAAGAACTAACTAACTCTTAGTTTCATTGTTCTTTGTATTGTTTTTTAGACTCTAGTTTATTTCTGCTCCTATCTTTATTATTTCCCCTTTCCTATTCACTTTGGGCTTTGTTGTACTTTTTCCAGCTTCTTTCAGTGTAAAGTTAGATTGTTTATTGGAAATTTTTCTTGCTTCTTGAGGTAGGCCTATAATTTCCCTCTTAGGACTGCTTTTGCTGTGTTTTATAAGTTTTGGGTTGTTGTGTTCACATTTTCATTTGTTTCAAGATGTTTTTTAATTTCTTTCTTAATCTCATTGTTAACTCATTCATTGTTTAGTAACATGTTATTTAGTCTCCATGTCTTTGTGTATTTTCAGGGTTTTTTTGTAATTGATTTCTAGTTTCATACCATTATGGTAAGAGAAGATGCTTGGTATAATTTCAATCTTCTTAAATTTATTGGGACTTATTTTGTGTCCTAGCATGTGGTAGACCCTAAAAAATGTTTCAATATACACTTGAGAATAATGTATATTCTGCTTCTTTGGGGTAAAATGCTCTGAAAATATTAATTAAATCCATTGGTATGGTTTTTCATTTAAGGCCAGTTTCCTTGTTAGTTTTTTGTCTTGAAGATCTATCCATTGATGTCAATGGGTTGTTAGGTCTATCCTCCCTTCATGTCCTTCAAGATTTGCTTTATATATTTAGGTGCTCATGTGTTAGATGCATAAATATTTAAAAGGGTTATGTCCTTTATCTCTATGTAATGTCCTTTTTTGTCTTTTATCATTGTCTTTGTTTTACAGTCTATTTTGTCAGATATAAGTATTGCTACCTCAGCTTTTTAAAATTATCATTTGCATGAAATATCTTTTTCCATCTTTTTACTTTTAGTCTGTGTGTATCTTTCATTCTGACATGGGTGTCTTCTAGACAGAATATATATGGGTCTTATTTCTTATCCATCCAGCTACCTTATGTCTTCTTATTAGAGCATTTAAGTCCTTTACATTTAAGAGATTATAGATTGTTACATATTTATTGCCATTTTATTCTTTTAAAAAAATATATTTTATTGATTTTTTACAGAGAGGAATGGAGAGGGACAGAGAGCTAGAAACATCGATGAGAGAGAAACATCAATCAGCTGCCTCCTGCACACTCCCCACTGGGGATGTGCCCGCAACCAAGGTACATGTCCTTGACAGGAATTGAACCCGGGACCCTTGAGTCCGCAGGCTGACGCTCTATCCACTGAGCCAAAACCGGTTAGGGAGCCATTTTATTCTTTATAACTATGTTCCTCTGATTTTATTCGTCTCCTTCTTCTCTTTTTCCCACTCCCCTCCTCCTCCTCCTTCCTCTTCTTCAAAAAGATCCTTTAACAATTCTTGTAATACTGATTTGTTGGTAATGAACTCCTATAGCTTTTTCTTGTCTGGGAAGCTCTTTATCTCTCCTTCAATTTTAAATTATAGCCTTGCTGGGTAAAGTTGTCTTGATTATATGTTTTTGCTTTTCATCACTTTGAATATTTCATGCCAATCCCTTCTGGCTTGAAATGTTTCTATTGAAAAATCAGCTGAAAATCTTCTGGGAGCTCCCTTGTAGGTAACTAGCTGTGTTTTTAAGATTCTCTCTTTTAAGATTCTCTTATTGTCTTTAACTTTTGCCTTTTTAATTATGATGTGTCTTGGTGTGGGCCTCTTTGGATTGATTTTGTTTGAGACTCTCTGTGCTTCTTAAACTTGTGTGTATCTTTTTCCTTTACCAGGTAAGGGAAGTTTTCAGTGATTATTTCTTCAAATAGGTTCTGGACCCCTTGCTTTTTCTCTTCTCTTTCTGTAATGTAGATGTAAGCTTCATGTTGCCTTGACCCAAAGATCCTTTAAACTATCTTTATTTTTTTAAATTTTTTTTACTTCCTTTTCTTTCTTTTTCTTTCTTTCTTTCTTTCTTTCTTTCTTTCTTTCTTTTCTTTTTTTTTTTTTGGTCTCTCTGATTGGATGTGTTCTGCTACCTTATCTTCCAAATTGCTGTTTAGATCATATCCTTCAACCAACCTACTATTTATTTTTTCTAGTGTATTCTTTATTTCAGATATTGTATTCTTTATTTCTGACTTGTTCTTTTTTATGGTTCTATGCCCTTTTTCATGCTATTATGGTTTTCACTAAGTTTCTTGAGCATTCTTATAACCATATTTTTGAACTCTGTATTTGATAAATTCCTCCATTTCATTTAGCTCCTTTTCTTGAGATTTCTTTTCTTTTTTTGTTTGGGGGCATTTTTTTTTTGGTCT
Organism: Myotis lucifugus; assembly: GCF_000147115.1. Taxonomy (NCBI): domain Eukaryota; kingdom Metazoa; phylum Chordata; class Mammalia; order Chiroptera; family Vespertilionidae; genus Myotis; species Myotis lucifugus. The sequence continues at coordinate 1,151,984 of NW_005871174.1, forward strand.
CTCCATTTCTGTTGCCTCTTTGTGTTTGTTTTTGTGCATTAGGTTGATTTGCTATGTCTCCCAGTCTTGGTAGGTGGCCCTGTTTAGTAGATGCCCTGTGGGACCCATTGGCACATTCTCCTTGATCACCTGAGCTGGGTCCTCCAAGAATGTCCCTTGTGTGAGTTATGTGAGCCTTCCTATTGTAATTTAGTCTTGATTGCTATTGGGCCATTTGTGCTTGGGTTCAATCCTCAGGCTGATGACTGACTGTGAGTGTGAGGATTGACCTTGACCACAATGTATGAGCTGCTGTGTAGGTGCTGAACATACTAAGCGGAATTTACTTCAACAGGGTCTGGTGCCTGCTGAGATCTCCCTTTCAATAGTCCATTCGTGAATCTAACTGCGTCCTGCTCTGATGTTGTCTGAAGCCGGCCACTGGATGTATTGATTCTGGGGCCACTTAGGAGGGACTCTGGTACAGGTTCAATCTCAGTGCCAGTGCTTGGTCTGAGGCCACACAGCAAAGTCTCAGTGTATACCAAGTCTAGCTGCCACCCACCAGGTGTCCACAGACATTTGTGGTAGAGCAGGGTCTCAGGAAATAGTCAGGGTGAAGCCCACAAAGACCAAGATTTAGGAACATGAAGGATGGGCTCTGCATCAGTTGGGTGTTTGAGGGAAAAATGCCCCCTGTCTTAGAGCCACACAACTCAATCTGGAGCAGCTTTAGTCAGAAGCTTGAGATCAGCAGGGCAGGGCTGTTAGAAATCAGGAGGGTGGGGCTAGTAGATTTCCCTTCAGGGGGAGTGCCAGTCAGGCTTGGGAGAAGGCTGAAGCTGTGGCTCCTGCCCCAGAGACACATAACTCAGTAACTGACACCCTCTGAGTCTGCCTGGACTTCTATACCACTGCCCAGGCAGCTAACTCCTCAGCAGGAAGTGAGCTCTGCAGGGTGGGGTGACAGGGAGTCTAGAGGCTGAGGCCATTTTATTACCCCAGGCTGATGTCTAAGGAAAGGAGTGCTCTACCCAAGAAAGATGGTGTCTGAGGTATGGGAGAAGGACAGCACAGGGATCCTGATGACTGTGCATTTGCCCTCTAAGAGTGCACCTGTGTCTCTAGAAAACTCTTGTCTCTCCTTGGCAGACAGAATCCCTGCTGATTTTCACAGCCAGATATTATGTGCTCTGGGAAGGGGATCCTGGTGTGGGGTTGACACCCCATACTCCTCAGGTGGAACCTGTGCAGCTGAGATATCCCTCTGGAACCTCAGTCACTGTCTGTGGAGGTGTGGCCAGCCCTTTTCACGTCTCTGCCCCTTCCTACTACTTGTAATGTGGTTTCGTCTATAAATCCTTGGTTTTAAGACTTTTGTTCAGCTAGTCCTCAGTTGGTTATTCAGGTTGATTTTTGTATATTTTAGTTGTAATTCCTGTTTGGTCCTGGGTGGAGGTAGCTTCCACCTACTCCACTGCCATCTTGGATCTCCAGGCTTCTTTTAATATTACCTTTGTTCATGTAACCATCTTTGATATCTATACTACAGGTCCAGATCTCTCATTCCAAAGTAGGTCACTTTGCTCTGCATCATTCATAACAGAAATCATCTGAGGGCACAGGCATTCTTGGAATGGGATTATACTTTTCATTCCCTTAAGGCTGAGTTGTGTTCACCCCAAATCCATATATTGAAATTATAACTCCCAGTACTTCTGAATGTGACTGTATTTGGAGCTAGGGTCTTTAAAGAGCTTGTTAAGTTAAAATGAACTCACTCAGTGGACCCTAATCCAACATGACTGGCATCCTTATAAAAAGAGGAAATTCTGACACAGACACGCACAGATGGAAGACCATGTGAAGACACAGATTGAAGATGCCCATCTACAATCTAAGGAGAGGGGCCTCAGGAAAAAACCCAACTCTGCAACAACTTGATCTCAGACTTCCAACCTCCAGAATTTTGAGAAAACAAGTTTCTCCTGTTTAAGTCATGCAATCTGTGGTACTTTGTTATGGCAACCTTAGAAAACAAATGCAACTTCCTTGATTTTCTAAATTGTTACAACTTCCCAAATATCACTAGGCACTGAAAGTTTGAAATATGTCCTAAGCTTCATGTTATATGCAAAGCTTTAAATTTGCTTGCTTTCTCTGCATCTCCTAGATCACTAATAAATCTGACCATATGATTTTTCCCAGTTTACCTCCTTCTCTGATATGAACGGCTACATATTTCCTAGTTTTCACACATATCAAATAAGAGATCTTTTAGGGAGTTCCTATAAATCAGAAATGGTTTATTAATCATAGTTTCAGCTAAGTCATTTGAAGAGGAAAAGTTTCCATCTATGGCATATATTTGTATCATTTAAAATGGAACTTGGGGAGAAAACACCAATAGATCTAGATTCATGTATAATGTAAATATGCATAGGTTACACATTCCTATTTTTCGGCTTTATCAGGTTGCCCATTGAAACACTCCACAGCAATGCAGAAATACAAATATACTGAAACAGAAATGATTAGAACTTTGTATTTGGAGGAGATAGGTGTTCACCAAGAATCAAGTTTAGGGTGGGGGAGATCAGAGTCAGCCTGGTAGAGTAGGCAACTATCCAACTTCTATGAAGAGGTAGGGAATCCCAGGGTAATCTCAACTCACACCCAGGGCTAGAATGGCTATTGGTAGAGAATCTATGTTGTGGGTCAGGAAAAATTTTAATCATTAAAAACAACTTTAAAAATCCAAATTCTGCCTAGAGGAGCTGAGCAGTATTTGGCCCTAAGGTGGTAATGTGATGAAAGTGACTTTGTTTAGGGTTATCTTTAATCTGACAAATTGGAAAAACAAATGAAACAATCTTTTCCTTTGGATGATGTTAGGGGTTACCTGAGATCATTCTCTAATTAGGAATTAAAAACAGTAGCTTCCTGGGCATTTGAAAGTTAAGCTTGAACCTAATGTGCCATGGAGTTTAAAGGGCAAGTATGATGACCATGTTCTCTGCTTTGAATAAATTTTAAAGTCTTCATGCAAGACCAATATGCAAAGAACCCTGTACAATCATGCTACTGAGAAATCATACTGTAGTGTACAATCATGAAGTGCTTACTTAGATAGTCTTGGAAGTCTGAAATTTGTCATATTTCTATAGGAAGACTGTATATATACAGATATATTCCTTGTCATTCCATTCATCATAAAACCCTGTTAATAAGAACTTCTGATACATTGATAATGAAAAAATGGCTAATGTTTCTAATGATGACTCTGAGGTATGACTAAATTCTTAAATGTCTTTTGAATCTTCAAAGGGAATAACTTATGTTTCTTATGATCCAATTTAATTTTTTATCATATGCTAATTCTCTGGAAAGTAGTAATTTGTATATATATATTTGGGTTAGTAAATGAAAAAGTAGAAGCTTTGGAGTCAAATAACTTGATTTACATCACAGTTCTTCATTGGCTAGACCAACAATTTCAGAAGAGTTATGTAACATGTAACATCACTCATCCTTGGTCTTTGCATCTGAAAAATGGGCATGAGAATATGTACTTTGCAGGACACTGTGAAGACAAAATGATCTAAAATACATTGGACCATGCTAACCACATACAGGTTTGGAAAATGTTTAATTCCTGTCTCCCTGCACAAGAGTTAAACATATTAATCAAAACACCCTGTATGCTGACCATTTAAGATAAAAAATCAACTATGTGTTTAAACAGATTTGGGGGCATGGAAAAAAGATGATAATAAGAACAGTAGGAGAGTGTGCCCCTTGTAGGTTGGGATTGCCTTTTACCTAGGCTTGTTTTCAGTGTACTGGCTGCTGTGGCTTTAATTTGCAGGCTTATTTTCTGTAGGATAATGGATTTTTATTTTAATTTGGTAAATTTCCTTTGAGCTCCTTTCAAGTCATCTGAACACAGGAAACACTTTTTCATGCTTTTAGAGTTTTCCTGATTGACTTTGTTCTCCAAAAAGGGCTGATTTTAATATTCCAAGTGATAAAAAGTGCTTTTGACATGAGTGAAGCAATTTAATTAGTAAATCCGGAAATTATAAAGGATTGGAAATCACACCCTCCATGTTTTTAATAAAACACAGTAGTGAAACTTTTGATAGGTGCATAACATGTGTGCCACACACATTGAGTGAAATGAAGAAATTGAGAGAACTTTGCTAAAGACCTACTAAAGGAATTACATGACTAGGCAATTATGTGATCAGTATGCCACATGGATCAAAACTTCTGCAGCCATCATAACTTACATGAATTACATGTTAAGGGTTTAATGATGTAAAATGATTAAAACCACACATTGAGATTCAACACATTAAATGGGAAAAATGGGCTTGTGTAATTACAAGGCAGTCTAATTTTTTAATTAGTTGACCTCAGAGTATCTAAATCCTAGAGTAAGCAATATACAAAGGATCATTTAATGTTGTAGCTAATAGGGATTTTTAGTGTGAGCGTGTCCATCTCATGATGAATGTTTGTGAATTATTTCTAGTCAGTTTACTATGAGTACTCTCCTATAGTATGTCATCACTAAACAGAGAACATTGCTATAACTGCTAGGCATAAACATAATAACATGTTCAACTGTAAAACTATCTCCAGTATATAAATACTGATGCTGTACTCAAAAGCACCATCATTTTTTATTGCCTTGGTAATGGAGTGTTCCAGAGAGACATGTATACGGATGATTAGTGATTGGTGGATTTTGTGCCACTATCTTCAAATGTTTAAGAGCAACCTTCAGATCTAGCAGTTGGAGGAATCAAAGAGCATCTGATTACTCTTTAGAAATCAAATTATAGAGTAAGACTCTGATAATATTTTATTCTAATTCATAAGTAATGATTAGGAATATCAACAAGTACACTTCAAATATAGTAGATAAAAAAGCACACTACTAATAACGTAACATTCGGGCATTATTTTAAGAATTATAATGTAACTTTAATTTGTAATACCAATTTACAAATAATGGGGAGAATTGGGTAATCTGTATCTTTTCAGTGTTATTTTAATAATATTTAATTCAAGATAATAGTGAGTTGTAATTAATAATAAAACTTTTGAAAGTAACTGTAGCCAATGGCTGGGTAAGTTTAAGAGACATTTGGCAATTTGACTTTGTCCTCACATATAGAACAACCAGTTGGAGAGCTAAAAAATCTAACCAGAGGAATTTAGGCATGTATATAGGGCTGAGAATCAGAAGAAAATCATTCTGATGAGAATAACACATAATAGGTCTTAATCCAGTCTTCATCTACAATGATATTTCCATATGTTTTTTTTCTTTTTCACTGAAACAACTTTGCAAAATGTGATTATTTGGGGACAAAGAACCTTTCATATAAAGTCTAAAATGGGTGGATCAGTTCTAAAGTTGAGCAAGGCTTATGAGTCACAATCCAACTGACTAAAAGTTGCTGAGATTAAGTTGACCTTTAGATATGTCTGCTGTATAATCTTTTTTTGCCTCTGTTGTATGCTGGTAAGGGCTGGTGCATAATTAGCTCATTTGAAGGGTCATTTTTTTTTTTATGCTTCTAGTTTACTTCTCTTTGAAAGAGCTTGAAAGATCATTATTTATTTATACAGTTTACTGCTGGGGTCCAATCCCAGCGGGTCCTGGGGTCCCCAAAGGTGTGGACGGAGTCGGTGAAGAAGGAATGACACCAAGACAGCCTTCAGTTGATCAGCAGCCTAGTCAGGACCTCTAGCCAGGATCTCCAGCCAAAGTTCTGGTCGGAGTTCTGGTTAGGAACTGATGAGGATCTGATGAGAATCTGATCTTGAAGGGTCATTTTTGGGTGTCATCTGAGCAAAAAATTCCTTTGGTTCTTCAATGTTGTTTAGAGATGCCACATTCTCTAGCCAATGTCCCTTAACATATATAAAAACTATGACCCTATATAGATTATCACTAATATAAGAAGGTAACTTTTGACTTATCACCAACATAGTTTTGGTAACTGCTAAAAATCTCAGTTGTAATCAAGCTATATATACCAACTACTTTGAACATTCTTTGTAGGTAATTAAGTTGGCAAATTAAATGTATTGTTTTCTCAAATTTTAAAATGTACCTTGATATTTGGGCAGAGTAGTGAATAATGTGGAGGTCTTTCAAACATATGAGTATAAGGCTACTATAGGAACTGCTCTAAATCTCTGTAAAAATTTTGGCAACTTATCTGGAAAATAAAGTATTACAATCTGCTTATCGCTATTGGGATCTTTGCCGTAGGACCTAAATTCTCTTTAACATGTAGCTAAACTTTCATTAATAAAGATTTTGATGGCACATATGGTTCGCCTACAGCTGGTTGTTTCATTACTTCATTCCTTTCTTTTTAAAATTTGCAACTTGCCCTAAAGCCCTAATTTGCTTCAGCTGCTGTAAATTGGTTTCCAGTAATTTTTACATCTTCTTCAACTTGCATTGACATCTGTAAATATAAGGGTACATATTAAATCCTTAGTTATATTTGTGGGACCCCACGATCTGCTAGGACTAAAGTTTGTGTCAAAGATATCCCTAGGCATATTTCTCCTGGCAGCATGCAACAGAAATCAAGAAGATCTAAGAAGAAACAAACATTGTCCGAGTGGGAAGAGGTCAATTTCAGAGAAATAATTAGACTCTATCTTATAAACTATAATGTAATTATGAAACACTAGAGTCCTGGTGCATGAAATTCATGAATGGGTAGGGTCCCTAGGCCTGGCCAGTGATCAGCGCCAATCTGTGGGGTGACTGGCAGGGTGATTGGGGGGGGGTCCCTGTTGGCACCCACCTTGGCTGGCCTGAGGCCTGTGGGCTGGGGGAAGCTCCTGCATTGAGCATCTGCCCCTTGGTGGTCAGTGTGCATCATAGCGACTGGTCGTTCTGCTGTTCGATCGATTTGCATATTAGGCTTTTATTATATAGGATGATGTTTCATGCAATGTCTTTATGTTGTTTTCTAGAGGTCTGAGGGAACTAACATGACATATGTAGGAAAGAGAAGGGAATAGCCTCTTTGTGAGAAGTCAGGGGTAGGGTTCAAATTAATGTTATGAAGTATGGTAGTATTTGTTGGCACCACCTTATTTCTTCTAGTGTCTCATTTCTCTTTCAAGATATTCTGTTCTTTGTTTTCTGCTATAATCAGTTAATTTCCATTAAGATTAGCTGAAAATAGTTTATATTGCCTTTTTTGAAGGGGTATTTAAAATTTGGTAAAGGTTATTTTATGACAAAAAAGCCCTTGACCGGAATCGAACCTGGGACCTTTCAGTCCGCAGGCCGATGCTCTATCCACTGAGCCAAACCGGTTTCAGCGAGGATACAGTTTTGACAACTTTAATGCTTTTCTCAAAAGTTACCTCTCAGTTATTGATAGGGTCTTATGTTGAGTTAACCAATCACCTGAAAATAAGATAATGAAAATAGTACATTTCACTTCTGGTTTACTTAGGCTCATTTCAAAGGATTCAGGAGCCTTGTGAATGTGCATTGTTTGTTTTTTTAAAGCTAGAGTTTATATTTTAATTAGATTTCCTTAGTGTTCTATGATCCCATCCAGGATACACATTACATTTAGTCATTATGTCTCCTTAGACCTTCCTTGGCTGTGACAGTTTCTCAGACTTTTCTTGTTTTTTATGACTTTGACAGTTTAGAGGAATGCTAGTCAGGTATTTTGTAGATTGCCCCTCAATTGGGATTTATCTTATGTTTTTCTCATGATTAGACTGGGGTTATGGATTTTTGGAAGGAAGACCACAGAGGTAAAGTACAACTCTCAACATGTCATCTCTCAGAGCATCATACCAGGAGTGCATACCATCAACATGATATTGCCATTGATGCTGACCTTGATCACCTGGCTGTGGTAGCATCTGTCAAACTTCTCCACTGTCAAATTACCCTTTTGCCCACTTTCCATACCGTACTCTAAGGAAGGAAGTTACTATGTGTTGCCCACGCTTAAGAAGTGAAGTTATGCTTAATCTGTTTGTGGAAATAATACATCAATTATTTAAACTTTTTCTGAATGGAATATTGGTCTGTTCTCCCTTATTAATTTACTTATTTATGTATTTACTAGTGGCCTCGTGCACAGATTCATGCACATTGAAATTAATTAGAAGAAATATTTTAATATTGCTATTCACCCCTTTCTCTATAATAAAAGTGTCAACCAAATTCATGATCAACAATGACAGATTGAAACACATGCGTGTGATTGGCACCAGCGAGAGCTTTATATGTATTGTGCATGCACGAGTCAACTTAGCCTTTTATATATATAGAATAAACTTGCTTAATTAGACCTGCTTTCTGATTTAGCTAAACTTTTTCCAGCCCCGTGAAGCACCCCAACTTCTCTTTTAGGTAATTGTCAACAACACAGCAGTAAATATCAAGATGAAGCAGATTATTATTGTAGATCATACAGGGAGAACAAAGGGTAAAATATTTAACTGCAGCAGTGTTTGACTATATTCTGTGCAGTGAGAAAACCTGAAGTCATTTTCAAGGTCCATTTTTTACATCTTTTCAGTCAGGTCAAGTTTCTAAACTTTCTAAATCTCCGTTTTCTGGCTAATGAAAAGAAAATAGGATTCTACCAAGTCTCCTATCTATCAACTCCAGGACTTCTGTGAGGATCAAATGAGATGAGGCATGGGAAAATGCTTCACAGACATTTGTTTAAAGTGTAAAATGTTTGAATCTAGCTATAAAGCAAGTTGTGTTCCTGGGCTGAAGAAACTGCAAGGAGGCTACTTGTTAGGGAGAGGAAGCTGGGTGTTGCTACGTGATGTCTTTCCCTGGTGCCCACAGCCACCGTTTCTGGGCTGGGCTGTGGGCCACATTTTGCGCCATGGAGTCTCGGCAGTATTGACTGAGATTTGGTGGGCTGTCACTCTGGGGTGGTGGTGGGGTCTGTGTCCCACTTCAGGGAAACTGAGTGTTACTTTGTCGGCGCCAGGTGCGTGGTGCCATTTCTTGGTAAATGGTCAGTGCACATCATGGCAGCTCCTGCATTGAGTATCTGCCCCTGGTGGTCAGTGTGCATCATAGTGACTGGTTGGATGGTTGGAGGGACACTTAGCATATTAGGCTTTTATATATATACATATCTACCTATCTATCTATCTATAGATTATTTATTTATTTATTTGATCATTTATATTAGTATGGACACATTGATATCTACTTTATGTTTTGGATTATAATCTAATGCTACTTTATTTTCTTGCTCAAACTTATTTTCTTTTTTGATTTTTTTTAAGACAGATGTTTAAATGGAAATGAGATGATTTATTTTCTCTGTGATTTGTGGCTTTCAAAGAACCCAGAGAGAGAAGGTAATGCATGCTGGCAAGTTTTCATTTTGTCTCTAGCATTTTTAATAAATAAGATGGCTTCTTTTAATTAGTAATTTCTTACTGAATTAGAAACTGCTTGTTTTTTTCTTTTTTACAGTTGCAAGGTTTTGCCTATTTGATTTGAATTGTATTTGAAAGTAGCTTTCTTGGTGTGCAGGCATTTTTATTGTTTGAATGAATTAAGTAGCTTAGGCCTTAGTAAATATTGGGGCAATTATTATGAAGTAGTATGATTGAGTTGAATATCACCCAGGGTTGACTTAAAGTTAAATGTTAAGAGGCATGCTTATGAATTTTCTTGTGCTTAGTACTATTAACAGGTTTAGACTGCTATTTTAGAAAGTGTGTTATTAACACTTAATTCTAGTTACAGTGGTGCAACAAGTCTATTTGTTTGGACCATTTTGTATTGATAATGCAAAGAATATGCATATTTATAAATTACTTAGGTGGACACATTGCCATTTTATTAATACCAATTTTTATTGCACATCCTCAAGGCTTATGAAGCACCTTTCAATGTTGGTTTTATTAAAATTTTTTTAACATGGCAGACATATATTCACGAATATTTAAAATTAAAAATATATATATATTCATGAGTATTTAAAATTAAATATGAATGACTGCTTCTATGAAGAAATAAAGCAAAACTCAGTTTTGGCATGTTAGATAAACACAGCTTGCTAACATTACCTGAGAATCATCTATAATTGGGTGGTTAACTTCTTTTGGTTTTGTAGATATTGAAATAGTTATAAGATTTCAGTGCCCCAAACATTAATTATAATGATAATAATAATGTTTACTTTGTTTGAGTTTCTAAGATATGCTAGGCATTGCTGAGGTTCTTTGCAAATAAAAACTCTAATAATAATCCTGAAAAAATTGGCATGATTATTATTTCCACTGCACATCTGAAGACATTTGTCACTCTTAGAAAGCAAGTGCCATGGCCTCATTTCTTTTCTTTAAATATGCCAATCTTGTTCCAACTTGGGACCACTCTGCTGTTCCAGTTGCTTGAATAATCTGCCCCATTCTAGCCTTTGCATGACTGGCTCTCTTTGTCATTCAGATCTCTATTGGTCTTCCCTCACCACCTACACATATCATCCCACTCCGACCCTTACTCCTTTCACTCTTTATAGACTTAACATTGTCTGAAATTATCTTGTTCCTTTATTTGATTATTTCCTTCTCTCCATGGACATTTCACCCTCATGAAATAGGGAACTTGGTATAGTCTCTACCTTTGTATCTGCAGCCCAGAGTAGCTGTACAATGCATATTTGTTAATAGATAAATCCTATAGAGCAGTGGTTCTCAACCTTCCTAATGCCGTGACCCTTTAATACAGTTCCTCATGTTGTGGTGACTCCCAATTTCATTGTTACAAATTGAACATAATTAAAGCATAATGATTAATCACAAAACAATATGTAATTATATATGTGTTTTCCGATGGTCTTAGGTGACCCCTGTGAAAGGGTCATTAGACCCCCAAAGGGGTCGTGACCCACAGGTTGAGAACCGCTGCTGTAGAGCTAGCAGAGGATAAGGCTGGGATTTGAACCCAAGTCTGTTTGGTTTCACGGTCTACGGCCTTTCCACTCTATCACTTTGTTTTCCAGCTGGGTCTAGTGTTAATATCTGAATAAATATCAAACATTCAGCCTTAATCCATGATATCTGATCAAAAATGCATTTACGTTTTGGCAAAATAATTAATTCTACTGAAAATAAAAGAGCTGATTGCTTCAAAAATTCCATACTATTATCTCTTTGCTAGTGAAATGAATGTAGTTAATAGTCAATTGTCATGATAATGCTAAATGTTTGTTACAGTTTTATAAACTTACCATACATTTCACAAACTCTGAGCACTTTAAAAAGAAAAAAACTACTTTGTATTTTTAAAAACATCTTTTACAATCCAGAGTTTTCACAAATTTGGGTTATCCACTCTAACAGTTAGCTGGGATTAATGAGGTTTCACTGAATTTCTAAACTCTTTTTCTCACCAACAGATGTGTACAAATGTCTCTTTTGGGGCAATGTAAACCATCATGGTTTCAGGAAACTAGGCCATGGGTGAGACATGTGAAGGAAAATAAAGTGTTGAAGAACAGCTGACCGCGTAACTAAAGAAATCAATCATTACCCAGCCTGCTTTATTGGCATAATTGGCAATGATTTATAGAATAATGGCAGGAGTCCAACTGGGCATGTGTATCCTTAACAACATTAGAATACTCTGGTGTAGAATCTTAGTTAAGGCAACATGATTAGACTGGGGAAGAAGTTTTAGAGATACCTAAAATTAACTAATAACCAACAACAAAATATTGCCCATGAATTTATTTTATCTAATAGTGCAAAAATTTGTGAGGTATTTTAATGGAATCTTGAAGCAAAATTGTGCCTAAAGCAAATAAATCAGAAATATCTCTCAAGTGCTTGTCTCATATCTTAGTAATGTTTTGTGTATCTCTAGTATGATATTGCCTTATTAGTCAATATTGTCATATGAAAAAAACATACGTACAGAAAATATTTGTCTGCTGAGTGCTGAGGGCATGGGAAGGGGCTTAGTGGCAGTGAGGATGCAACTAGCCGACTGATAGATGTGGTTCATTTAGAAGGAGTAATGTAAGGTTTATCTACTGTGCTGCATCTTGTAACTTACTTGTTAAATTTATTCAGGAAAGATGGCTTTAGGGATTTTTCTGGAAACTAACTAGTGGGTTGTAAGAGATAATTAACAAAACTTCCTGTTTCTTCTCTTGGAACAGATGGATATTTTTGAAATGCAACAGAACACCAAGCTCAGTTTGAGGGCACGCATAGTTGAGTTGCTTCTATTTGTATAATGAGGTGCTACTTGCTTGTATTTCAGAGGTCTTCAGCCTTTTATCTGCAGAGTCATACAACTGGTTTCCACGGAACTAAGCAGCTAAAGGCAGCAGCCAACATTGGCTTCAGAGACAGACTTTTTAAGGACATTGCCCAAACAGCCTTTTCCTTGTTTTTTTCTACCTGATAAAACACATCTCCTCTACCTTATTATCTTAGCTCTATGGGTGCCAGCATTTGAAAATGGCCTACCTCTCTGGGTGGAACTTATTGGAAAGGCAGATATGAAGTAAAGGTTCATTGCTAAAGTGTTGGGGACTGGAATCTAGAATCTGTAAAATAGTTAAAAGACCAGGAGAGAGGGAAAGAGGATAGGCAATACACAAAAATGTTCTGTTCATTGAATATTCAGATGACAACTGCTCCTGGTGATGAGTCAGGGTTTTGGCAAATGAAGGTGAGTATAACAGAATACAGGGGCCTTTAAGGGACCTTCATGTTTCTGTTATATTTCTTACACCCAAATGGCCAATGCCATTTTACTAATAACTCTTGAAAGTACATTGCATATCAATATATTTGCTCTTCAGGAGAGGAGAGTTTACCATAAAGCTAGTAAAGGCCTGTTCTTTATTTGTAAGAACCCCTTCCAAGTTCTTCCAGGGAGAAAAGCTAGGAAATCTGTAGGTATAATTTTATTCTGTTTTCTTAATGAGTCCTGCCCTCCCCCAAATGAATAAAGTCCATGTCTCTAACAGTGATGGCGAACCTATGACACGCGTGTCAGAGGCGACACGCGAACTCATTTTTTTGGTTGATTTTTCTTTGTTAAATGGCATTTAAATATATAAAATAAATATCAAAAATATAAATCTTTGTTTTACTATGGTTGTAAATATCAAAAAATTTCTATATGTGACACGGCACCAGAGTTAAGTTAGGGTTTTCAAAATGCTGACACGCCGAGCTCAAAAGGTTCGCCATCACTGCCCTAGAAACTGGATCTGCTCCTGCTCATGAGAAGAATGTAGGAAGGACTTGTTCATTTCCAGAAAATAAATGATGTCTTGACAGTTTGGGTAGGAGAAGGAATAAGGACTTAAATCACTATCTTTAGTTTGATTACTCAATAAGAATCCCAGAGAAATGGATGGAAAAATAGAGAAAGAGCCATGGGGAGATTTGGTGCTTGTTCAATTATACCATCATTGAATAATAACAGAGAAAAATATAATGGGAGCTTATAAAACTTCCTTTTGGTTGTAACTTTAGACTGTGAACTTCTTGTGGGCAAGTTGAATAAATGTTCAATTTCAATTTGGAAAGCAGTGGTCTCCAACATCAATATTTAAAACAAGCCACAGTGGCTCATTTAGATAACCTGGGTCTTTAATTAACTAAAAGAGAGCAAAGTTTTAATTGCTTCAAGCCAAGTGATATATTTCTTGACATATGCATTATAATAAAAAGTAGGAATACATGTTTTAGGTAAGACACACATATTGCCAGGTCTATTCCTTGCTGAACCACTTGGATAGCATGTTTATCAGTTAAAGTCCACATCCTTACTATGGTAGTAGTCTGTAACATGACTTTTTAATTTTATCTCCTACCACCTAGAGCTCCTATATGTTTTCTTTGCATCAGAATACACAGCAGCCCCAAATATTCTGACGTGTTTTCACACTGATTCACTGATTCCTGAAGTTGAATATCTTTACTTCCTTTCTGCCAAGTGTCTTGCACACAGTAAACCCATAATGAAAATTTGTCACTTTATTACTTCCTCTATGAAGAAAAATTAGAACTTGCTCGAAGAGAGTGTGAAGGATTTGCTCTTATACTGAGCATAGCTCTTTATGCTTGCTTCAGGAGAAAGTCCACATTCTTTGATACGCTATACTACAAATTCTTTTAAACCTAGCTTCTGCTTTTTCTCCAGTTTCATCTGTTTCCATCTTTGTTTGTGGTTCATGAGGCCCTGGTCCTGCCTCAGGGCTTCACACATATTGTTTCGAACATCTGGACTGTTCTTTTTAACTCATCTACCTCAACTTCCTTCTCCTGGCTAATCTGTGCTGGCCTTTTGGGTCTAATATCAGGATTCATCTCCTTGGGGAGCCATCTGTTACCTAAACTCCCCATCCTCCTCCATCGTGTTCACTGGTCCTTTTATATGCTCTTAAACACTTAATGGGTACTCCACAATAGCACTGCTTAATTATTTTAGAAATTTACTGTTTATTTGTTTGTATCCCTTCATTAGATCTCCTCAAGGGCATGATGTCTTGTTTACTGTGGCATCCCTGGGAAAAATATATTGCTCAGCACAGATATTTATTGAATGTATACATTTAAGTCATCTATAAACAACTAGTTATGTGAGTATTAGATATATAAAAATATGTTTTGCTTATATAACCTTGAGTTCATTAAAAGCCCGCTAAAGTAGAGAACTGTTACTCTAGTACTTAGACTGCCAACAGTATAAGTTGGATGTCAAGGAAATTCTCATACAAAGTGTAGGCACATATCCCTTCTATCTCTCTGAGGAAGAAAAAAGCTGTCTCCCGCTGTTACAACTCTTACAGTAATACGTTAATATCACAGTGGGTAGCATGTCTTAAAAGAATCAGAAATTGGTCCAAGGACACGAAAAATCTCTACTGAAAATCATTTAAGGTTTTGTACAGAGAAGCTTTTAAGAAATCACCTAGATGAAAAAAAAAAAAGGTTTTAAAGCTATATAAGTTCAAGTGCTACATTCTACATGAAAATGAAAAATAACAACAGAAGAAGAATAGCACTCTTTTTTTTTTTTTAAGAAAAGAAACCCTGGGTGTATTTTGCCTTTCAGATCCTATTTTACAGTGATAAAATACTTAAATACTTAAAGTTGTGTTTTTGTGTAACTGAAGTTGTACAACATATTCTTGTATTTAAAGACAGCACTGCTGCTTGGCCAGTGTGGCTCAATGGTTGAGTGTGGACCCATGAACCAGGAGGTCACAGTTGGATTCCCGGTCAGAGCACCTGTCTGGGTTGTGAGCTCGATCCCCAGTAGGGGGCTTGTAGGAGGTAGCCTATTGATGATTCTCTCTCATCGTTGATGTTTCTCTCTCTCTCCTTCTCCCTTCCTCTCTGAAACCAATAAAAACATATTAAAAAAGTAAAAATAAATATTAAAGACAGTATTGCTGAGAAATTGGTGCAGCGGTTTTATTTAAACTGTGTCACTCATGGTAAACTTTAATGTGTTTTGGTAAAATGGCAGACTGAACACAAATGTCTGAAAATAAAATAAAATATAGGAAATATAAAGGAATAAGCCAGGAGAAAGAGAGGGGTGCCATCTGTGAATGAAGTATTTCAACTAGTCTGAAAGATGGAAGGAGAATAGATTAGAAGCCTGTTGATACACTTTTTTATTCTTTTAACTTGAAAATGCCAGCCCAGGGCCCCAAAGCAGGGTCTGCAACCATGAAAAGAACTCACCTGCCAAGAAAAAATAAAGAAACTTCAGTTCAGAGTTGGCATATACAGTGAATCCATCCATATATTTAACCTTAACTAATAGGTGTACCAGAAAGACAGAAGAGAGGGAAGAAAATGATCAAAACAATAGAAGAAATATATCCAGAGCTGAGTAGAAAGACAGAAGCCTTTGTTGCATTAAAATCCTACTTTGCAATGTTGAGATAAAGGAGTACAAAAAGACTTACACATCTAAACACGGGATCATGAAAACTTCAGATATCAAAAATAAACAGTATGTCTGAGAAGCTTTCAGAGAGAAAATATAGGTCAATTACAAAGTGACAAGAATCAGGCTGACGTTTGGCAATCCCAAATGTATGGGATCTTGAAGACAATAGAGTAAACCAGGCCTGCAAAGTTCTGACAAGGAGTGATAGCCAATCAAAGTATGAAGGCAAAAACAGACTTTTTCAAATATACAAGGACTTGGAATTCTTGAAGTCACTCTTGCTTAGAAAATTACTTTATGTTTTACTCTGTAAAATGAGAGTAAAATCCATGAAAGAGAAAAATGAGGCATAGTTTACATTGGTATCAAGAAAAATATAAGAAATGCCTTACATTTGAGTTTCACACAGCATGTTCTAGTTTGTTGAAATATTTTTGTAAAATGACTTTCATGATTGAAATAACTCTGGGAAATTATACATGCTATATAGACCATAGAGGATTTATTTTTGTTTTTATATATGTGTACTAGTGGCCCAGTGCATGAAATTCGTGCACAGAGGGGGGGGGCGTGTTCCCTCAGCTCAGCCTGCACCCTCTCCAATCGGACATCCCTCTCGCAATCTGGGACTGCTGGCTCCTAACTGCTCACCTGGCTGATCGCCCCTAACTGCCTCTGCCTGCCTGCCTGATTGCACCAACCCCTCTGCCTGCCTGCCTGATTGCCCTTAACTGCCCTCCCCTGCCTGCCTGATCTCGCCCCCAACTGCTCTCCCCTGACAGCCTGATCTCGCCCCAACTGCCTCTGCCTGCTTGATCACCCTAACTGCCCTCCCCTGCCAGTCTGATCTCGCCCCCAACTGCCCTCTGCTGGAGGCCTGATCTCGCCCCCAACTGCCCTCCTCTGCCGGCCAATTCGGTTCTGATTGGTTGGATTCTATGCCAGTCAGTGTCAAAAGCTCTGCCTCCTAACCTTCCAAAACTCAATCAGGAAGATTCTAAAAATCTCAATAGACCAATAACTATGGAAGAAATTGAAGCAGTCATCAAAAAGCTTCCAGCATACAAAAGCCTGGGGCCAATGGCTTCACAGGGGAGTTTAACCAAATATTCAAGGAAGAAATAAAAACTATCCTCCTCAGACTATTCAAAAAAATTCAAGAGGAAGGAACACCCCAAGCTCATTCTATGAAGCCAGCACCACCCTAATACCAAAACCAAATAAAGACAACAAAATGAAAGAGAATTACAGGCCAATATCCCTCATGAACATAGATGCCAAAATCCTCAACAAAATTCTAGCAAATCGGATCCAGCAGTACATCAGAAAGATCATACACCATGACCAAGTAGGATTTATCCTGGGGATGCAAGGATGGTACAATATCTGCAAATCAATAAAGGTGAAATATCACATAAACAAATTGAGAGATAAAAACCACATAGTCATATCAATTGAAAAAGCATTTGACAAAATCCAGCACCCTTTCTTGATAAAAACTCTCAGCAAGGTGGGAATAGAAGGATCATACCTCAACATAATAAAAGCCATATATGACAAACCCACAGCCAACATCATACTCAATAGGCAAAAACTAACACCATTTCCCCTAAGAACAGGAACAAGACAGGGATGCCCACTCTCACCACTCCTGTTTGACATAGTACTGGAAGTACTAGCCATTGTGATCAGACAAGAAGAAGAAATAAAAGGCATCCTAATTGGAAAAGAAGAAGTAAAACTGTCCTTATTCGCAGATGACATGATACTGTACATAGAAAACCCTAAAGACTCCATCAAAAAATTATTAGACTTAATAAATGAATTTGGCAATGTAGCAGGATACAAAATTAATGCCAAGAAATCTAAGGCATTTCTTTACACCAACAGTGAACTTACAGAAAGGGAAACTAAAAAAGCAATCCCATTTACCATCGCACCAAAAAAATTAAGATACCTAGGAATAAACTTAACTAAGGAGGTAAAAGACTTATATGCGAAAAACTACAGGACACTGAAAAAAGAGATAGAGGAAGACATAAACAGATGGAAGAACATACCGTGTTCATGGATTTGTAGAATCAACATCATCAAAATGTCCATACTACCCAAAGCAATCTATAAATTCAATGAACTCCCCATTAAAATACCAACGGCATATTTCACAGACCTAGAACGAACTTTCCAAAAATTTCTCTGGAATAAAGAATGACTCCGAATAGCTGCAGCGATCCTGAGAAAGAACAAAGTAGGTGGGATCTCAATACCAGATATCAAGCTGTATTACAAAGCCACTGTTCTCAAAACTGCCTGGTACTGGCACAAGAACAGACATATAGACCAATGGAACAGATCAGAGAACCTAGAAATTGAGCTAAGCTATTATGCTCAAGTAATACTTGACAAAGGAGGCAAGAACATACTATGGAGTCAAGACAGTCTCTTCAATAAATGGTGTTGGGAAAATTGGACAGATATATGCAAAAAATGAAACTAGGCCACCAACTTACACCATACACAAAAATAAACTCAAAATGGATAAAGGACTTAAACATAAAATGGGAAACCATAAAAATACTAGAGGAATCCACAGGCAGCAAAATCTCAGACATATGCCGAAGCAATTTCGTCACTGATACTGCTCCTAGAGCAAGGGCAACTAAAGAGAAAATAAACAAATGGGACTACATCAAAATAAAAAGCTTTTGTACAGCAAAAGAAACCATCAACAAAACAAGAAAGCCCACTGTATGGGAGAACATATTTGCCAATGATATCGCTGATAAGGGTTTAATCTCCAACATTTACAGGGAACTCATACAACTTAACAAAAGGAAGATAAACAATCCAATCAAAAAATGGGCAATAGACTTAAATAGATACTTTTTGAAAGAAGACAGAAGAAAGGCCAAGAGACATATGAAAACATGCTCAAAGTCACTAATCATCCGAGAGATGCAAGTCAAAACAACAATGCGGTACCATCTCACACCTGTCAGAATGGCTATCATCAACAAATCAACAAACGACAAGTGCTGGCGAGGATGTAGAGAAAAAGGAACCCTTTTGCACTGCTGGTGGGAATGCAGACTGGTGCAGCCACTGTGGAGAACAGTATGGAGTTTCCTCAAAAAACTAAAAATGGAACTCCCATTTGACCCAATGATTCCACTTCTAGGAATATATCCCAAGAAGCCAGAAACACCAATCAGAAAGGATATATGCACTCCTATATTCATAGCAGCACAATTTACCATAGCTAAGATTTGGAAACAGCCTAAGTGCCCATCAGTAGATGAGTGGATTAAAAAACTGTGGTGCATCTACACAATGGAATACTGTGCTGAGGTAAAAAAGAAGGAATTCTTACCATTTGCAACAGCATGGATGGAACTGGAGAGCATTATGCTAAGTGAAATAAGCCAGTCAGAGAAAGATAAATATCACATGATCTCACTCATTTATGGAATATAATGAACAACATAATCTGATGAACAAAACAGATCCAGAGACAGAGAAACATCGGTCAGACCGTCAAATCTCAGAAGGAAGGTAGGGGAAGGTGGGGGTAAGGAGGAGAGATCAACCAAAGGACTTGTATGCAAGCATATAGGCCTAACCAATGGACACAGACAACAGGAGGGTGAGGGCATGAGTGGGGGGATGGGGGGTTAATGTGGGGATAAGGACACATATGTAATAACTTAATCAATAAAGAATAACTTAATCAAAAAGAAGCTCCACATCCTAGGCAGCCATTGGCTCCTCACAGTTCACCTAGATTTGGTTCTGATTGTTCAGTTTCTATGCCAGTCAGCATCTCTGGGCCTATGAAAGGGCCTGATCAGAAAGGCAGGGCTGATCAGCAGCCCCTGTGGAGGCCTGGAGAGAAATGGAGGCACCACTGCTGGCCTGGCCGGGAGAGAAAGAGAGAGGCAAGTGCTGATCAACAGCTGCCACACAGGCTATGGATCAGGCCCTGCTTCTCTCTTCAGGCCTCTCTCCAGGCCTGATTTGCAGCCCCCTCAGCAGTCAGTGCTGGGTCACCGTGCTTGCAGCTGCAGCAGTCAGTGCTGGGTCGCCACAGCAACCCAGCTCTGACTGCAGGACTGACTTCCGGTTGGTCGCACCTCCGGTCGTGATGGACCCAGAATTTTTATATATTAGGATAATATACATATAGTAAATATAATTAATTTGCTTAACCTGGCATTGGCATGAAATTCTTTTATGTCATCATAAAAGATGATGACAAAAATAATTTAATTTTTTAAAAGTATATTTTTATTGGTTTCAGAGAGGAAGAGAGAGGGAGAGAGATAGAAACATCAATGATGAGGGAGAATAATTGATTGGCTGCCTCCTGCACGCCTCCTACTGGGGATTGAGCCCACAACCTGGACATGTGCCCTTGACTGGAATCGAACCCGGGACCCTTCAGTTCGCAGGCCAATGCTCTATCCACTGAGCCAAACCAGCCAGAGCTGTCATCATAATTTTATTAACATCTTGTGGAGTTAGACTTCCATGAAACACACTTTCAAAAATGCTGTTTCAAAAATGCTCCAGCCTTCAAGATAAGATAGGGCAATCTATACATAAGTTTTGAGGAATTTGAATAAACATGAATAGTATAGATTCAAATGTGGATCATGGGGTTCTTGTCACCATTGTGAAAAAATAAGTGAATTGTCCTCATATTTCTCTATCTGGCTAACTGTGATTAGAGAGAAGAATGATGGGATGGAGTTGGGTGGTTGGTTGTGCAAAATACCCTGTCTTTCTCAGATATGCAGAGGGTCATGCTATTAGCTACTTACTGTACTTAGAAGAAGTATTATATTATGCATATTAGATTCAATGTAATTTTTATCTTTATATTGTTAAGCCACAGAACTAGGAATACCCCACGTAGAATGAGGGCTTTATAAAAAAAATTAGAAATGCTAAAACTTAATCAGAAAGTTTAACCAACTGGTAAACATCGTATTCCTCCAAAACACTCACAAAGGCTTTATCCTAATCCTATGTTTATTCCCAAAGATTATCAAATGAAGTTAATGTGTTTTTAAATTATACATCTCTTTTATGTTAATTTTCTTAGCATATGATATTTAAAAAACATTTGAAATAGTTGCTTATCGTCTATACTCTGCCCACAGCCTTATTACATTTCACTAACCATAATTCCCAATCATTGTGGTCATATTTTTATGGATACCTAATTTACAGATAATAATAATAGTATTAAGTACTTATTAATTATTGCTTAAAGATTCTTTTCATTGCTTCTAACTTCTGGGATATAACACAATTCGTTTCTCTACTTCATAGATTAGGAAACAAAAATCTTCAACCACCCAGTTAAATTTTGTTTATTAATAAATCCATAAAAGGTCTAATGAATAGCATTGCTGCAGCTAAAAAACAGTCTAGATAAACAAGTGTTTCTTATTTTTTCCCTTATAGGTGGACCCCCACATATAGAACTCAACTGGTTAACTTGCTTAAGAGTCCGGGTACCACTTTCCTGGGCTTTTATATTAAAACATTATGTGCATGGAAAAGCAGTTTGTATCTTCAGTTAGGAGTCATTCTAGAATCTAGACTGACCTCAATTCAAATTCATGACTTCTTGGGTTCTGCAAGGAAATTTCTCAATCTGATCAATGAATACAAATCAAACTATTTGAAATTTCCATTTTCTGATGACCAAAACAGCAACTTAATATGGTTCAACCTAATAGAGGTAGATTCCAAATTTGTCCCTATGGCAAACTAATCTCATATATCAGACAACTCCAGCTGGTATCCATTCAGGTAGCATGCTTAGCAATTTCAACAAGAAAGAATTGGGAGAACTTATTCTGATGTGAAATGGTAGTTAGTTTTCCAAGTTTAGTAAAAGAATAAGAAGATGATGTATTTATTTGGTGGACTGGGTAAAAAATGGAAACCTAATGCTGTGACCAAGTATCAGACCCTTGAGTTGACAAATTCCACTTTGACTGTTGTGCTAAAAAATCTCAAATCAAACAATTTAAAGAAAGGAATGGGAAGAAAAACTTTCTAAAGCCTATTTTGTCTTTCTCTGGCTTAGAAAAATTTAAAAATCAGATTTGATTGATGGATTACATTCTGTTTGAATGTGAAGAGCATAGCAGTAATAGTGCTGTGTGAATTCCTCAAGTTCACCTGGGTTGCTCATATGTCTGCACATGAACTTGACACCAGGTTCCATGAAATAGGAATGCCCTGTCATGTTATCTTTGCTAAACTGAAGTAGAGAAGCATCTGAAACATCAATATTTTGGTCAGCCTTTCCTAAATTTTGGTCACAGAAGTGAAAGTTTCAAGGCCTCTGAATGAATTATTATATGCATTTTGACTCCATGAAGACTTGCAGCCACACAGAACAAACCTGATTTTGTGGGATGAAGAGCAGAGAACACTCTCCTCTGTTGTTGAATAAGATAATGATGTGATCAGAACTCTTTCTGGGAGCAGTGAGAAAAATAGATTGACTTGGAGAGAGATTGAAGGAGGTCAGTGGGGCAAATTGTATCTTACAAAGATGGCTGCAACAATGCCTTTCCACCCAAAGTTCTACAAATACGCCACTCCCCTATCAAGAGGTGGAGAGTACATTCCCTCGCCTTGAAACCAGGTGGGTCTTTGTGTCCACTGGGACCAACAGAGTTCAGTGAAAATGACACTCTGACTTCCAGGGATAATATATAATGATGTCATACACTTCCCCCATGGGACTCTCCCTCTTGGAATCCAGACATCATGGTGTGAGGAAGTCCAAGCCCTGGATAGGCCACAAGGAGAGGCCCGCAGTCCTGCCCCATAGTTACAGCCAATAGCCAGCACCAACTTGCTAACAGGAGAGTAAATCATCCTGAAACTGGATCTTCCAGCCCCAGGTGAGCTGTTGCAACTGATGCCACAAGGATCAGTAAAGAACCATCCTCACTGAAGTCTTGACCAAATTACAGATTCAAGAACAAAATAAGTGATTATTGCTTTAAGTCATTATGTTTTAGAGTGGTCTGCTACCTAGCAATAAATAACCAAAACAGCTAATGTTAGTCAGGCCTTAATTGAGGCACAGACTTCAGTAATAAAAGAGCAAATTCCACAGTCTCCTCAATATATTTTCCCCTTTGCTTTCTTTCACTAGTCTAAATCATCCCAGTTCCTTTAGCCTTCCTTTATATTACCTACTTATTTTTCATTGTTTTGATTACTCTTCTCTAAATTCCCTCTCAGGTTTTAAGACCCCAAGCTAGACACATTATGTTAATAAAGGCTTGATTAAAGTTTAGAGTAATTAGGGGATTAAGTGTAATTCTTACATTTTATTATCTTATTTATAGAACCAATGGCAAGCTCTAAATTTTAACAGCAAGTGTTCAATTTAGAACTAAAAACTGACATCAAGTTTCTTTCAACTTCAACAGACTTTAATGTTTTTTATTTAAATTAAATATTGCCAACACCCAGAGAGTTATAGAGAAGACTACAATAAACACCCACCTAATCTCTCTTGTATTAACTCTTAAACTCATTATTTTTGCTATAGATGAAAAAATATAATAATAAATTGTAGATATAATTGACTGGCCCTCCTCAATACTGCTCCCTCCCCCAGAAAAACCACTATTCTAAATTGGAAGTTCATCATTTCCATGAATGTTTTGTATTGTTATGACACATGTACATATGAAGAAATATCTATATGATAAAAGCCTAAGCAACCATTATGGTGGAAAACCAGAATGACCAGACACTATGATGTGCACTGACCACCAGGGGGTGGCGGGAGCCTCTCCCACCTCTGCGGCAGCGCTAAGGATCAGCGAGCAGGTGGGTGGTAAGGAGCTAGGGGTCCTGGACTGTGAGAGGGATGTCCACCTGCACCAGGCCTCTAGTTATATGATATTGCTTTAAAATAACTTTATATAAATGGAATTCTTACATATCATTCTCCATCTTATTTTTAAAAAATGTACCCATTTTAGCTCCTATATAATATTTTATTGTATGACTATAACCATAATTAATTGAATCTACTGTTAATGGATATTTTGGTAATATCCAGGCTTTTGCTGTTACAAGTCATGTTGCAGTGTACATTCTTGTACCTATCTTCTTGTGAGCACATGAAGTTTCCCCAGGGACTACATCTAGTAGAGTGTAAGGATACACACAGCCTTGACTTTAGTGTTTCTGCTATTTTGATTTCCATCAGCAGTGTTTAAAGTTCTTGTTCCTTCACATCCTTACCAAAAAGTGGGGTTATCAGACTTTCTAATTTTTGTCAATCTAATGAGTATGAAATGAAATTTAATGAATTTTGCATTTCTCTGATTACTAATGCTGTTGAGTATCATCTGTACATTCATATCCTTTGTCTATTTCTCTAAGATTTTTGCCTTTTTCTTATTGATTTGTAGGATTTCTATACAAATCTTATATATTAATTTTTTAAAAATTGTGTGTTGCAAATACTTTCCCCACACCCCATACATTGCATTTTAACTTTGTATGGTGTGTTTTAGTAATGTTTTAAAAAATTTAATGTTAAATTTATTAATCTTTTCCTTTATAGTATGTGTTTTTCTTCTGTTCTTCTAAATGGATATATCCCTACCTAGAAATCGTTAATGTATCTTTTCTATTTTTTCTAAATGTTTTAAACATTTACTTTTCACATTTGGTCTTTGATATTTTTTCCTAATTTATTTTTAATATGATATGAAGTAGGAACATTTTTCTTTCTACCTGGATAATTTACTTCTCTTGATCATATTTTGTGAATATTATCCACTAATTTGTAACATCATCTCAGACATAAAGAACATTTCTATTTAGGTTATATCACTTTTGGTCCCCCCTCCCCCCATACGCTTATTCTATTTGTCTAGGCTTATAGCAAAATCATGCTATCTTACCATATATAATACTAGAGGCCCAGTGCATGAAATTCATGCACTCGTGGGAGGGGGGTGGTCCCTCAGCTTGGCCTGCACCCTCTCACAATCTGGAACCCCTCGAGGGATGTCGGACTGCTGGTTTCAGCCCAATTCCCACAGGCCTGGATCAGGCTGAAACCAGCAGTCCAACATCCCCCAAGGATGTAGTAGTGTGGGAAGTGGCAGGTAGCCGAGGCGCTGCTCCCACTCATGCTGGCCCCGCTGTGCCTGCTGCAGCTCAGTAGCGCTGCTACGGAAGCGGGAGAAGCTTGTGCCACCACAGCTGCGCTCCTTAGCCATGAGCCTGGCATCTGGCGTCCGTGGGACAGCTGAGCAGCGCTCCTGCTGTGGGAGTGCACTGACCACCAGGGGGCAGCTCCTGCATTGAGTGTCTGCCCCCTGGTGGTCAGGGTGTGTCATAGCTACCAGCCGGTCGTCTGGTTGACTAGTCGCTTAGGCTTTTATATATAGATTAATTTGCTAGGGCTATTCTAACAAAGTGTCACAAACTGAGTGACTGAAAACAACAGAAATTTATTTATTTTATCTTTAAAAATATATTTTTATTGATTTCAGAGAGGAGAGGAAAGGGAGAGAGAGAAACATCAATGATGAGAGAGAATTATTGGTCAGCTGCCTCCTTCCTGCATGCCCTCTATTGGGGACCAAGACTGCAACATAAGCATGTGCCTGGGAATTGAACTGTGACCTCCTGGTTCATAGGTTGATGCTCAATCACTGAGCCACTTCAGCCAGGCAGAAATTTATTGTCTCACAGTTCTGGAGGCTAAAAGTCTGAAATCAAGATGTTAGCAGGGGCATGAGTGGGGGATGGGGGTGCGGGGGGACAAAGGGGGGATAAGGACACATATGCAATTCCTTAATCAATAAAGAAATTAAAGAAAAAAGAAAAAAGAAAAAAGAAAGAAAAAGATGTTAGCAGGGCCCTGAGTCCTCTGAACACTGTAGGGGAATCCTTCCTTTCCTCTTCCTCGCTACTGGTAGTTGCCGGCACTCTTTGGCATTCCTTGGCTTGTAACCACATAACTCCATTCTCTGACTTGTTGCCACATGGCATCGTCACTAGGTGTGTCTGTGTCTGAATTCCCCTCTTCTTATAAGGGCATCAGTCACATTGGATTAGAGCCCACCCTGAGGACTTCATCTTACCCTGATGACATCTGCAAAGACCTAATTTTCAAGATCATATTCATGGGTACCAGGGATTAAGGCTTCAATATATATTTTGGGGAACACAATGCAACCTATAACAGTAAGTCACTTTACCTTTCTGTATATTAATTTTCTTTGGGCATAGTAATTGTATTATTCTCGGGGCTGTTGTAGTAGATTATTTCATATTATTAGTTAATAAAACATGGAAAGTACCTAGAACTGTACCTGGCCTGCAATAAAAATTCAATATGTGTTAGCTAGTCAAATTACTTTTATCTAACCACTCTGTTTTTGTTTTCAATAGTTTGTAGATTATTTTGAATATACTCTATAAATAATCATGTTGTATAAAAAAAGCAATTTTGTTTTGTTCTAATATTTACATATTTTATTATATTTTCTTATCTTATTATTGTAAGACCTCAAGGATAATATTGAATAGAAGCTGAGATAGTAGGATAGTAGTTATCTTATTTTGTGTGTGTTTTAAATGGGGGTTATTCTGTAATTTTATCATTACATATGATTATTGCTATAGGTTTATGATGATGTTATTTTTCAGGTTAGAAAGTTTATTTCTATTCATAATTTTAAAACAGTTTTAAAATTAAATTTTGAATGACTATTACATACTTTCACTGCATTTTTAAATATAATTATATAAGCAGCAAATGAAAGTTCAGGCTTTAAGAGTCTCATGCTCTACCGACTGAGCTAGCCGGGCGCCCCAAAGTTCAGGCTTTAAGTTAGGAAGTTAGTGAGTATTAGTTTGAAATCAGACTGGGTTGGGAACACATGAAGAACCACAAATTATATTCAAATGGATGTTTGCCTTTATTGTTTTGCAGATGCAAAATATGGGATGTGGAGGAGTAACGTAAAGTTGGTAACAACAAGAATAACTTGATCAATATTAGTTAACAATAGAAACAAATAATCCTTTCAACACAATAGAAATAAAAAGACATACATTTTCCTTTGTTGTTTACAAAGTATGTACAGTTATTTTGTGAGCTTGAATGAAGCAACAGCATAAAAAGAAATCTCTTATAATGTCCACAACACTTTAACCCAGGAGGCAGTGTAATTCCAACTTCATGCTTTGACACAAAATCATCCTAAATAGCATGTGGAAATTCAATCTGTAAATGGTATAGATGCTCTGATGGATCAGTTTGTCCCCAATTGCTCAGGCTCTGTTTGAATCACTGGGAAGCTGGCCATTTTCTTTCCCTCTTCTCTCTTATAAGCAAATAATTTCTTATTGTTATTTGAAAGTTCTTGGAACTGGGATGGATCCTCTTTTTGGGATATGGACAAGGTAAAAACCTGGCTCAAACCCATATAAAACATTCTGAAATTTGTTTGCGATGAATGTTTGGACAGGCTTTGGAGCTGATGTATCTCTTCAGATGACTACTGGGTCCTGGCCTTGACCCTTACACTTATCTTCTATTTATACCATCTGTGAGTAATCCCTTGTTGTTTACACCGTAGGGGTTGCTTCTTGATTCAACTCTACAGAGCAATAAAAGCAAAGGGGAAGCAAGGAGCTGATGGTGACTGGATTCATTTCAGAGTTTCTCTGAAGTGAGAAACACTGTTGTTTACATCGTTACTTCTGAGCTATTTATCTTAGTTGTTGGTAGCAGAGGTATTCATGATTGAAGGCTGTGAGTGCAAAAATCAAAAGGCAATTTGGGCATGTTTCTAGTCAGGTTTGGGACCGGCTTCAATAAGTCCCAATGGAAAAAAAGGAATATTTCTATCTGCTCAGCAACTTGCTTTTCAAGTTCTTAAAATGACCTACAAAAAAAGCATGCTCAGTAAAAGTTATAAATTATAATGAAACTTTCTTCCTTCCCACCTGTCCTTCTTCCCTCCTTTCATCTTCCCTCTTCAGTCCTCCCTCTTTCCCACCAACTCTCATTTACTGAGTGCTCATTATATATGTCAGAGACAGATGAGGAGGACAAAGTACTTAGCAGAGTTTCAGTATGTAATAAGTACTCAATAAGTGATCAATCTCCCTACTGAGATCAGTGCAAGTTTTGGCGCCATTTGTTGTCACAGGCAGCAAGCACTGTATGAGGAGGCTTCATCTTGATGTCTTTTACTGGTCAGAGATGGTGTTTATGATAGCACAGTCCACTGGAAGGAAAAATGACAACAGCAACAATGAACACAATGGCTGTATGTAAAATCCAATTTCTAGTGACATTTCTGTAAGGACAGGGAAACAAAATCTCTCAGAAAGCCTTGATTCAAACATTGGGCTAATGAGGAATTTCGGTAATAGACAATTTGAACACTGTATAAAAGGTTAATGGGTTACTATTTAAATAACACATGCGAAGATTTCTTTTTCCAGTTTTAAGGACTGCTTTTTCTGAGTTCACACAAATTCCTTTTTATAACAGGTAGCCTGCCTTTCTCAGCTGCATACTGTCATTCCTAAACAATCCTCCAGCTAAAAATTTTAAGTGCTGTCACCCCAAATTGCTAAACAGAACTTTTTCTTTAATTTGTCCGTCACTCTTTCTGTCACTCCCCTTGCACTTTATGGCGAAGCATTGGTTTAACTGTCACATCTCGAGTTCCTTCACAATAAAAAGAGAGGGTCCAGTTTGACTTGTTGGTGGCCACAGAGGTCACCTACAGCTGCTCAGAGCTGTTTTGTTCTGAATGTTTGGGGGTGAATCATGCTGACAGAGTGCAAGTAAAGTACCAAAATCCTTACTCTGTGTAGATGAATGATCCCTCACCTAAAAACTGCTAATAAGTAGCAAAAACTGGAAAATGAAGAGGCGAAGGCTAGAGATGGTTTTAAAATCTGGTCATCCCAACCCTTTATTATGACTGTACCTTAAGCAAATGGATTGCTGTAGTGCCGTGCTCAGCAGTGCTTCGTAGAGGCCAGTAAGCAGCGGCATTGGGATTTCATAACAGAAGAAATAAGAACTTGCACCAAAAAGCTAATGATTAGATCTATCTAATGGGAGGAAAACATTTGGAGGGGAATAATTGACTCTGTTCACCAGCCTTTCTCTCTCTCTCTAAGCACAGAATTTCCGGGAGCAGTTTGTTGGTTTTTCTATGAGGGTTCTGCTTGGACCCCACATTTCAGGTTAAATGCTCAGGTAGGCCATCCTACCAGTTCCAGAGGGGAAGGAGAGGAGTCAAAGGTGGAATAGGACCCCAAGGTGAGTCAGAGTAAATTTCAGCTCAATCTCTCCACTCTTGCCCTTAATTATTTCTGATTACTGCAGACAGTCCTTGGGCGGAGGTAGGGGAAAGGCAGAGGATTTCCTGTACTCCATGTTTCCACATTATCTCTTCCTGCTCCCATCAGGGCTGCTAGGCTTGGGAAGGGACTGTGACTCTACCACCACTGAGATGTTGCCATAGCTGCGCACTCAGGCCAGCGCCTCGGCCCCTGAAGACGTGTGTCCCTTTCACTCGTGTCCGCCCTGGTACTAAGCCGCAAAGCACAGTGGGCTGGTGGGCTCTATTTCTTACAGAGAGTTGAACAATGCAGGGCTTTGTTCTATGTGCTCTTCAGGACAGGGGTCTTAGAGCTCTGATGTTGGCTTTGGAACCCAAGAAAGGTATGAGTATAGGTGGAGGACCACCCTGCTGCACTTTACCGTGCTCTTCTAAAAATTACCCTCTTATCCAGCCCTTGCCGTGGCGCTGGGACTTAGCCTGCCCGCCACTCAGCCTCCCCCCCACGCCTCCTCGGTCATCCATCCACACCACCCTGCTCTCCATTGAGCTCGGTCTTCATCCTGGGGGACGATGGGGTGGCAAGCTGACATCCAGCCCCACTGCCTGACAGATGGAGCCTGGACAGGTTCGATTTACAGTGAGGACATGTCTCAGGCCTTCACTCTCAGACCTCTGCAAAAATAATGGTCTCTCTCTCTCTCTCTCTCTCTCTCTCTCTCTCTCTCTCTCTTTCGCTCTCTCTCTCTCTCTAACTTGTTAAATGAACAACTTGATTTTTAAAGCAAAGCTCTTCAAGGAAATAATACTAGAAGTTTAGGGAGAGAAAACATTTTAAACACTTCATCTACTGATGATTTCAGTTCTTTCTTAGCATATGAGTTAAGTTTTGGAAATGTGAACAGGTTGACTTTTTCGGGGTCGTTAATGGGAGGATCAACATTTGGAGAGCACAAACCTGCGTCTGTGCAAATTATTTTTGGGTAAGTGTAGGAGTTGGCACTATTAACTTTATGTTAGTCTTCTGGTGTGGAAATGTTCTGTAACAGCAGACGACCTCTGCACCTCAACTTACATTTGCTTCCTGACTCAGGGACCCCCTCCTCCCCCACCCCTAGTCCCGTGTCAGAAGCTAATATTTTTCTGACTGGCTTCATTTCCTTTCTCCTCCTCGAATTTTAGTTAAAGTCCATTTTGGCAACTTGTGCCCATAGTTTAAAAACACCTATATTGATGAGAGGCTCTACTCTAATATATAATTAATGACTCAGAACTCTGTGTCCAGGATGCTCTTGTAAGCGCCAGCAAACTGTTTTAATTTATATACTAGAGTCTTCATTTTGTTCTTAAACCTTTTGGACTTACATGGTACATTCATCAAGTCTGATTCTGAAAGTTCTTATATGGGCAATGTGCAGTGTGGGCTTAATAGATAACATTAATAAACTCACACTTAATAACAACAGTAAAAGCCATTTCCATCTGGATTTACTGGCAATAAAAAGAGACATTACAGAACGTTAGGAATTTGGTCAAGGCGCCGAATACTAATCTTAGCTTGTGGAATCTAGCTACTTGGGAAAACAAAGCAATCAGGACAGGCTTTTGGTAAAAGCTTTGCACTGTGGATTACTAATTAATGTGTTAAATGTACTTTGTAATAAACTATATCCTAATGGATTAATTTTGATAGCTAAATTGGCACCATACCCCAGCATGGCTTCATTGACTCATTCTTTCAATTTTAGTTGCTAGATTTATTGGGTTAAACCACAATGAACCTATTATAGGCCTATTTTAACTTGTTTAGAAATCATAATTAATTAAAAAATATTGATGGAGATGGCAAAAATTATAGAAAAACTGGCAAAGTTACAAAAGAAAATAACAAGACTAGGTCTTTAAAAGGGGAAGTGGCATGATCGACTTTTAAGGTAAATAAGCAACATTCAGTTCAGAGGGAAAACATTTCAAAGGAACCAACTAGAGTTTTTCATTTAAGGAAACGTTGAAATTAGTGCTATGGGTTATTATATGGATGAAAAGATGAAATGGTGAGTTAGGTAGACTAAAAATAGTCAAATGTTCTAGAAACAAGTGACAATAAATTAGAACTTACATCAACTTTGAGGTCAAAATTAGAAGTAGACATAAAAATTAAACATCTAGAAGACTGAGAAAACATTCTCTTTTGTGATATTTCTGAATCTAGAACTCTCAGCATTTTTTTCAGAAATTGAACATAAATCTCATCAGAACCCTTCAAAACACATAGAGAATAGCCTATCTCTTTAAAAAGCGAATTTTATCTCCCCAATCTTTGCCCCATTCTTAAGGAAATTGCATTTATTTCGATTTTCATAGGGCACGCCATTGTCAAAAGAGAGATTTTCAAAAGATATGCTGGAGTTAGGGTACAGCTTTGCTGCAAAAATCTGTAATTCATCACTTGTTTTGAGAATCCTTTACTCCCTACTCCCAAGTAACAATAATCTCACACACATATAAAACTTTATGTTTGGCAACAGGTTTTTGTTTTTCAATCTTATAATACTGTTCATTATTTTTAAAAATCTCACATGAAATAAGAATATATTTATTATGGGTATATGTGAATAAATTAAGTGAAAAAAATATGCCACTGATAACAATGGTGGCTTCAGTGGAAGAAATAAAGATTGGGGCATTTGTCAAAGTGCACTTTAGCCCATATAGCACTTTCTCACACACACTATTTCATTTATCCTTAAAACAACCCTGTAACACTTATAAACTGCAGTTTGTGTAGGAAGCTCTTCTCCATTCATGTCACAAATAGTTGAGAACCCACTATATTTCAGCAACTTGGGACATATCAGCGAATAAAACCCCTGACCTCCTAAAGCTGGCACTCTAGGGGAGAGTACAGATAATAGGTAATAGATGTAAACGTAAGTAGATTATAGAGGATATTAAAGGTGATCATTACTGCAGAAAAAGAATAGGAGGTGAGGGATTATCTATGGGAATATCTGCGTGAAGATCCAAGATCACAGGCCAGTCAGTGCAAAGATCCTAAATCCAAGGAAATGCAAGGTAGCTGGTGTGGTTGGAGCAGAGAAAAGAAGAGATAAGGTCAGACAGATAACACAGACCATTGTAAGACCATTGTAAGGGAGATGATGATCCTTTACAGGATTCTGAGCAGACGAGTGACACCATCTCACTTGGGTTTTAAGAGTTCCACTCAGCTGTTGGGTTGAGATAGAGTGTGAAGGACAAACCTATTAGGAAGCTGAGTCAGGAAGCCCAGGCAGTAATGTAGGAGAGGGGGGAGGTGGCCCAGGCCAAGGATAGTGCAATGGAAAGAGTGAGAAATGAACAAAATTTGAACATATTTTGAATGAAGAGCCAACAGAATTTACTGAGAAATTTGATGGAGGTAAGAGTAAGTCATAAGAAGAAGACTCCAAGTTTTTTTTGGCCTGAGCACCTAGAACAGTGATGGCGAACCTATGACATGCGTGTCAGAGGTGACACGCGAACTCATTTTTTTGGTTGATTTTTCTTTGTTAAATGGCATTTAAATATATAAAATAAATATCAAAAGTATAAATCTTTGTTTTACTATGGTTGCAAATATCAAAAAATTTCTATATGTGACACGGCACCAGAGTTAAGTTAGGGTTTTTCAAAATGCTGACACGCCGAGCTCAAAAGGTTCGCCATCACTGACCTAGAAGAATGGAGTTGCATCAGCTGAAATGGGGAAAGGCTACAGGTAGATAGGTTTTAAGGAGAAGGTTAGGAGTTCAGAGGTGAACATGTATCTGGGTCAACTGTCAAGTAGGAAATTAGATGTGAATCTAGAGTTTGGGAGTGAAATCTAGAAGGGGTATATGCCTCTGGGAATTGCCAGCATGTTGATGATAGTTAAAGGCCTAAAACGGGTGAGACTGCCAAGGCGGTGAGAATGGAGAGAGATAAGGGCTAGGGACCCAAGCTCTCTTCCTGCTCCAGGCATGAAACACATACCTGTGAGACTGTAATTGTGAGAAAGTGCTAGGAAGGAAAACCTCATAGGTCTCTGAGGTGTAAGACTTTTAGAGCCAGCCTCTGGCAGAAAGTGGCACTTGCAAGGAAACCTGAAAGATAAGGAGGAAAATTTCACCTGAAAAAGGTCAAGAGGATCAGAGCAGAGCTATAGCAAGAGCAAGCGATCTGGGGCAGAGCGGGGCCTGGTGTGCTTGCTGAACAGAGCACAGGCAACTGTGGTGACAACTCTGAGTGCCAGGGAAAAGGTGATGTGAGATGAGGTTGAAGAGGAAGGAAGGGGCCACATTAAGCAAGGGGCTGCAGCCCCTGTGAGGATTTTGAATTTATGAGCAATGGGAAGCCATTCAAAATGCTGAGAAGTAAAGGACTATAAAATAATGGATTAAAATCCTTTAGCTGGAAAGAAGTTAATAATGAAGTGTTTCAAGGACAGTGTAATGGAAGTTTCTGCTTAAAATGCCTATTAAAGACACAGGAGAAAGCATGCTGAATGGCAAAGTTACAAAACAGACTTTTGAGATACAATTATTTAAACCCAAGCAAGATAGGATCGTGAATAATAGTTAATATTAGTCATTTTATTAAATTTTTTTTTAAACCCATGAAAGCTAGAGAATAATAATAGAAACCAGGTATGGTGTGCCTGGTGGTGTGGCCCTCAGATAGAGAGTTGCAAAAGCATTTTAAATTGGAAAGAAGAATAGAACCAGGCATGTAAAATAGTGATACAGAAAAGACCAGGTGGCTGGGCCCATTTGTCCTTTGTTGTAATGTTAGACCAGGTCATGGTTAATGAATGGTGACAAGCTGTTTTCTATTTACCCTGAAAGTCCAAAAAGAAAAAAAAATAGTCCCTAGGAAAGATTTAGGAGAGGTAGAAGGAGGAATTTTTGGCATTATTATACATTACAGTGAATTTTGTAAGCTTGCCTTTTCTGAAGGTCTTTAGAAGCCACACAAACCGAAGGCTGACAGTGTTTAAAACAAGTAATTATGGTGAATCTTAGTATGTTTTGCTGCTTGGACTTATTAGTTATAATTACCCCAAACTAGGAAAGCATTCCAGGAAGATGGGAGTGAAGAGAGTTAGCATAGTTAACATAGATGAAAGAAGTGATAACATGTAGAAGTTAGCAGTAATTTGCAGGAAGTTACCTGGGGACATGGGGTAGCCATGAAAACAATAGTGTGTCATTCAGGGAATTCTTTGGGCTCTCCCTACATGATATGCATTTAAATCTCTAAGGCCAATTCCCATCTGCTTAAAAAATACACGTAAGGAGGAGGACTTGGTTCTTCTAGCCCTGTTTTTGTGAAAATATATTGTGGACAGCTAAACTCGAATTAAAGCGAATGTCTTAAAAACCTTTTAAGAAATTTATGAATTCTTGGCAACCAAATACTAAGTAATCTTATAGCAATGTCTTAAAGAAAAATCATATTATCTCATTCACTCATTCATTCAAAATGATAATTGAGCTCCTTTGTGTTAGGAGCAGGGCTAAACTCTTGATTGGTTCATGTCCTTATGGAATTTACTCTATTGGGGAAAACAAATAATAAACAAGGAAATGAGCAAATTTAATTTGTTCTAAGAAAGTAACATACCAGGTAGGGAGGTAGAAATAACAGGTTGGCTGGGACAGGGAGCCATCTGAGATTAGGGGTTAAGGGGTTTAGGGGAAATGTTACATTTGAGCTGAGACCTGAGAATGGGAGGCTTTTCATCTGAGGCATTAGATCATCCCAGTCACATGTCCCGTACTAGGTCAATTGGCTTCAATTTAATTCTTTAAAAAAAAAAATCCCCTTTATGTCAGTTTGTGACAACGTTTAGAAAGCCTAACAATCCTGCCATTAAAGTTTATAGCCTCAGTTTACTTACAGGCATAATCCTTTATCAGCATCTATTTGCAGCTATTTTAATGCAATGTAAACTTGGGGCCTACACCACCATAATTCCAGCACTGGCTTAATAGGAAAAGAATCATTTGCTAAATAAAATGTTCATAAACAATTTGCACATTCAACTGTAGGGGGAGTGTATAACAGGAAAAATTCCACAGCATAAAGTGAATTTCATGGTTCTTAGGCATTTGGAAACTTGGAAATATCATCAAAACATAAACATTGGTATATTACCAAGATTGTATATTATTCTATTTTATTAAATCATAAAAATCTCAACTTCTACCGCAATCAAGTTTTGAATGCTCAACATTTTCATGCCATTTAACTAGAACAGTTTTCTAGATACAAATAGATATATTAATTTCCATAAAAGTGTTATCTCCTTACAGTATATTTAATTCAGATCCAGTTTCTATTTCCACTAAAATAATTGCTTATAATACATCCACTCGATTTTATATGATTAATTAGAACAGTGTATGGAAAAAAATAGGTTTGCAGGTAATATTGAAATTAAATATGTTAATCTGTACCTCTGTGTGCACATTTTATATGAGCTTTAATTTGCCAAATAAATTATAGTTCTGTGTTTATAAGGTGCCCTTGAAAGAATGTCCTATTTTTGAGCACTAATACCATGGGGAAACAAATATACAAAGCTTTTAGCTATAGGCTACACTGGCATAAATTAAGGCAAGAGTGGTTGGTTGGTAAGTAGAGCTATGGTATCCTTAGCTTTTTAAACACTCTGAATTGTTAACACATTTTTTTAGTGTGGTTACTAATATTAAGATAATAAATAATATTTAGTTTCAATATCGCACCCTTCAGCAGGGCATAAATTCATTTTGAATGCTGTGTTGAATTAATGTATAATAAACATACTGCAGTTTGCTATCAGGAATTCTCGATGAAATGCAGGAAGTCGGTTCTTTGCTTATGCATTAGTACTGCCAGGCTTGCTCTGTTTAATTTTAGCTATTTATAAAATTGCTCTACTGACAGTCCTCTTTATTTTAACGTGATTGTTTAAGGTGAACCAGAGATGGCATGGTGTATTTCCTGAAGTAGGCGATAAGTGCTGATGTAGGAATACGGGTCCTTAGCAAAAATCCCCTCCACCATTAGCCAGCCTCCTGCAATCAGGACACCCAGCTGCCTGCCTGAGTGAATGGTGGTGTTCTCCATAGTGCAGGGGCCTGCAAAGTCACTGTGTACCAGGAGCTGCTGAAGCGCTCAGAAGGGAGTTGGGTCGCAGAGGTCTTATAAAAACAACGTTGCTGATGGAAGTAAAATCTGATAGCAGTTGCAGCAATTGCCACCTACTTCCGAGACAAATGACAACTGTATTTAAAATGTTATTATTGTCTAATAGGTTGGTTCCTTTTTATGATATTTATTTAAATACCAACTCACAGGACTTTTAGCATAAATGAGGTCCTGGGTCTTGAATCCTGACAAAGTAGTGACTTGAATTCCTCAGTAGCAACCAGGTTTGCAACTAAAGGAGACATCAAGGGAGACTTCAAAGAGGGGAAAGCTAGTATTATCCTGTATCAGTCACCTTGGGCTGCCATAACAAAACACTCCAGACTGGGTGGTTTCAACAACAGAAAGTTATTTTATCACATTTCTGGGGGCTAAAAGTCCAAGATTAGGGTATCAGGATGGCCAGGTTCTGGTGGGAACTCTCTGGTTTTCACATGGCTGTTGTAATATTGTGATTTATAATAAGAAATATATATTTGGTCCTCATCCCAGTGTCTGGCACAGAGCTCCTAAAAATCCTTGGAATTTTCCAAGTGAGGACAGCAACAGTGGTGTCTCTTGTTATGTTAATAAGGTGACTTTTGGACTCCATGGAAGGGTGGGGGCTGGTTGCCTTTCGGAGTCAACCTTGGGTAAGAGATTGAAATTTTCAATGCCATCCCCTAATTTTTCTTAGGAGGGGAGAGAGTTTTGAGGTTGAATCAGTGACCTGATGGCCAATGACTTAGGCAATCGTGACTATAATGAAGCCTCCGTAAAAACCCAAAAGGACAGCTCGTGGGCCCCTTGTTTCAGAGAGTTTCCCTTGGGGGGAACCAGAATGCTCCCACATGCCACTGGCTGGGCTCCAAGCTCCAAAAGGACAGAAGCTTCTTCATCAGGTGCTGATTTGTACCCTTTAGTATCCTTTGTAATAACTCAGTAATCCAGTGAGTAGCCTCAGGGGAACCCTGAGTTCTGTGACCTGTTCTAGCAAATTAACAGAATCCAAGGAGGGGGTGTGGGAATCTCTGATTTCTAACCACTCTCAGAAGTACTGGTAACAACCTGGACTTGCCATTGGCATTCTGGGTTGGAGGGAGTCATTGGAACCTCCAATCTGTAGCAGGAAGCTAAGGTTAATAACCTGGGCTAGTGACTGCATCTGAAGTGGCGAGCAGTCTTGTGGGACTGAGCCTATTACCTGTGGAATCTGATTCTATCTCCTGGTAGATAATGTCAGAATTGAGTTGAAAGCTCAGACTTGAGGGTGGTGTCTCAGAATTGTTTGTTAGTGTGGGAAAGCCTACACACACACACACACACACACACACACACCCCACACTTTGGAAATGGGTCCAGGAACCTTTTCAGTTGCCACCTTGCTGATTTCCCACTAGCAAAGAGAGTGAGCATGCTCTGGTGTCTCCTCTTATAAGGACACTAATCCTATTAGATCATGGTTCTAACCTTATGACTTCATTTAACAGCAATGATTTCCATAAAGGCCCCATCTCCAAATACAGTCACACAGGAGGGTTAGGACTTCAGCATATGAATTTTGGGGATACACAATTCAGTTCATAGCATGCTCTAAGTTATTGAATATGGTTAGGGATTTATAATTATTTTTGTACAAAAGACCCCTTTGGCAGTTTCATAAAGCCTATAGATTCCCTCTCACAATAAAGTTATTAAATGCATAAAGTAAATTACATAGGATTATGAAAGAAACCAATTATATGAAAAGGCAGTTAGCAAAATATTAAAACATTGTAATTTAGAAATACATGAGTTTCTTTATTATTAACACATTAAATAACATGCTCTAGTAGTTTGTCTTTTAACTACCCTAATTTTGATATAGTGATGAGTAAAATGATATTTTGAAATATTTGCAGTAGCTGTAATATAATTTGAACATGTTAGTGATTTTTATTGATGACAAAATCACAGGACTGCTAATACTACTGTGATTGGTTCCTGACATTTATAATGGAAGGAAATGCAACATTTTAATTAGAGTTTATGTAAATAAAAGTATAATTTTTACTCTTACCCAAATTCAAAGACTTTCTTAATTCTATACATGGCCTACAAGTTAAGAATCCTGGATAGGTCACTTTTTGTTTGTTTGTTTTGTTTTTAAATTTAAATTCTTTATTGTTTAAAATATTACATGAGTCTCCTTTTCCCCCCCATTGACTGCTCCTCGGCTGCCTCACCCCAGCACATGCCCTCACCCCCCTACTGCCTGTGTCCATTGGTTATGCTCATATGCATTCGTGCAAGTCCTTTGGTTGATCTTTTACCCTCTCCCCCCTCCCCTCATAGGTTGTGGATAGGTCACTTTTTAAAATGCGTTGGAAATTTAAAAAACTGTTTTTATATTAGCAATGCTTATGATCATTAAAAATATGTTAGCTGTTATTATACTTAATAACAAAGAATTGTTAATACTTTTGTTACAGTGGAGTTTGTTTTAAAGACTTTAAAACATTGTAGGTTTCAGCTAAGGCTTAAAGGGCTATAATTGGTGTAAGGTAAGGTTCAAATGGTAAAATGATTTTAATAAGTAACTCCACTTATATGGGGATTATTACAACATGAGAATACGTTTTTAAAATCACTTGCTAAATACGTACTTCCTTTTTGTAGCTGACTGATTTAGGAAAGCTATATATTTTGTGGGCATTACTAAAATTCCCATCAAAGAAAAAATATATCTGGGCTCACACCATATGAAATAGTGCACCTATGCTTTTATTTCACAGTCGTTTCTGAGCTTGGTCCTTTCAGAAAAGGAAAATATGTAAGTCAAAAGCAAAATTGTTTTTCTTACTAGAAACAAAAGACTGCTTCCCGAAAGCAGTGGAAAAAGATTTTACAACAGGATTCATAAAATCAAGAGTTGATTTTATAAAATAAAACAAACATCTCTTCTTAAATTAGACAATTTAAGAGGAAGCAGTATCTTTTTTTTTTAATCCTCATCCAAAACTATGTTTTTATTGATTTTAGAGAGGAAGGGAGAGGGAGAGGGAGATTACAAACATCGATGATGAGAGAGAATCATTGATTGGCTGCCTCCTACACGCTCCACACTGGGGATCGAGCCCACAACCCAGGCATATGCCCTGACTGGGAATTGAACCATGACCTCATGGTTCATAGGTCCGCGCTCAACCACTGAGCAACACCAGCCATGCTCTATGCAGTACTTTATATTCTGGTGAGTATTTTGTAATTACCAATTTGTACTTCTTTCGTTTTTGTTTTGTTAATCTTCACCTGAAGATATTTTTCCATTGATTTTTAGAGAGCATGGGAGGGAGGGACACACACACACACACACACACACACACACACACAGAAACATTCATGTGAGAGAGACACATTGATTGGTTGTCTCCTGCAATTGTCCCAACCAGGGCTGGGGATCAAGCCTGCAACCGAGTTACATGCTCTTGACTGGAACTGAACCTGGGACCCTTCAGTCCATGGGCTGATGCTCTTTCCACTGAGCTAAATTGACTAGAGCCAATTTGTACTTCTTAATCTTTCACCTTTTTCACCCAGTCCCCTAACCCTCTTCCCCTCTGACAACCATCAGTCTGCTCTTGGTATCTATGAGTCTGTTTATTTTGTCCTTTAGATTCCACACATAAGTGGTATCATGCAGTATTTGTCTTTGTCTGACTTATTTCACTTGGCATAATATCCTCTAGGTCCATCCATATTATTGCAAATGTAAGATTTCCTTCTTTTTTATGGCTAAGTGGATAAGTGATATTCCACTATATGTATATACTAGTGGCCAAGTGCATGAAATTTGTGCAGGGGGGGGGATGGGGTGGTCCCTCAGCCTGGCCTGCACCCTCTCCAATCTGGGACCCCTTGAGGGATGTCCGACTGCCAGTTTAGGCCCGATCCCTATGCCTGGCCAGTCTGGGTGAGGGGCTGATTGCTGTTTGCAGGCTGTCCAAGCCCCCCAGCGGGGACCCTCACCCCATGGGGGCCTGGCCAGCCTGGGTAAGGGGCTGAGGGCCATTTTCAGGCTGGCCACATCCCATTCAGTGTGTAGGTCCCTGCTGGGGTGCCTGGCCAGTCTGGGTGAGGGGCTGATGGCTGTTTGCAGGCTGGCCACACCCCCCAGCGTGGACCCTCACCCCATAGGGGCATGGCTAGCCTGGGTAAAGGGCTAAGGGCCATTTTCAGGCTGGCCATATCCCCCAGCGGGGACCCTCACCTGATGGTGGCATGGCCAGCCTGGGTGAGGGCTGAGGGCCGTTTGCAGGACCCTCTCTCAGCAGCTGGCCTTGGTGACCCAAGCCTCCCGTGCCAACAGGCCTCTCCTTCAGCCCCCAGCCAGGGCGGGAGGGAAGCTTGGGTTGCCCCCGGCACCCGAGCCTCCCCGCACATCCTGGCCTGTCTCGGTGGCTTGCCGCCCAACAGGCCCCCTCCTTTTGGTGTGGCCCAGGGCAGCGGGAAGCTTTGGCTTCCTTTTGGTGGCTGAAGCAACCCAAGCCTCCTGCCTGCCTCTGGCTGGGCTGGCTCGGTGGCTGCTGCCATCTTTGCTCCTCACTAATTTGCATACTCACTCCTGATTGGCTGGTGGACATGGCTTGTGGGCATCATGAAGGGATGGTTAATTTGCATGTCTCTCTTTTATTAGTGTGTGTGTGTGTGTGTGTGTGTGTGTGTGTATAATTAGAGGCCCAGTGCATGAAATTTGTGCACGGAGGGTGGGGGTTCCCTCAGCCTAGCCTGCACCCTCTCCAATCTGGGACCCCTTGGGGGATGTCTGACTGCTGGTTTAGGCCCGATCCCGGGGATCGGGCCTAAACCGGGTGTCGGACATCCCTCTCACATTCCTGAACTGCTGGCTCTTAATTGCTCGCCTGCCTGCCTGGTTGCCCCTAACTGCCCTCCCCCGCCCCCCATCGGCCTGGTTGCCCCACTCAGCCTGCTGTTCAGTCATTTGGTTGTCACTCACTAACCCTCCTGCTGACCTAGTCACTCCACACAGGCTGCTTGTTTAGTCGTTTGGTCATAGTTACTAAAATGTTACTTTTGGGTCCTTTTTCTTTTGAACTATTCTGGTTTCTTAGAAATCAATTTGCATACTATCTCTTTATTATATAGGGATAATGTTTTCAATATCTCATACTTCAGGAAAACTGCATGAAGGTGTATCTGATTAGTTGCTTCAAACTCATATCTTTTGTTTTTAATATATTTTTATTGATTTGAGAGAGGAAGGAGAGGGAGAGAGAGAAATATCAATGATGAGAGAGAATCATTGATTGGCTGCCTCCTGCACACCCCACACTGAGGACTGAGCCCACAACCTGGGCATGTGCCCTGACCAGGAATCGAACCATGACCTCCTGGTTCATAGGTCAATGCTCAACCACTGAGCCACAATGGTCAGGCCAAATTCATATCTTTTAAAGAGCACTCTATAGCAATTTCAATTTGTTCAGGAAAGAAAATCTATTAATTAAGAGCCCAAATATTTACCAGAGAAAATGTAGTGAAAGAAAAGATACAATTTTGCAATAGCATGGGAAATACATCATAAGATCTAAGCATCTCCTCACCACTTGCCTGACACCTAAGTCTAGTGCCTTTGCACAAGGAGAAGTCTTAAGACTCTAGGGCCCATTCCCATAATTCTTGAGCAGTATGAGCAGCTAACTGTTGTTCTGGTTCTGAAGCTCAGGTTCAAGGTAGACCATGGACCAGGCTGTGTTAGTGGAGGAAAGGCTGAGGGTGATAAGTAAGCATTGTGCTTTTGCCTAATTAGACTACTGAACTGTGTAATCATATTATATGTGGTGCAACACCGAGATTGATGGTCTAGAAAAAGTGGTCCCCTGCACATTTCCAGAGCGCGCTTTACAAACACACACACACACACG
This sequence comes from Myotis lucifugus, assembly GCF_000147115.1. Taxonomy (NCBI): domain Eukaryota; kingdom Metazoa; phylum Chordata; class Mammalia; order Chiroptera; family Vespertilionidae; genus Myotis; species Myotis lucifugus. The sequence continues at coordinate 1,194,448 of NW_005871174.1, forward strand.
CACACACACACGCACACATATACATGCACACACAGAAAGCGGGCAGTTGAACTTTATAAAAGTCTGACGAGAATCTCTCTCAAACTCATGTTATCTTCTTGGTTCTTGAGTTATGGACACAGAAAATCCAACTGTCCTGGGAAACATTGTTTATCTCTTTGTACTATTTTTCTTTGGTATATCTTAGAAAAGTAACTCTTTCTGATTTACCCAAGTGGTGCTCATGCCTAATTTTTCAATCAAGCTGACCATACCAACATTTTATTATATTTTTATGACTTTACATATAATACTTGATTAATAAAAGTGTATTGACTCACACACAGGAAAAATATGTTATGTTGAAATGATGCACCATTTAACTTGGCACTGTTAAAAGTACATCTAAATAAATTAAATCCCCAAATGCATGACAACTAAGAAAATAGGGGGAAATTCTCGCAGTGATTCTAATATAGAGATGTATTCAGTTACTAACCTAAATTAGTAAAGTCCTACCTTCTTATATACTCTTGGTGTCCTTGAAACACTGAGTTCCTGTGATGTGTTGTTTTTTCCTTTCAGTTTTTGTGTTAACTTTCCAAAAGGGAGACAACCAAAATATCATCACTGATTTAAATCTCTCTGGAGACACCCAGCACCACTGATGGTCTCTTCCCTCTGATTCTCCTCTGCAGAAATTCAGTGTCCAGATGTTTCAGAATCCAGATGGCCTATGAATCCTCTATCACCCAGAAAGGAAGAAAATGTGCATGAAAGTGGAACATTGAAAAGAAAAAAAAGTGATTTAGCATTGGCGATGTAATGGCAACATACAGGGCTCAAGGAAAAGCTTCTTTTCCTAAAGCAGCAACTTAATAAAATGCATGTTATCTCTACAAAATGCTCTATCAGCAAGCCAGATTTTCAGCCTTGCTTCTTCTTTCCATCACCATTAAAGGCTTGCAGAGATCCACACTGTTTAAAGGGCAGACAGCATGGAAGAACTATCATGTACAATTTAAAGTAGCAGCTAAAATTGGAATGGTCACAAGAAAGCCTGTTTCTTTGCAATTAAATTGACAAGCTGTCTATGATTACCCCAGGGAACTTGGCAGCTGAGTGATAAAAAGACTGCAGAGTGTTGAAAGGTCTAACACAACTTACTAGGTGGACAAAGACCACATCTGCTTAATATACTGATTGGGAGAGTTGTGCAATGTACTTGGCTAAATTAGCTGAGGAGGGATACTACTGATACTTTTCCCTCTCTAAGACCCTCTGCTCAGAACCCATTTTAGAAACTACCCACAAAAAGTTGAAAGCATGCATTGAAAAATAGTTTACCATTATACCTGATGTTATTTAGCATGAACCTACTATTACAAACGAGCAAAAGAATTGAGCAAAAGTTTAGAAAGAAATAAAAATTAAAAACCCATACTTCCTATAATAACTGGGTACCCGAGAGAAGATTTATAGTGATATCAACAACTAAAGAGCTGAAAGAACATGGATGATTTAATGCAAAATATTAGGCAAGAATTACTTGGTATTTTTATCATTGGGGGGTCCGTTGAGTTGGGCAAGGCTGAAGCTTAGGCTATAAAGGAGAACATAACAACTAGATTTTAGGTGGCAGCAATTTGTTTAGACTAACATACCCATTACAGCAATGCATTCTTAATGTTAGTGCATTCTTTCAAAAGGCAAATGCACCTAAAAATATAAAGGTTTCTTCTGATACATTTCATAGATATCAATAACACTCTATACTGTGCCTACTCGCTTCTCTGTTCTTTCTGAAGGCTGAGGATCGTTTATTTCAACAAACCTGAAAAATGATTGGTGACTATTTGCAAAGTACAATTATCTTATACCATATTTCTGAAGCATAAATATACTACCTTGGCATTCACTCAGAACCAGAAGTTTTCCTACAGCTAGCCAGTGTTGGCTGGTCTTTGAGACGGTGGGGGTACTTCAACAAAATTGTCCAAAGCTCAAAGACATTCAAATTCTCAATGACTTCAGCATTTGATAAAGATCCCTCAGTAGTATGTTTGGATTAATGAAACAAGAATAACTAATATTGATATAGAACATTCCATTTTATAGTGATTTTATATCCAAAGTCACCTATTTCCTTCCCCATAACAACCCCACAGATTAGATTTTGTTGCTCCCATTTTAAAGATGAAGGAAGGGACGCCCAGAAAGATTGAGCAACTTGCCCAAGGTCACATAGTAATTGGCGGGACTCAGTCTCTGTGCACTACAGTCAAAGGAAGACTGAGAATAGGGTCTGACATGGAGCATAGCATGGCTGTTTAAAAAAAGTCCTTCATTTGCAAAACCTAAGTCAACACATTTGTGTAAATTGAACATTCAAACTTCCCTTTTGGGATAAATGGATGAGATGATGCACGTCTGCAGATGCCTTTCAGCCAGACTCCTAAGAATCTGAATCTAATTATTGAGGAATAAAATACGTGTACTCTTTCCTCCCATCATGTTGAAGGTTATACACTTATGTACTCATTACTTGCTTTTTCTTAGAAAATGTGCATGTGGTAAGAGGGCTGCTACAACATTACATTTTCCAAATGTCCCTGCTGCTACCAGCTAGTACAATGCCCTGTACAAAAGTAGGATGGAATAAATGCTTTTTGATGCTAATTATGATTTCTGACAGATAGCAACTGAATCTTGCTCCAAAACAATGGTTTTAGATTCATCCAACTCTTGATTATCCATGAAAATAGGGACCAGGAATAACCTGGATAACTGAAATCCACAGACAAAAAACAAACCTCATTTTACAAATAGCTTCCATCTCCTCTCTCAGCAAACCTTTAACTATTGGCTAATAACATAATTAGGCTGACTGGCCTGAGGTTTATGTTTCCCTGCCCCCTGCACTGGTTGAGGTACTGCTGAGTGGAAAAAGATTTTACAATAGGATTAATAAAATCGAATTGATTTTATAAAATAAAACAAACATCTCTTTGTTTTATTTTGACAGTTGTGATATGTGCATGTGGGCACTTAATAAATGCTTTTCAATGAGAGGCATATATGATGATAACAATATATTGTCCATTCCACTCTTCCTCACCTGTTTCTGACCCAGATCCCAATTTCTGGGTTGCTCAGATGCCTTCATAACTACTTGTGTATTAAAGCATTACTTAGTATTTATCTGTGCATTTATTATAAACCGGCAAATAAACTTCCAGTAGTAAGGACAGCACACCCTTTGAAAATATAGCATAGTGTGAGATTAAGATCCAGAAAGATATCTTTAATTATGGTAACATTGGGTATTTTGACAGCCTACTTGATACATTTACAAATATGCTACCTCTTTGCCCAAAGGAAATATACTGAGATATGGAGATATGAAAATGATTTGAGATCTTTATTTTACAACAGTGTTATGCTGTAATACAGGGTAGTTGCATGCATTGGAGTGTCGGGCAATGCCTTCTAGAATTGGGAACCTTAACCCAATCAGCACTGGTTCTTTACCCAATATCCATTTTTCCTTCCTTCCTTACCAAGATAATTTGGATTTGTTTTGGACAGCTGTGTCTTTTACAACTAATGACATGTAACCTTTGATATGCAAGCAAAACTCTACTGGGTGAGGCTCTTGGCAAGCTATAAAAAAGGACAAACTCAGCTGACCACACCTTAGCCCTTCCTTCTTTCTGCTTAAAATGCAGACACAAATGACTTGGGTAAAATATCTCTTTGTTTTATTTACCATACGATAGTAAAGGGGCCATCTTGTCACTAGAAGAAAAAAAAAACACATGTTAAGGATGACAGAGGAAAGACAGAGGAAATTGAGTTGTAGAATTGTAGAGCCCCTGGTCTGCCTCCTCCTAAGTCAGTGGTTCTCAACCTTCCTAATGCCGCGACCCTTTAATACAGTTCCTCATGTTGTGGTGACCCCCAACCATAAAATTATTTTTGTTGCTACTTCATAACTGTAATTTTGCTACTGTTATGAATCGTAATGTAAATATCTGATATGCAGGATGGTCTTAGGTGACCCCTGTAAAAGGGTCGTTCAACCCTCAAAGGGGTTGCAACCCACAGGTTGAGAACCGCTGTCCTAAGTGAAAAAAACAAATTCCTATTTGGTTAAGGCAGTCAAGTTGGTTTCTGTTACATACCGGTGAAAGCAACAGAATCTGATACAACAGGTTTGTTAGAGGATAGTTGCTAGGAATGTAGGTTCCTGGTACACTTTGTCAATCCCTGAATTGTGGCACACTTCAGCCACAGTTTCTCCTGGCTACTGGTCATTCGTGTGTTGGTCAATCCTCTTAGGCTGCAGTAATGTTTATATTGCCATTCATAAAGTCCAAGAACTTCCAAATCCCTGATAACTTTTATATTTGGTTTCTTAGGCCAATTTCTCAACAGCATCTCAAGTCATCGTAAACTTGTAATTTAATATCCAGAGTTAAATGTATATACGAAGGTGTATACATACATATACTTAATATAGTTTTCATATATACAGCACTCTTAAGTCAACCCATACAGGTCAATGCTGGAAGGTGTTTCCTGGGATATTTTTTAAAACTGAAACTTTATGAAAAGATTTGTCTAAGGGATAATCTAGAATTAAATTGTGATTGCCAACAGACTATTGGAACTATAAATAATGAAACTTACTAATACATGTGGGAAATGGGAAATTATAAAATGATGTATATGGTTGGAAAAAGACCATCATGAAGTTAATAAGGAGATCATGAATTACATTATCATACAACTAGAGGCCCGGTGCACGGATTCATGCACCAGTGGGGTCCCTCGGCCTGGCCTGCGGGGATCAGGCCGAAACCGGCAGTCTGACATCCTCCAAGGGGTCCCAGATTGCAAGAGGGTGCAGGCCAGGCTGAGGGATCCCACCAATGCACGAATCCATGCACCAGGCCTCTAGTATCTATATAAAATCTTTGGTTAATCTCTTCCCACCCTCCTCCCACCTCCTTCTCTAGGATTCATCAGTCTGTTCCATGTTTCCATGCCTGTGCATTGAGCGTCTACCCCCTGGTGGTCAGTGTGTGTCATAGCTACTGGTCAAACGGTCCAACAGTCACTTAGGCTTTTTACATATATAGATTTTTCCCCATTGTTTTTCTTCTTAACAATTCCTGAGTTTTGAGACTGGGCTAAGCGCTTGTAGCACTTATCACATTACATAAACATTATCTCTGTACCTGTAGTTATCTCTCTTCCCCCTTCCCCTCAGGTGGCTGTAAATTCCTAGGGGGCTGGGACATATGTACTCACCAGTTTCCTCAGTGTCTGTTACATGGTGGGTACTCAGTTCATATTGATTGAACTGGATATAGTGAAAAGGAAAAGAGCAGGAGTAAGGAATTTAGAATCGCAGGCTCTTCTTTTTTTTTTTTTAGTCCTCACCCGAAGATATTTTTCCTTTGATTTTTAGAGAGCGTGGAAGAGAGAGGGAAAGACAGAGAGAAATATTGATGTGAGAGAAACACATCGATTGCCTCCTGCATGAGCCCCAAACAGGGCCAGGGCCGGGGAGGAGCCTGCAACCGAGTACGTGCCCTTGACCAGATTCAAACCTGGAACACTTTGGTCCACAGGCTGACTCTCTATCCTCTGAGCCAAATCGGACAGGGTGCAGGCTCTTCTTTTTAATTCCTTTGCTTATGGCTTTCCAGCTAAAGAGAAGGGTAGAATAAATAAAAATAAGGCAGATGCAGGAGTTTGGACAGGTTTTTTTTAGGGGTTTTTAAATAGAATCTGGAAAATCCTGAACCAAAAAAGATAAATAACTTGTGTTTTTTTATCTTGGGAGGAGTGTAGACAACAAAAATATTATTACAAATAATTAATAACTAGTGAGGAACCAATGTCACCCCAATAAATTAAATTAAAAACAAAGTAACCAGTGGGGGAAAATTCCTGTTTAAAATGTCTATATACCTATAAATTATGCTTTAAATGGCTTATGGGTATCCTATTAAATATTTCCTCCTTTAGGTTATATGCTAATTTTTAATTAATTTATATTTTAATAAAACAAAACTTTCTGTTTCTGTAAGAAAAGTTGAATTGAATGGGAAAACATACAATAGTTGTAGCTAATTATGACTAGATAAACGTGCAGTTTGGACCACGGGATCACAATAAAGACATTATTGTTCACTAAAGATGGTATGAGTATTTTCACTTGTCAGAATACCAACAACCTCTGCCTGTTGCTCTGTGTAAGGAGAGCTCTCCTTCAACAACTGTCAAAGTTTCTAAGAATCAGGCGCTGGTCTGTAGTCACTAGCAGTTAACCAAAGTATCCAGGCAACCAGAGGAGCAGTACATTTCCTACCCACAAGGAACTCAGCTAGATTCCTGGCCTCATAAGGACAGCTCTGGAAGGCGATGAAGAGCCATAAAGTATCCCAGAACCCAGGGTTTCAGAAACACTGCTGCCAAGTTCATCTACTTAGAGTGTTAGGCCTTTGCCTAAACTGGTCAGTCCTTTAAAAAAAGAGAGAGAGAGAGAGAGAGAGAGAGAAAGGAAAAAACCCACAAAAAAACCCAAGCAGTTGGCTATCAGACTTTACCTACTTTTCCATCAATGTTAGCCAGGAATAATTAGAACAAAGCATGACTGTTGAATTGACTTTCAAGACTGACCAAATTGAAATACATTTTTTAAAAAATTACATTTGGGTAGCCCAGACATTTCCAAAATGTCCAATTTCAAGGGACAATGAGAATCATTCATTTCCTACATGAGAGCTAATAAGCTGAGGAACGCTGTAGAATACATTCTTATTTTGTACATTAGGGTGATTTGAAACAGGCAACAGCAAAGAACTCTGTGGGCTCCTCTTCAAGGCCCTTCCTCACGGAACAGTTTCAAATCCTACCCAGGAAAGCGGTGTGACCCTGAGCACGCACAGATGGAAATCAGAAAGCCTGAAATGTCTCTCCCTGGTATTGAGCGGCTGGGTGACCTTGGACAGCGAGGCCTCTTCATCGAAGGCCTGACTGGTCCCAGGACAGTCTCCAGCAGATGGAGCACCCTTGATGTGGGTCAGGCCCTGGCTTCTCGTCATGCTCCTGGGATGAAACTCTCCCAGCTGCCTACCTTTCACCTGACTGCCCTCATTCCCTGGTAGCTCAGCTCTTCCACCCATTCATTCTCATGAGGCAGTCTGTCACCCTTTCTTCCTCAGCAGCATTGCACAGAAAGAATCTTTTGAATACCAGTTCTTATAGTCTCCTATCTACAAACATGCCATGGACTTGTCCCTTCTTCTCTTTATCTAACTTTGACCCCATATTTGATGCATCTTAAAAACCACTTACTTTGTCTCCACAGTTCTTATTTTGTCAGATTATTATTATTATTTTTACACAGCCTCTGCCCTTCCCATGTTTCCCTATTTCTATCTGGCTCCTGATTCTTTGAAACTCATTTTATCACCTGGATTTATCATTCTAATTTTTCCCATGTTCTGTTCATTGTTAGCTCATTCTCTTGGTTTCCCTGTGCTTTCTGAAATGTTGCTGTTTGAGTCCTTTTCCAGTTTCCTTTCTTTGTTCTCTTTGGATCTGGAGGTGGGCAGAAACCACTGGTTTGGGAATGGGGAGACCTGGAGTGTGGGGATAGAGTTGGCCATGTGAAGGTGCACAGTCATTTAACTACTCTCAATCTCCATTTCTTCCCATGTAAAGTGAAAAGATTCCATCTGGCTCAAAATTCCATGATTCCAGGATTTCTTTGTAGTCATAGAGAGAGTCAGGAAAAAATACAACATGCCTATTGCACCAGAAAAAAATGAACTGCAACATAAGAACCATTTGCTTAGCAAAAACAAGGGAATCACAGGTTTATTTGATGACCTGGCACGGAGAAAGATGATATTTGGGACCCAGGGCAGCATATAGGCTTTTTTGAAGCAGGAGCAAGCTCCTGGTTTACTAGATTGGATTAAAACTGGTCAAGTTAAAACAGAGTCAGTTGCACTCTACAAATAAAGTAAAACATGAGCACCTTCCTCTCTGCTTTCCCCAACTGGATTTTTAAGTTATGTTTCTCAGATGTCTAGGATTGAAGTTTCCATTCTGTAATAATGGAAAATAATCACGGCCTTTATTTTAAACAAATACCATGCTGGAAGTGGGTCCAGAGTCCGCACAAAAATCATGCATTATTTTACATAGCTGACATGGTACGCTGGAGGCATGAAACACTGCACAAACTATAAACAAATGAAAAGCCCGAGTCAGTCCTGTTAGGCCCAAGCTATGATGGATTGCAAACCTAGGGCTGTAAAATAAGTAACAGTCTGGAACCAGGGTTTATCAAGTTTTATTTTCCCGAGACAAGTTTATCCTGGAAAGCTGGAAGAGCATCCTGTGATTTTCGAAGTATTTTCTGTTTCTTCGTCTAAGGTTTGCACTTGGCAAAGTCGCTTTCACCAACTCCCACACAAACTGCATTTGGGCATAACAGCTTTCATAGATTTTATTAGCCCCCGGGTTTGGCCCTGAGAAAAATACACTGGGACATGTAAGTCTCAAACAGGAAAAAGGTATTTTAATTCTAAAATAATAATAATAACAATGAAGAAAGAAAACAAAACTCACCGCATCTGAAATGCCCCGCTTACCTGTGTGGGTTGCTTTCTCTTTTTATTCTTCAAGGGAAGGGAATTGGTGGGGTGGGAAGCACTTTTATATGGTGCCTCCCGATCTTTTCTGAATAGTCATTTCAAAGTGTATAATAAATATCTCTTTCGAGGCCCTTTCTTTCTGAACCTGCCGGGGAAGAAGGAGGAAGAGGGCCTGTGCCTTTTACAGAGCTCGCCCCGCTTTCTCCCCGAGCGGCAGTCCTAGTGGGCAGACCGACACTTCTCACCCTCCTTCCGAAACAGAAATTCCCAACTGCCCCCAATCCCCAAGCCACACGCGCGGGGGGCCCCGCAGCCCACTGACATTTGAGTCCCCCTGCACCTTGCCCACCCGGCTAGCTCATTGTTTCTTAGTTTATTCAGCGCGCGGGTGGTGAGCGCCGGGCGGGAAGCCCCTGGGTTGGAGATCTGGGGGCTGGGGGGTGAAGGAGGGCACCAGGGGGCCGCGACAAAGGGCAGCGGCTCGGTGGTTCCGGCGGGCCGGGCGGCGGGCCGGGCGGGAGGCGCGCTCCGGCGGAGCGGCGCCCGCGGCAGCCCCAGCGGCAGCTGCGGCGAGAGGCGCGTGGGCGGCGCGGGGCGCGGGCGGGACGCGCCCAGAGACACGCAGAGAAAGGGCAGCGCCGCCGCCTGCTGCCGTCCTCGGCGCGGTTAATCACGCGCTCCCGGCTCGCTGCTGATTTGCAAGAGCAGATTAATCAGAGCGCGCGGCTTGATGAAATTCGCTGTTATTGTGCCCATTTTTAGCAACATCTTTTATTATCTTCATTATTCATTTACAGGGGACCGGCATCAATTATGCAAATGAGTTCGCAGACTTTGCAGATTACTTCATTTGCCGCTATTGTTTGTGGAAATTTAATTATTAAATATTATTAAGCTCGCGTTTTCTTCAATTTTCCAAGGCTTAGTTTCATTTGATTTTTCCTCCAGCTGCTCTTCTTTCCTTTCAGTGCCAAAACAGCTCCTCATCAAAGCGGCTCTGGCATGTGAAGACCAAATAAAATCTCCTCAATTTAATAATTTTGATGTTAGTCCCTTGTTCTCAGCTGCTTGCTCAAAGCAATGCAGAGAGGAACGCAGAGCACATTCAATTTAATGAGCAGAAATTGAATTCAAGTTTGTTCGGAATTGACTTCAATTAAGCAGAGTCTTAATGATAAATTAATCTCTTTTCTTTATTCCCTAGAATTTGTTTTTCAAAGTAGGAAATTGGACTACATTGAAAGACCAAATAAAGAACACCAATTTTAACTAGATCATGGAACTGATAGCAAAATTTAATTCTTTATAGTAACGTACTTGGACAAATAGCATTCTTTCTATGGCATATATTATAATTTATATTCATTGTTACCACTTGCACTTCCATGGCAGGGATAAAATGGCAGTTGAATTAAATATGGGCTTGTGATAGACTTCAAAGTTTTAATCTTTATTAAGAAACTCTAATTGAATGCATAATTAGCTTTTCAGGCTTTAGGAAATTCAGTTTAATATCTATGTGAACGGAAAACATGGATCAGAAATTTTAAAGCAATTTTTATGGGTTTATTTTTGAGGAGAAATTATCAGGCTGCATATAAAATGGCATTTTAAACGGAATAGCAAGAATCTGAGAGGCAAGGAATTGGGTTCCTCCTGTGTTGTTACGGACACCGAGCCAGGACTTCCTTGGAACCAGGGCCAACGCTGGTAATTTTAAGTTCCTTTTATTAAAACCTCGAATGTTCCTCCAGGCCACCAAATCCATTATTCCTGTCCAGACCTTGCTGAAAATCAAACTCGCAGCAACTTGGGGGTTTAATGAGGGCGTCCGTATTGATTGTATGGTTATACTGTTGGGGTTTGCTACCACTGTCAAAAACGTATCTGACATTTTTTTCCCCCCCACCTGAATCATGGATCATCTTTTCTGGAACATGCAGAGCATAATTCTCCATGCTCCACTGTGCAAAGTGCTCTATCTACATATGCCAAATGTTATTATTGCAGTTCCTTCAGGAGTGACCTTAGATGAGGCGGTGTTTGTTCCAAAGAACTTCAAGCTGTTCACGGTGGTATGTTCATAGTCACAAATTTAAAATACATCAGTGTGAGAAAATACATTCAGGCCGTGTGCTGTTTCACAGAGTGCTTGAGCTCCTTCCCCCCTGCTTCCTGTTCCTCCGATGTACGTGTTTCATTACTCTGGGCCACTCAGACATAGTGCTTGCAGATCGGACTTTGCCGTGAATTTTAAATGGAATTGCAGGTGATGGAGATTATCTTCTTTGTGTGACAGGACAGTGTCTTCGTTTCTCATACTTTTCAGGGTCCACCTGCTCCACGTTAGGATTAAAGATGTATATAATAATAGAATTTTAAAACTGGCAGGGTGCTTAAAAATCATCTGTTCCAACTCTTACATTTTATAGATGAGGAAACTGAGGCTCATAAATGTTCTGTAATTTTCCCAAGGCCGCAGGGTCAGCTGGAGGCAGAGCCAGGACTAAAACGTCCGGGCGCACTAACTTCCGGACCGAGGAAGTTTTTATTCAAGGCTGCCTCCCCGTTGTGAAGTGACATCTTTGAGTAAGTGGAAACTAGTTTTACAAAGACAGGAATTAATTTATTGTCTTGTTCAAACTGGGAAATATATTGATTAAATTGCATAAAAGCACACACAAACCGGGTAAGCCTATTTATCTGGAACATAGACAGTCGGGAAGCAGAAAGAGTGGGATCGTTTTGTACTCTCCTTTAGTGAGAAGGGAACAAATGAAAAGTTAATATGCTAGTATCAGGGATCTTTTTTAAACAAAAAAACCCAGGAAACTTTATAGTGCTAGAGGCTCTGTGCATATGAGGTCCTATATTCTATAGTGGGGGAAGAAAACACTTTTAATTAGTATTTCCAGTATTTATTCCTTCCCTCATGAAACAGTAGTATCCCAAATCTCCACTTCATTGCAATCTTTCATTTGCTCAACCTTAACGAGCTGTGAGTACTCGGCAATTTGCTCGATGTTGAAAATATGAACGCTGATAACACTGTGAGAAGGTTACAGTCTAGCTAGTGGGGAACACAGAAAGGAACCCATAATTATCGCATGAAGTAGTAAGTGTTCTAATGTGTGCGGAAAGCGCTGGGGGCACACAGAGGAGGGGTGTCTACAGCAGCCTGGGACCTGGGGAAGCTTCTTACGCAGTGTCTACTTGAGCCCTATCTCCAAGGGTAAGTCAGTCAGATGAGGAAGGTGATGGCGCTATGGGGTGGTGTGGGTGCAAGGGAGGTTTGTCCAGGTCAAGGGAAAGCCTGTGGGGTGGCTAGGAGGCATGGAATGGAATGAAAGCTGGCTGTAGGTTTGTGCCAGGAAGTGCTGGGAGATTGAACTACAAAGCCAAGGGTCAGACCAGTAAATATCTTTTGTATTTCTTTAAGGATAAGTCATTTCTCCTTTTAGTCTGGAGGGCATCTGTTAAAGAAGCTTCCGTGAGAGTACAAATATTCCTGGGGTCATGGTAATCTCCTCTTCATCCCTTGTTAACTAATATCTTAGTGATTACTTAGTACTTCAGCAGTGATTGGCTATCATATGCAGCAGGTTAGAGGAATTTGGGAGATGGAATAAGGGTAGGAAAGGAGAGGAAGAAAGGAGAAAAGCAAAATGGAGACATTGATGAGGGTAGGAAGGAGGTGCTTGAAATGCAGTGTCTGTTCATAGCTTTGCCTAGGATACAGGTAGGTCTCTTTTCATCAACACCAGCCTGTGGGCCATTAAAATAATCGGTGCACCTTCTGTTCATGGATCATGGCTAGAACTTTATAACTTCTATCTTGATAACACTATGTAATGAGAATTTGTAATGATGATTTATAATGTTTGAAATGATGTCTTTCTAAGAACTCCTAACACCCCAATGAAATCAAGACAGATAAAAACTTATTAAGTCTTTTTGAATATTGTACCAAGTTTTTGAGAATTAGTCTGACTTATGATGAATATGGCAGTTTAGTATGGTTAAATGTGGTTACCCAGAACACCACATTTTTCCTAATTCTAAAAAATTATTGTACTAAGTATATTTTATTTGCAGACCCATAAAATTGGGTTTTTACTCTTCCATGCTAGAAAACTAAGGTAACTATAAATATAGCATACACAAATGCATTTCAGTTAAAATCAATAACATTTTCTTCCAAATTAAAATGAAAAAAATCTCAGGCAGAATTATATCGTTTCAACAATAAAATAAGAGTTTATCACCATGTGTTGAAATTTTTTTTGAAGAATATTTTAAAGGAAATAGTAGGAATCCAAACAAAAGCCCTAAGTGAAGTGATGTCACTTCATAGTGTAGGTTATTCGTTATCTATGGCTGATTCAGTTCAGAGAGAGCTTTGTCTAAAGATCTGCTCAAACTTCAGTAGAGAGTGGACAGGGTAGGGGCTTTCTTCTACACCTGTTAGCTTAAGCTGAATTAGAACACTGGCTGAGATTATTCATCATAGCCAAGATATGGAAACAACCTAAGTGCCTAAGTGTCCATCAACACACACACACACACACACACACACACACACACACACACGAATATTATTCAGCCTTAAAATAAGGAAATCCTGCCATTTATGACAATGGTTACCCTTGAGGGTGTTATGCTAATTGAAATAAGCCAGACAGAGAAAAACAAATGCTGCACAGTATCCCTTATATATGGAATCTAAAACAAATTCACACTCATAGAAACAAAGTAAAAAGTGGTTGCTAGGGGATGGAAGGTGAAGGACATAGGGAGAGGTTGGGAAAAGGGTGCACACTTTCAGTTGTAAGATGAATAAAGTCTAAGGAGCTAATGTAAAACATGGTGACTATAGTTGATAACACTATAGCATATAATTGAAATTTGCTAAGGGAGTAGATCTTAAATATTGTCACCCTTCCCCCCAAAAAGAAAAATAATGGTAAATATGTGAGGTGATGGATGTGTTAATTAACTAGATGGTGGACTCCTTTCACAATATGTACATAAATCAAATCGTCAAGTTGTACACTTTAAATGTCTTGCAATATTATTTTTCAGTTATCCCTCAAAAAAGCTGAAAAAAATACAGACTAAGAAAAATTCTGTGTCTGTAAGGAGTGTCAGGTCAGAGATTGTAGGTCTTTTAGATGGTCAGTGTATTGGCTATAATGTTAGAACTCTCATGGATAGATTCACTCTGGAACCACTGATGAGGGAACACCTCTTCACTGCCTTTCTTCTGAGGAATTTAGCTGTTGCCTCGTCAGGTTGACCAATACACATTTTCTGCCTCATTGATTAAACTCCAAATCAATCCATCGGGTTCTCTTGTCCTTGTCCTCGCATCTTTCATAGGTTCCTCTTGAAAAAATGTTTCCCTTGTCCTCCGCCTTCGATCTGAAGCACAGCAAGTAATATTTTGGAGTTAGTGTCTCTTTTCTTTCTGTGACAACCTAACTGCTTTGCTATTTATCCTTTTAGAATAAAATAGATTTTCTAAATACAAAATTCTTTACCATTCTTTCGTGTTCAACTTCATTCGATGCAACCAACAATTTGTGAACCTCTCTGAATCAGGTGCTATGTGATTGGTCTTAGGGGCTACAGAGATGAACAGAATGGTTACTTTCTCTGTAAGCACTTCACATGTGAATGGTTGGGGTAGCAGAGAAGTGAATAATTGCCATCAATGTAATAAGTGTTATAATGGAGGTAGAGACAGGGCCCTGAGGAAAGAGAGTGAAAGATCGTTTACATAGGAAGGAAGCTTAACTTGAGTTTAAAGAACCACTGGAGTGTGTCAAGGCAGAGAGGCAGCCATGGAGTAGAGTGGAAAGAGTATGGGACTTGTAGTCAGATAACCGGGTTAGAATCTGCTATATACTTGCCTGTATTTTACCTCTCTGAAACCCAACATTCAAGAATGACAATGTCTACTTTGCAGGCCAGGTGGTCATCTATACCTGTCAGAGTACCACCAGCTGCACATCTGTATTCCCTGACTGAAGTTCTTTAGATTTGGGGAGGAAAGAATTTGGCCTCTGGATATTGTGTCTCTCCCTTCACCTAATTCCCCCCCCCGCCCCCATTTAATATAGGCCCAGTCTCAGGGTGAGGTCTACATAGAGGAAGGGATGTAGGGAGGGAGGAAAATGGAAGTTCCAATATTCCAGGCTTCTGTGTGTGTGCGTATGTGTGTGTGTGTTGTGTATGAGTGTGGGTGTCTCTGTGTGTAGGGGGTTCCTGCTCTCTTGTTTCATTCTGTCTTGGTTTCCTCACAAAGAAAAGATAAGAAATAAATCTGTGAGGAAAAAGTAGAAAAGCCTTCCTTTTTTGCTTATAACCCTTTTACAAACTTATTGTTTCTATATGTCAACTTCCTGGAAAGCATTAGTATTCAATAAATTAATGATGAGTAACAGTTAAACAAAAAAACAACCCTGGGAAAAAAGGCAGATGAAATTAAAGGAATCTAGTTTGAAGAGTTACTTTGGCATGTTACTTCTCCCCTCTTTCAACATCAGCAAAAAGTTTTTAAATAGACAGACATATTCTATCTAATAATAGCCAAACATGGTAATTGACCGTACCTTCGCTATGCTTCCCATTGGCTAATCAGGGCGATATGCAAATTAACTGCCAACAAAGATGGCGGTTAACCACCAACAAAGATGGCGGTTAATTTGCATACGTAGGCGCAATGCTGGGAGGCAAAAGGGGAAGGACGGAAGAAGCTGCCTGCCGGTGATGGTGATCAGAAACCCAGGTGGCAGGCAAGAGCCCTGCCCCCCGGCCAGTGATCGGAGAACCGGGGCCGCCTTTGTCAGGTCCCCGGCCGATGATTGGAGAAGCCGGATGGGGTAGGGAAGAGTC
>NW_005871174.1:1210104-1211304 GCF_000147115.1 Myotis lucifugus
TTCAAAAAATAAAAAATATTAGATAAACAGGCGCGGGGTAGGGGGTTGGGGGGCGGGGTGGGTGGGTCGGCCGCTGTTGTGGGTTTGGGGGTGGGCGATGGGAGAGAGAGAGAAGCAACACCAGCAAGCGCCCTTAGTCGGGGGGGGGGGCGGGGTTTTGGGTCGGGGTCGGGCGTGGGCGTCCCCCTTTTGACCCCCCCCTCCGCTTGATCAAGGAAAACCCCGGGTGCGGAGCGAAACTATGGTCGCAGGGCAGCCCTCTCTCCCCCCCCCCCCCCCCCCCCCGCCGGTGATTAGTGATTGGTGATCAGAGAAGCCGCCTCTTCCCTGCCCCCCCAGCCGGTGTTCGGAGAAGTACCTGTATTTTTTTTCAAAGTCCCTGTATTTTTAATAATTTCTTGACATGGTAAAAGAATTGGACATTACAATCCAAGGATGGTGGGGTGAGGAGAAAGGAGCAGCAGAACAATCCAACAAATAAAAAGGGGAACAGAAATGCATGGTGGAAGGGATTTGAAGGGTGGGTAGGGGCATTGCCCAACTAAAATGCAATTGATTTGTTACTGAGTACTATTCATGGGAAGACAGCATCCTGACTCCTTCTCTATACAGCATATTGGGAGTAAAAATGATGCATCTAGGTGGAAATATGATTAGGGGTTGGAAGACAGACAGGGAAAGAAGAAGTCAGAAATAGACACTGAGAGAGTTACTGGCTGGCTGGCTGCAATACTGACTCTCCAGTAGTGATAGAATAAAAAAGTGGGGGATATCTCTGGAAGATTCAAGAGATAGAGGGCAACTCTTCTATGGTTTTGACTTGCCCAGCAGATTTCCACATACACACGTGTACACGCCTATGTTTGCATGCACACACATATACACATAACTGACTGCCCTCCCTGGAAGCACAAAAGAAGAAGAATCCGCCAGAAGAAGAAGCTGCCCACCTTTGGTCCAGGCGCCAGCACCTGCGGCTGGCTGCAGCCCAGGAGACGGACAAGCCACCCGCCCGAGGTCCTAGGCTGCAGCCACCCGGAGAAGCTGCCAGCCCTGTGGTCCAGGGCGCCAGGGCCTGTGGCCAGGGAAATAGGTTCCCTCTTCTCCTACTGCAGGTCATTTACTTCAAATATTTCCCCTTTCTAAATTTCTCTCCTTGTGGCGGCAACCCAACCTCCGTTTTTATTTCGAAAGGAACCG
>NW_005871174.1:1211475-1254362 GCF_000147115.1 Myotis lucifugus
AGGGACCCCCTCCTGCAGTGCACAAATTTTTGTGCACTGGGCTACTAGTCATATAATAATAGAGGAATATGCAAATTAGCCGGTACACTGTAGCACCAGGCTGGGGGACCTGAGGCTGCACCCCCCGCCCGGAGGGGCTTAATAGGGGTGGGGCTGGCCAGGTCTGGGTCTCACCCAATGGGGGTGGGGCTGGCCGGGTCTGGGTCTCCTGTGTTTTTGAAGTGCGTGTGGGTGGTGGGCGAGGACTTGACTCTAGGTCCCGTGGTGCACCCCAGACTCTGACTGGAGGGAGATTTTCATATACATTTTACTAAGTTTCTTTAATCTCCGACACTTCTATTATAGAGAAAGGGCAAATAGCAATATTAAAATATTTCCTGTAATTAATTCCCTTTTATGTGCATAAATTTTGTGCACCGGGCCACTGGTATGAAAATAAAAAGCATCTTAACTTGGTTTCGTTTAATATATAGAAAGACTGATATAAAAGAGTTAACTTGGTAAAAAAATAATGACAGGGAACCTAACCCAAATATGGTTACAGTAAACTTCCATGCAATATTGTGACATGTCATTCGGTGAGTGAAGTAATAAGATGTGTGTGGAAATAAGATATAAAATGAGAGAATGCAAGAGACAAAAATGGGAAGGGAAAGAGAGTCAGAGGAAGTAAGGAAAAATAAACTGGAAAAATGAACACATAGCAGGAGAAAGAAGAAAAAGGAAAGAGAGAGAGAGGGAAAAGGAAGAGGATCATGAAAGAAAAGGGAGAGAGAGTACCTGGAGTCTGATATTTAGGAAACACGCTTTCATACATTGGGATTCATTTCAGCAGTGGGTTTTACAGTCTTGTCACTTCACCACATTTCCTCAAAGTTCTCATTAACTACTGTTTATAGCTGTTTAACTGCTGCTTACCTTTGGATTTTCAAGGGCTCGACTCATAATGGGAAAGGTAATCATAGTAGCCCATCACAGGGAAAAATGATTGTCTTGGTATGTTATCTCTGGCACATATCTGGGCATGAGAAAAGTGTTCCATGTTCCTACATGAAGAAGTTGGAGGTTTACTGAGATTGCTTTTCTTCAATAGCATTATTTGACCCCTCCTCCCCTAAAAATGCCAGCATATCTCATAATGAGCTAAATATCATTTTCTCTAACTTGGTCGCATTGTTGAAAAGATAAATCTTGCTTCCTGTGGGATTGCCTTCTGGGGAAAACTGTTCTTCAGTCCCAGGAAAGCAGCGGGGCCACCAGCTTATGACACTATAAAAGTGAGGAGGGGGGGACTTTTCAGGAAAGGTATTTATGGGGGGTTATCAGATTTTAGTTTCAAAATATATTAATCTGTTAAACGAGTCAATAAGCTGAAGTAGGATTTTGAGAAGGAAAAATAATACTGAAAAGCTAAGAGTCTAAACTTTCTGTTTTGTGGAGTTTCATGAATTTTTAGGAAATGCCTTGGGGCAAGAGGAACTGCGACTTGAATGCTGCTTTGAAATGTAGGATGAAAACATGGAGATTTTTCTGTTTGTTCTGCTGCTTGTTTCCATTTCCACGAATAGCTTTCACTTTGGGGACCTTCTCCCACTGCCGCTTGCTGTGCTGTTGTAGTTGGCTTTTGAATATCGATAACCAAAGATGCTTACTATCCTTTCGTAGAAGAAAGAAAGTCCTGTGTTTATTCCTTAGGTGGAGAGGGGCGGGTGGCCAACATACAGTTTCGGAGTCTGGATTTTAAAAAAAAAAGTCACTCTTCTTGTGTAGCATTGTCCTTCATAATACAAATTGCAAATGAGGCAGCGTGCCAGTGCTGAAAAGTAATTTCAATTAAAATTCCCAGGTCTTTTCAGGGGTGATATAGGAGTCAGTCTTAACCCATTGTCCTTGAGTCTGGGCACAGCTTACCTGGAAAGCTTGAAAGAGGGACAAATAATTTCAGTGTCACCTCCCTTGTCCTCCTGTCCCCTTCCCCCTCTCTCCCCAAGCCATAAACAAAGCGATGTCTGCTCTTTCCACAGAAAAGGAGGTGCGTGATCGCTTGTCTGGAAAAGCTGGTAATGGACTATTAAATAGTTGTTTGTGAAATCGCTGCACAGTACAGTGTTTATTTGTTTCTGCAAAAGGATTTCTGTTTACTCAGTTCTGGATAAAGAGCAGATCATTTGACAAGGCCCCAGAGTAAACAAAATCCTGATAGATATTCCCTCCTGTCTTCTGGTCCAGGCCTCTGCATTTTCTGTTGTTGTGCAAATAAGGGAGGGGACGTGTGGACAGACTATGAGGATCCCAGCAAGCAGGGCTCTCTGTGACTTGAAACACCCTGTACTGGCACTGATGATTGGAATGGCCCATCCCAAAGGACCCTTTGCCCCCTGCCCTTAAGTATCTCCCTCAGCACCTTGTCATGGTGTCTAAAAATCACACAACTATACTCTCTTTTAAGTTAAGCCTGCAGGTTAAAAAAAAAAAAAAAGTTGCTTTGGAGGAATGACATTAAACTGATATCTATCATTAACATTTTAGATCAAATAATACATTTTTTGAGTGTTCATTTATGAGCCAGGCACTGTGCCAGAGGTTTTATCCTTATTATTTACCCTCCCGAGAATGCTATGAAGCCAGTACTATTATTATCTTCAGGTTACAGATGAGAAGACAAAGGCACATGGGGTTTAAGCTACTTGCCAATTCTCAGTCTGGCAAGCAGATGAGTTAGGTTTGAACTTAGATTCTTGATTCCTGAGCCCGTGTGTTCTTCCAAGTTGGCATCAACAGCGAATGGATCGGGAAAAGAGGGTACTACAAGACAATTAAACTTTGATGTGGTGAGATGGAAAGGGGGTTATCCAACAGATGGGGGAGTGTGCATGAAGGGAGGACTAAATAGAGGGAAGGCAGATATGAGCTCCTGATCACCCCTGGGGGCTTGGAAGGAAAGGACGAGTGGAAATGAACAAGGAAAAAAGGAAGGAGCGGAGGAGGAAGATTTGCTTGTGGACAGCCTGATGGCGTCATTTCCTTAGATGTCTCTTGGATCCAGAAATTGCAGGACTGCTGGCCCTCTTTCCCATTTGTCAACGACAGAGTTTGCATGTAATTCCATAGCTGCGAGGTCTTGTGATCCTCACAGGCAGTTTAATTTCTTTTGCAGTTGAAAACTGAGAGGCAGAAGATTGGCAGCCACACCAAGACTAGAACTCAGGTTTTTTGCTAGGCGCACAGTGCTCTCTCCAGCACACTCCAGGCAGGATCCTGTCTGCTGCCTTGGACTGTCCTGCGGCACTCCTCTTCCCTCTCATACAGACCCCTTTCACTTCGGTCTGTTCTATTTCAGGCCTCTTTCTTTCCTAGGAGAGGCTAAAGGTTACACGCTCACCACTCCAATCTCTGTCTGATATTTGGGGGGTTATGTTAATTCATTGTTGTATGTAGAATGCCTTCAGAGAAACACAACAAGCTGCAGAAAATATACCCCCCCTTAATGTATACTTACTAAGCATATTTATTATTCATCAGGATGTGCATTTTAAAATGCGAGTCTCGATTCCCTCACTTTTAATCCCAAACAAATGTTAAAAGATTTATTTTTATAATAATCTCGGAATGAGAGCCAAGCAAGCTTCCATGAACACGGCTTGCCAAGTGGTGGATGTTAGCTCTATATCCACACTGGGTGCTCGATCTGCAGTCTCCGTTGTCTCTTGCTGTTTCTAGTGGTGGCGCACAGAGGTGTATGAGCACACCAGGGCCCATCATTGGCTGCAATTTGTTGGCACTGACTCTAGGGAAAAAGTACTGAGAGGGAAATGTTAAAGTCCCATTTCTTCTCAAGTTATCAATAAATATGGTGGGAGAAATAAAGGCAACTCGATGAAGAAAAGGGAATTGTGGGCCAAGAGACAAGAAAACGCACACAGATAAACTTTAGAGACCTCAAGGTGTTATCAACATGCAAATGTTTGAATAGCATATGAAGCATTTAACACGAGTACATTAAGAGTCCCAGAATGAATAATGCCTACTCTCTCATCCAGCAAGAAGAGAAGGCTCTAGGGTGCAGGTACCAGTGTAAAGTTACTACAGTGGAGGATTCTTAACAATAGTCAAAGGCCAGCTAACACGACAGTGCAATGGTATGTGATTACTGCTATCTCTTTCACTAGGTTAGCGGTCAATCTGAACAGGGCACTTCAGCTGATTTTGATGATTTTTTCACTCATTAGTGGTCTTTGTTATAATTCTATGTGGCATCTATTTTACAAATTCCTCAAGGTCCCAACCTGTAAAAATGTCCTGGGTATCAGTTTGAGAATTTTTTCTCACTTGTGAGGACTACTGGAGAGCTTCATTTTTATTTAAATAATTTTCTAAGTAAACTCATAATACCCACTATACATAAATAATCAATGTTGAAACTGAGTTAAAAATAGTTTTATTGAAGATATCATTCAATACAAATCTTGGAAATTTCCTTCTTTGAGGTTAATCATCACTACATTTAAAACATCAGTATGGCGAGTTTTACAGCTAGAGTTATAAGCATAGTAAGAATGGAAGTTAATAAGAGAATGATACTCCAGCTTTATCCAATAGTTGTTGTTTTCTTACATTAGACAAAGTCCATGAAAATAATGCAGAGACTGATCCCTATGGTTTTGAATATATTCTCATATGAGTAGAGGCAAAGATGGAGGAAAAGAAATACTATTGTGCAATAGACAGAGGCAGAGTCCTATAAACCCCATTTTGTGATGACAACTTCTTCAAATAAAATTTCAATGGGGAGAAATAATTTTAGAAATATTTGCATTATTAAATATTTGCTCTCTAAAACTTCATGGTGAGCAGACAAGAGGGAAAAATTGAACGTGGTTTCTACCTACATTTCATATATAATCCCATTGTGTGTATAATGGTATACATTAGATAATAATTAAGTTTGAAGAATCAGATTTATCCAAAGAATCATTCTTACCCATGTAACATAACAATTTGAAAACAAAGCAAGTAAAATAATTTAAGAAAATAATGGAAAATAGGCCCTGTCTAAGATTAAAAGAAAAAATGACATCAAATCAAATAAACCATTTGTACTGTGGTTAATCTTTGGCCTTTGTCTCAAGCCTCTCTGTTTAATGCCACCGTTCCTACTTCTCTGAAAGATTTCCTGTTGACCAATGCCTTTTACGTTAGCTCATCTGACTAGGAACAAAACCGTCCTCCTTACTATGAAATACTAAGTGACATGACCTCTAAATTCTTGCCATAGCCCTTAACATTGGATAAATAAATTAAGTAGAAATAATTGGGTATCTTTTGCTGAACTTGATGCCTGTAATAAATGTCACTAGTGTCATACAAAACAATTTGTAAGTTATTTTGAAATGAATTGTTTCAACTACAGAGCAGGCAGTGAAAGAGACAAATGAGAAAGATTTGCAAGAGGGCATTTCTTTAATGACATCATAAGAGCCAAGAGGAGTTCAATAGCAATTCTATTCATGTCCCAAAGAGGAAAAAACAAAATAGCAGGCCTCGTCTTTCTATGATTTTTAACCTCATTTTTGAATTTTACTTTTAAAAAATAATTTCTTGGGTGATTGGAGACAAGAAAAGAAGTGGTGGTATGAAGACTTCATATCAGCTTAAGAATCAGTTTTACTTGTGTGCGTTTATGTTACCTACCCATTAAGTTTCACAGAACCACTTTGCTAACTAAAAGAATAGTCGGGGACAAGATTCCTTGGATTTTGAAATCCTTTGTTTCAAAATAGTGCAGATGTGGTAATAACAACGATTAGCATGACATGCGACACCAAGCAGGTTTTACATTTTTAGAGAAATGTCCAAATGAACATTGTATCACTGAAATGTTGTCGGAGGTTATGTTTAGTTCATGAGACAGGCTCAAAACAAAGAAGTTTTCCTCTCATTCTAATTCCCCAGATTAGGAAACACAAACAAACACACCCACAAATTACGAGGAGAGAAGTAAATGACACATTATTTCTCCAAAGTTGTTTTATTGCCTGCCAGGAAAATATCTTCAGGAGATGGACTGACAAGGAAGAGACGTTTGTAGTGAGCATCTGAGCCACAGCAGATTTGTGGGCATTATTGGCTTTTTCAGACATCAAAAGCAAACTGTGTGAGAGATGATGGAGGTGCTCAAACAGAAATGGGGAATGAAAATGAGCAAATAGAAGATCATGCTCAATAAAAACACAAAATGATAATCAGAATAAATGAGACTATCAGTGCACAAGTGGAAGAAAATCAGCTCGGAACATCTGTTCAGGTGAGGCTGAAATTAAGAGAATAATCAGGCTCTGGTCGTGTGCATTTGGAAAAAGTCTACAAAAGATATGATGTAGCATCTCATCCTTCGCCCATGTGGAATGATCACACACTACCTTTGTACTTTCATTAAAATTGAGTTTTGTGACTGTGACTGTTATACCTTCCAAGAAACATAGGTTTGCAGCAGAAATGCAATTGGCTATGCATGGCAGATTAAGAAAATTTTAACAGTGATATAAAAATTTCTCATAGAAACATGCAAAGACATCCAAAGTCATTATAAAAAACATTTCTAAGTGAGCCTCCAAATGAATGAAATCATGACAGGATCAGGCCACAAAAATCTTTGGAGAAATAACATATATGTAATATAGATCATGTTAAAACTAAGCATATTGACTTCTGGTTCAGGGAAAAATAGGATGCACACATTTTTCTATTTTCCTCCTGCTAAATGCTGTTTAAAACTCCGGATATTACATATAAAACAAATATAAGAGAATTCTGAAAGAGGGCCAGAAGAAGCCAGACTGCTTAGAAACCTTGCGGCCTGGGGAACAACATGGTGATAAGTTCCCTTAGTTTTATTTTTGCCATAGATATCCCAGACTGGGTGATGGAGAAACCAGAAACCTAGAAGTGCCAAAATTGCAAATAAAAAGCCCCATTAAAAGCCTAATCTCTCTAGCAAAAGTCCCAGGAAGGGTCAGCCTAGCAAGACAGAAAACTTTTAGAAAATAGGCCCCTACTCTAGCCAAACACCATGGGGGAAAATGGTGGCCTTACTCCCACTCTTGTCAGCAAAGGCTGAATGGGGAGCCCAGATTTGTAACCTCATTTGGAGGTAATGTGGCACCTTTCTCACTCTTCACTGGGGTTGTGTCAGAGAGGCTGAGTGGAAACCTGGGACTTGCACCTCCCAAAGGTCACGAACCACCCTCCCTAAACTGTGATGTCAGAGGAGGCCACATGTAGAGCAGTGATCCAGAGCCTCGCCCTCTCCCAGCCAGGACCATGTCAGTGGGGGCCTACCAGGAAGCCTGGACTTCTCCCACTGAGCAGAAATGAGGCAGCTCTCCTGCTTTAGCTGGTTCTGTGTCAAAGGAGTCCTGCTCAAACAGGAGACTTAAATAAGATCCAGAGTCTCATAACAAAACTAGAGGCCCGGTGCACGAAATTCATGCAGGGGGGTGTTCCCTTAGCCCGACCTGCACCCTCTCCAATCGGGGAGCTCTCAGGGGATGTCCTACTGATGGCTTAGGCCTGCTCCCCATGGTTCTCTGCTCTCTGCGGGGCTTGCCTGCTCTACACTGCGGCGATGGGCAAGCAGGCTCTGCTGGGTGCTGCCTGCGGGCCGCGCTTGCCTGCTCACGGGTTGCCGCGGCCATGGCCAAGGAGGCCCTGCTGTCTGCTGTCAAGCTGCCCACCCTGGAGTCTCTGGTCTGGCCCTGCCTGGCTCCCCAGGCCACTGTGGGTCAGCCCTGCCTCCCTCTCCAGCCCTTGAAGCAGCCTAGGTGGCTGCTGACCAGGCCATCCCCCAGCGCAGGCATGCGGAGGCCCCTGCCGCCCCACCCCCGACGCTGCGTGTGCAACCTCCTCCTGTCTGGTCTACCCATTACAACGTCCCGGTTAATCAGTATATTTCTCTAATATATATATATATATATATATATATATATATATATATATCCCCATAATGTCCAGAATATAATAAAAAATCATGTCATATCAAGAACCATGAAAATTTCAACTTGAATGAGAAAATACAATGAACAGATGCCAGCAACAAGATGGCATAGATGCTGGAATTAGCAGAGTAGGATTTTAAAGCAGCCACCATAAAAGTGCTTCATGAGCAATTATGAACACACTTGAAACAAATGAAAAAGTGGAAAGTATCAGCAAAGAAATAGGAGATAGGAAGAACCAAATGGTAAGGTTAGAATGGAAAAATATAATAACTAAAACTAAAAACTTATTGGACAGGCTCAACAGTGAAATGGACAAGGCAGAAGAAAGAATCTGAACTTAAAAATAGAATAATAAACATTACCCAATTTGAGCAAAAGAGAGAAAACAGATTAAAAAATAATGAACAGGGCCTCAGGGACCTATTGAACTATAACAAGAGATCTGCCAATCATATCAACCAATTCCCAGAAGGAGCTGAGAAAAAGCATGGGGCTGAAAAAAGTATTCAAATAAATAATGGCTGAAAATTTCTCAAATCAGGCAAGAGATAAACTTATATATTTAAGAACTAACCAAACAGTATACATCCAAAGAAATCCACACCCAGACATATCCTGAGAGGCAGGCCCAAAGAGCAGAGTGCTTTAGGGCTCATAAGACTGCAGAAGCCCATGCAGAATATCCTGCAGAGACTTCATAAACTTGGAATACCAACTTGCTTCACAGGCAGATTTTTGAATTGTCTTATTCTCCCCCACCCCCACAGTTGTTAATTCTGTAAAATGGACATAATCTATGTTGATCACATTTCCAAAAATCAATGTGTTTTGATGACTTTTAAAAAATTGTTTTTTCAATTGATTTCAGAGAGGAAGGGAGAGGGAGAGAGAGAGATAGAAACATCAAAGATGAGAAAGAATCATTGATCAGCTGCCTCCTGCATGCCATCCCCTGGGGATGGAGCCCGCAACCCGGGCATGTGTCATTGACCAGAATCGAACCTGGGACACTTCAGTCCTCAAGCTGACGCTCTATCTGCTGAGTCAAACAAGCTAGGGCAAAGATCCATTTTTGAAGAACAAAAACAAAAACAAAAGCACCCTCAAATAAATCACATTAAGTCATGATATAACCCAATTATGTGCAAGGCATTGTGATTGCTCTCATCTAAATGTTTAGTCAATCATACGGGAGAAATAGATGTCTTGCTAGCTCATGAAGTGAATACTTTCTGAAGCCTCATGTTGTGAAGAAGAAGGAAGTGGGTAGAAAGAACAGAACTGAGAGAGATGACAATTTCCAATTTTGCCAAGCTGTCATGACTGAAAATTCCTGCTACTGAATATGATAGCTGAGAAATTCTATGTTAAAAATGATAACTAGTACACAAGTCTCTGAAAAAATCACCTCTAAAGCTGTTACATGGATATACAATAAATATTTGGTGAATGAATGAATAAAGAAAAGAATGAATGTCACACAGACCGGAGGATTTCATTTTCTTTTTGACAGCACAGTTGTGAAAGAGTATTTATTTATATTGTGTCTTGTGTTTAATTGTGTGTGTGTGTGTGTGTGTGTGTGTTTTATTTCAGAAAGGTTTTCCTATCCCTAGGTCATAGACATATTCTTCCATATTTTCATTGAGTTGAGAATTTTGTGTATGTATCTGCTCAGTTTCAGAAAAGATCTTAACTAGCAACCTTTGAAAACCTCACATATACATTTCAGAGTCCCAGGGAGGGGTTGCATCTTTGGGTGACCACACCCTCTCTACCAATGTGGTTTTCTCAAGCCTGTGTGATAAATAATAATTGCAACGATGCTAACTCACATTGCAAAGGGCAGTGTTTTCTGAGATGTGTTCCGAAGAACACTAGTTGTGTGGGATAGTGATAGACATTATTCAAAACAGTATGTGAAATAGAGGGGTTAAAAATTAAGCCCATATATTAATGTAGAAAGTACCAACTTGAATAGTTTTAAACACTCTGACATGACCATATATAAAAAGTCCGTATATACTTAAAAAGAAACAGCATTTTTTCCTCACCCCACACCTTATGTGTGAGTTCAGTTCAGGTCTGGTTGCTGGGTACGTAGAGGTGGGGAGATAAGATTGTATGTTTATCCTGATAATATTCCCCAGAATATTTCTACCCCTTTCCACCAATCTCTTCATCAACCTTGAGAGTCAGAGGTATAATGTGTTAATGTGCCAGGGATTCTCCATCAGGGAAATAGTTTCCCAAGTTTGTGTGGGCACAGAACCCCATTTGCATGGGGAGCTGGAGCCAATAGACTACAATTCTTTGGGAGACTCTGGTACAGTGGTTTTATCATTGCTAAAGTGCTTGCTTGTGTTTGAGTTTATTTGATCCTCTTACTATCCCTGTGATACAAACATTTTTATCCCCATGTTGAAAACAAGGAAACTAAATTTGAAGTGAAAGGGTTAGGACTTCAACATAGATTTTTGGAATGTAAGTTTAGATCTTGAATAGTGAAAAGCTCAGTTGAGCTGAACTATTAGCACAAAATTTGTTATGGAAGAATCAACAATGTTAAAGAGACTTTAAACCCACTTCCTTAAAGTTTTTATAGAGTTAAACTCCATGTGTGCTATGGAGAAAAATGATATAAAAGATGTACTATAAAGGTTTAGTTTAAGTACTACAAAGCCCTATGTCAACATGTATAAAAATTCGTGGTTCTCTCCCCAATAATTTAAATCTGTTTTTGAAAGTATGTACGTATATAAAAAAGGAGAGGAACACTAAAGCTGGCATAATACTGTCAGCTGTTGGCCATATGGAAAAATATAAATTGTCATAAAAGCTGGCCAGTTATAAAATGTTTCAGATACATTTTAAAAAATCACATTTTAAGCATTTGAGCAATATACTAAAAAATACACGGATAAACTGCATTAGTAATTGTTTTGGCTATAATTTCACATGTCCTTTCATATGTAATTATTTTTAAAACTGACCTGTGTAATGGGGCAATGAAATATGGTTTTGATGGGGATAAAGATGTTAAAAGGGGAAATTGTCCAAAAATTAATTTTTTAACCTTCATCTATAGATGCCTGTATGTGGTGTTACTGGATGTAGTTCATATTAGGTATCATTTATTGAACATCTACTATGTACAAAGCCCTATAATTTAGATGGTATTAGTTACATAATTTGGTTGGGGAGGGATAAGAAAATTGTGCCTGAGCCTAATTTCAAACCAGGTTTGTCTGGTTTCAAAGTTTTGTGTGCGTTTTATTTTAAATTATTATCATCTGACCTCAAAAGTAGTCTTTTTATTGTAGAGAATTTGGAAAATATTTAAAAATAACAATTGTAAAGTATTAAAAATACATATCCCTTATAGTTCCACCACCAAGAAATAACTACCATTAGTATTTTAAAGAGTGTTCCACTTTTTAAAATGCATATGCATATTAAAGCTTCTTAAAATAAGGAGATTATGCTATTTCATTACTTTCTTTTGAATTAACAGTATTTCCAGAGCATCTTTTTCAAGTTATTGATAATTTTTATTGTCAATGTTAACTGACATGTTGTCGACAATTTTAATAGCTGTATAGTATTCTAGTCTATGATTTCATTAATCATTCCATTAGTTTTTGATGCATAAGTCATTTCAATTTTTTGATATTATAGACAATTATATTATTTTTGTCAAATATTTGAGCTCATCTCTGATCATTTTCTTAGAGTACATTTGTAAAAATAGATTTTTGGGATATAAAACTTATATATTATAGATTGTCATCCAAATATGTACCAATTTACATTTTCGCCAGCAATAGATGATACCTCCGCTTTCATTTTTCTACATTTTTACTAACACTGAGTAGTTAAAAATTTTTAAAAACTTACAGTCATTTTATGCTGCCTCTTTATGCATTCTAAGTTCTGGTATTTATAGAAAGCATTTTAGGTTGTTATCAATCATCCTGAATTTGATTTGCTTATTAATTCACTAATAAGTAATTTATTTATTTAGTGCATATATAATGAACCCATGATAGGTGCCAAACTCTGTGTTTAGGTGCTGGGGATAGAGAGATAAATTAGACAAGTTTCCTGCTCTAATGGGTAGTATTATCTAGTAGGCTTTGCTGATTTCAATGAAGAATCATTCCTGGTGTACAAAACAACAAATACTTTCTATTTTGGCAGAAGCCTTGCCACATACAATATTAGTTTCATTTTAATCAGTGACTTGTTAAGCAGAGTGATTCATAGCCAAAGTCTAACATATATGAATGTATAAAACTAGTATGATAAACAGATTATGCCTTAGTTTAATATCTGATTGTTACAAAATGATAACATTAGACATAGTTTGCATACATGCTTCATAACATGGTGTTCAGTGTTAGAAATTGTTTGGTACGTTAACTGTGTAACTTTAGTTAAAATATACAGATTAACAGGACATTTTAGGCTCTTGCAAAAAGGCACCTTTGAAGAATGAAAATAAAATAAACATAAAGTATCTTAGGAAAAAAGAGAGAAAGGACTCATGAACTTTATGACCTCTTAATGCTTCTCATCAGAATATCTATAACTGGGTCAAACCATCTATGATAATGAAAGCGTAATATGCTAATTAGACCAGACAGCTGAACGACCTTCCAGACGTGATTCCAGACATCCTTCCAGATGAAGTCGCTGAGGCAGAAGTGGTTAGGGGCGATCAGGAGGCAGGCAGAGTGATTAGGGGCAACCAGGCAGGCAGGTGAGCAGTTAGGGGTGATCAGGCAGGCAGGTGAGCAGTTAGGGATGCTCAGGCAGGCAGGCGAGTGGTTAGGGGTGATCAAGCAGGCAAGCAGGCGAGCGGTTAGGAGCCAGCAGTCCTGGATTGCAAGAGGGATGTCCGACTGCTGGTTTAGGCCAGATCCTGCAGGGATCCCTGTGGGATCCGGCCTAAACTGGTAGTTGGACATCACCCGAGGGGTCCCGGATTGTGAGACGGTGCAGGCCAGGCTGAGGGACCCCACCCCATGCATGAATTTCATGCACCAGGCCTCTAGTTTATTATAAATAGTACTCCAGATGAGAGGAAATCATGGTATAAGAATGCCATGGTCTTAGGTTAATGTTGTCTGCTTTAACAAATGTCTCAAATTCTTCTTTTTAAATATATTTTTGACTGAAATCACACAGCTAAAAGGGATGGTGGCAGTGTAAATATGTTCTATTTTTCCCTAGTAAGGGAAAAAAAAGACTTCATCACAGACAGACAGACTTGTCTTGCAATTTGTTTTTTTGTCATTTTCAATAAATTTCCTTTTTTCTTAAAGAATGGGGATTAGTTTACTTTAGAGAAAGATACCTGATTTTAAGAAAATGTTTCAATGAATTGCAACCTTAAAATGTAAAACATGTTTAGTGCTGTTTTCCTACTTCCCAGTACGTGTTTGATAAATGCTAGAAGGTAAAGTGATGTATTAACTTGGGACTGTATTTTCTATCCCAATGATTTGGCTTCACTCACCAAACATACTGTACAGCAGATTTTACAAACCACAGGAAAACTGGCACAAATTTTGAATATTTTGCTTTATAAAATGAGACAGTGTATTTACTAAAGTTTAGAAAATGTTTTTTGATATTGCTTCAATAAATCTCTGGCCTTGAAACAAATGCAAATAAAATGTTTAAGGTTTAAGCATTTGCTATAAGTAAAATTTGATATGCCTTTCAAATAATCAGGGAGAATGTGGAGATGGAATTTAATTAAAGCCCAGTTATGTCTGTAAAATTTCCAATGCAAAAACTGTAGTTGTCTTGTTTGAATTTTAAAAACATTATTGAAGTGTTTGGTTTATAGATTGCAGTCATGAAAAGATAAGATAAAATTCTGGTGTTACATTTATGTTTTGAAGATATATCTAATCTGTAGAGGAATGAGAAATGTAGTAGAGGTACATGTTGCTGGAAATCACTGTAGCATTACACTTAAACACTTAGAAACCAAGGTAGTTAATATAATTTATATATACATAAACTAAATTATATCTTTAGTAGAGACTTCTTGGATTGAAACACTTTTACCCAGTATTTTAATCAAATATGCTATCATCTCTGCTCCATTCGATGTGTGCGGCACAAATTTACAGATATGTGTTTCACTTAATGGATGTAATATGTGTAATGTGCTATTAATGTCTATTAGAAATACATGGAATAGTAGAAAGTACTTTAATCAGAAATAGTTGCTATTTCTTAAAAATCAGAAAGATCAGGATAACAGTGAGGTAGGTTTGTTCTATTTTTTAAAGTGACAGTGCTCTTGTCTCTGAAATGAAATAGTAACCCACTCATATTCTTATTTTGCATAAATTTGCATGACAAATTCCCAAAGCTCTAATTTGAAGTAAGTAAAATTAAAGGATGCAACCTCATAACTATATGCATGCCATGATATTTAGAGGAAGCACACTAAACAGACTTTTTAAAGAATTAATTTGATTACCTTTCAGGACAAGGGACAAGGGAATAAAAATAGGAAAAGAGTAGGTGAGAGCAAGAGTGAGGGAGAGAGGAAGAGAGAAAGCAAAGGGGTGCTCATTGATTTGTGTCTGTGTGTTAGCAGCTTTACTGAGATATAATTCACATACCATAAAATCCACCCCTTTAAAGTGTACAATTCAATGGCTTTTTAGTCTATTCACAGACTTGTGCAATCATCACACTATCTAATTTTAGAGCATTTTTATTGCATACCCATTAGCAGTCATTCCTCATTCCCTTCTATTTTCTGTCTCTATTAATTTTAATATATTTTCAGGGTGATATTCAAGTTTATTTCACTTCATAGCAATTGGGTCTAAATTGCTTATGGATTGTACTTAGTGATTGATTATATTGATTCTGTACATGTTTTGGAAATGTAACTTTGAGTAGAATCCCAACTTTCTTGTGGAACTAAGATAATTTTAAATAAGCATACAAAATTACTAATAATTATGTCAAAATGGGTCATCTGTGTTACTTCTTTATTAAATTAAATAGGATGGGGTTCAGTTTAAGTAGTTAATTTGTTATTTTCACCCCTAATCTCAGATGCACCTAAGAAATGATATGATGAAGGGGAGAAAAAAACAAAACAAACCCAAATTCTCAAATATCCCATGATATAGATGAAAATGTTAATGGAAATTTGTAGCTGTTTGTGACTTTGTAAATCAATCATAAATTATTATTCCAATCCCCAACTGCCATAATCATGCTAAAAGTTATGGGGAAAAGATGATTATGCTCTCAAGATTTTACTATCTAGGTGAATCAGACCTTACTTTTATCCCTTAGATATGTTTTGCTTAGAATTAATAATCCAATAAATTAATACCACTGATAACTCTATTACTATGAATCTCCTCAGCATTTATTTCTATCATATCTGTAATCAATTCAGGGAGTAAGAAATTACTTCTTTATTTCTCTTTTGTCTATATGCTTAGAAACTGCATAAATATTTTTAAAGCTTTTTATTGTAAAACTAGAGGCCCGGTGCACGAAAATTTGTGCACTTGGGAGGGTCCTTCAGCCTGGCCTGTGCTCTCTCGCAGTCTGGGACCCCTCAGGGGATGTCCACCTGTAGGCTTAGGCCCACTCCCTGGAGATCGGGCCTAAGCTGGCAGTCAGACATCCCTCTGGCAGCCCGGGAGACCTCGGACCTAAGCCGTCAGTTGAACATTCTTAGCACTGCCAAGGAGAGGCTCCCACCACCGCTGCTGCGCTTGTAGCCTTCAGCCCAGCTTGTGGCTAAGCGAAGCTCCCCCTATGGGAGCACACTGATCACCAGGGGGCAGCTCCTGCTTTGAGCGTCTGCTTCCTGGTGGTCAGTGTGCACCATAGCAACCAGTCATTCTGCCATTAGGGTTAATTTGCATATTTTTCTTTTATTATATAGGATACAATACAAGAAATCACACCAAAATATATAGTTTGTAAATTATTATAAGGTGAAACCATTATAACCACCATCAGGAATAGGAAATAGAACTTTTTCAGCCACCCCTCTTCCTCATCACAGCCTCTCCCTCCTTCCAAAGGTAATCATTATTCTGACTTCTGTAGTTTTCACTTTCAGAACTTCTTTATGCTACTATCACTTCCCTACACACTAGAGTTTAGTCTTGAATACTAATAAAAAAACAAACAAACAGATGTAGATGTATTTTAAGACTCTTTTAATCTACAATTAAAATTTTACAATTCACCTTTCTTTTATTTATAATTTATCTATAAAAGAACCTGGGTATTTGACTTGTAAGATTTCCCTGACTACATACTCATAAAGCAATTTTACATGGTCCTCTGTCCTCTGTATTTCCTACAAATTAGCAGCTGTACCCAGAGGCTGGATGAGATTTAGGTTTAATTCTTTGGGAATATTGTAGGAGGTATTATGTTTTTTCATCAGAAGTCACTTGTTATCTGGTTTTTGCTCTTTTTGTCGTAGAAAGAAAAAACTGCCATTAATGCTCAATACCTGGATCCATTAATCAGTGGGGGTTGTAAAATAGTGATATTATAATTCCATCAAGTTGTTTTCATTTATTAGCTGTAATAACTTTATAAGAAGATACTTCACCCCATCTATCGTTATCTATAATCTATTATGGATACAGATCGCATAAGGAAGACAGGATTAATTCTTGGCATTTCCCATTTATTTGTTCAGTTTTCAAGTAATGAATTGATTCCTTATGATTCACTGATGACCAATTTTTTGTGTGTTCATAAATATTTTTATTAATTCATGGATTTAAGCATAGTTTATGGATTTCAATTGATTGCAATCTTATCCTTATTAAAGCTCAAGTTTTCTTATCTTTGGAACATTGATTTTCCTCTTATCTCATGAATTATATTTATTTATTGCCTTTGTAGTCTGATATTTTCCTTGCTATAAAATTTGTCAAGATATTCCAGGTCAACCTTGTTCATTTCCTTTTCTTGACTTGAAATTGGTCATTTCTCTCAATAGTCACAGTTTCTTTTAAAAAAAACCCTACTGAGGCTAAAGTCTGGGCTTTAGTGGTCTTCACTGATTCTGGATTGATCACTGTTTCTAGACCTTTTTGGTGGACAGGTCTAAGAAGTGTGTGTGTGTGTGTGTGTGTGTGTGTCTTTAAAGTTTAAATACCTCATGAGCTTATATTGAAATTTCCCATTCAAATTCAAAACTAAAAGTTTTTTAATACTCTTTTTGTTACATTTTTATTTCTTTTCTTTCACACTGAGAATCCTGGTTCTTAAGAACATAGGGAATGGTAGAAGTATAACATTCCAAAATTACTAAAATATACCGAATGTTGATTGTCCTAAGTTGATCTCCTCAGATGCAGAGTACTCTTTCGATATGTAATTTCAATTTTTATTTTATTTTATAGGAATTTCTTTGCTTTATAGGTTTTAGTATTTGTTCTATTCCTTTGCTTTAGTTTTCTTTGGATATGTATTTGTATGGTAAATCTTCTTTGCCTATCCTAACTCTTACATCCTTTTAGTACTTATAAATTAAAGTGTTTCTCCTTTTAAAGTGATTTTAAACTTTATACAATAAAATAAAATTAAAAAAAATAAAGTGATTTTGCAAAGTCTACCTAAGGCCTCGCATATATCATTTAATTCCATAAACATCAACTTAGTGCTGAATTGAGTATCACCTGGAATACAATTATTTTTGTTGCATGGGATGGGAATATTTTGCTGCACATACCATTTACTAATTCAACTAATATTTACAGAGAGCGTATGATGTTCCAGGCAATGTGCTAAGCCAGTTATGAAGAGGGAAGAATGCAGATACACTCTAAGGGTGGAGGTAGACATTGTCTTAAAAAACTAGTGTAATTACAAGTTTGCAAGTTGACCCAAACTTGTCCAATAAGAATTTGTAATAAAGGGATGTATTAATTTTATATTACTGCTCTAACAAATTACTACAAACATCATGACTTAAAAGAATACATATTTATTACCTTACAGTTCTGGAAGTCAGAAGGCCAAAATAAATCTCACTGGGCTACTATAAGGGTGTCTAGATGCTCTAGGGCTGTGGTCGGAAAACCGTGGGTCGCGAGCCACATGCGGCTCTTTGGCCCCTTGAGTGTGGCTCTTCCACAAAATGCCACGTGCAGGCACGCACGTACAGTGCGATTGAAACTTTGTGGCCCATGCGCAGAAGTCGGTATTTTGTGGAAGAGCCACACTCAAGGGGCCAAAGAGCCGCATGTGGCTCGTGAGCCGCGGTTTGCCGAGCTGCAGTTTGCCGACCACTGCCCTAGGGAATCATTTGTTTCCCTGCTCATTTTAGCTTCTAGAGGCTGCCTGCATTCCTTGGCTTGTGGCTCCCTTTCTCCACCTTCAAACTTAGCAATGGCAGGTGAGTCCTTTTCACATCTACTTTGGTCTCCTCTTCTGCTCCTTCTTCCACATTTAAGAACCCTTGTTGATTACATTGGACCCACATTGATAATTCAGGATAATCTTCCTAGTTTAAAGTTAGCTGGATAGCAACATTAATGCCATTTGTAACCTTAATTCTACTTTGCCATATAATGTAGCATGTTTCCAATTTCTAAGGATTAGGATATCATTGTGGGACCATTATTTTGCCTACCACATTATCTTTATCTAGGACAAGAATGGTTGAGGAAAGCTTTAAATTTTTTACTTGAGCTATTGATGTTTACATTGCAGCTTTATAACATACTAGAGGCCCAGTGCATGAATTTGTGCACATTGAAAGAAAATTAATTAGAAGAAATATTTTAATATTGCTTTTCACCCTTTGTCTATAATAAAATTGTCAACCAAATTCATGATCGACAATGACAGATGGAAACACACACATATGATTGGTGCAGGCAAGAGCTTTACATGTATTGCACATGCGTGAGTCAACTTAGCCTTTTATATATATAGAATAAACTTGCTTAATTAGACCTGCTTCCTTATTTAGCTAAACTTTTTCCAGCCCAGTGAAGCACCCCAACTTCTCTTTCAAGTAATTGTCAGGAACACAGCAGTAAATATCAACATGAAGCAGATTATTATTGTAGATCACGCAGGGAGAACAAAGGGTAAAATATTTAACTGCAGCAGTGTTTGACTATATTCTGTGCAGTGAGAAAACCTGAAGTCATTTTCAAGGTCCACCATTTCTTACTTCTTTTCAGTTGGGTCAAGTTTCTAAGCTTTCTAAATCTCTGTTTTCTGGCTAATGAAAAGAAAATAGGGTTCCACTGAATCTCCTATCTATCTACTCCAGGACTTCTGTGATGATCAAATGAGATGAGGCATGGGAAAACACTTCACAGACATTTGTTTAACGTGTGAAATGTTTGCACGTGGCTATAAAACAAGTTGGGTTTCTGGGCTGAAGAAACTGTAAGGAGGCTAGTCGTTGCTAGGGAGAGGAAGCTGGGCGTTGCTATGGGACATCATTACCCAGTGCCCACAGCCACCATTTTTGGGCTTGGTTGGGCTGTGGGCCATATTTTGAGCCATGGGGTCTCGGCAGCATCAGCTGTGATTTGGTGGGCTGTCGCACCAGGTGGTGGCGGGGCCTGTGTCCCACTTGGGGGAAGCCAAGTGTTGCTTTGTGGGCTCCAGGTCTGTGGTTCTGTTTTCCTGTAAATGGCCGGTGCACATCATGGCAGCTCCTGCGTCGAGCATCTGCCCCCTGATGGTCAGTGCATGTTATAGCGACCAGTCAGATGGTCAGACACTTAGCATATTAGCCTTTTATATATAGAGATGGGAATAAGCAAGGTTAAGAGAAAACGGGGATGCGGATGAGGATGCAGGACACCAAGTTGGAGGCTGTTGCAGTAGTTAGTTCAGATGGGAAGAGTTTGGCTTAGATAAAAGTGGTGGCAGTGGAATTGGAGAGAACTGGATAGGTTCAAGAGAGCAATAATCCACTTTCAAGGACTGAAATGAGACCTCATTATCTTCAGTTAGTTGTGTTTTTGTTTTGATGTTACAAGATTCAGTTTTCTGCTTTTGTTTCCTAAGGACACCTATTAAGTGTACTTCTGCCATGGCCAGTATGGTTCAGTGATTAGAGCATTGGCCCACATACCACAGGGTCTCTGGTTAGATTTCTGGTCAAGGGCATGTACCTCAGTTGTGGGTTCGCTTCTCAACTCCAGTTGGAGCATGTGGGGGAGGCAACTAATCAATCGATGTATCTCTCTTACATTGTTTCTTTCTCTCTCTCTACGACTCTCCCTTCCACTCTCTGTATAAAACAATGGGAAAGATATATCCTCAGGTGAGGATTAACAAAAAAGACCAAAAAAATGATATTTTTTTAGAGACTCTGACAGCTGACCCTAGAAGAACCAAATAGGGTCTTCTCCAAAGGAGTTATTGCAGACATTTATGGATGTGGGTTAGAGTATGGAGATATATATATGTAAATTTTGCTTAAGGTAGCTATGGGAAGCTTGGCTTTTGGTGCTAAGGGACTTAGTAAGGTTTGGTGCTGTGAGTTGATTGCCACAATTCTACTCTGGTGGTTTTTTGGTTTTCTTTGTTCAACCTGTGATGAGCTTCTACATGAGAAATCTCTAAGAGGCCAAATTAACAGCTTATTTGCCAGCTGGTGTATCTTGGGTCTAGAATTGTTTAAAATGGCATACCTGGGACTTAAAAAAACAAGACAGGTTTTTCTAACCCAGTGGTATTTTATTGCATCTTTGCTAGTATGTGAATCTCTGTATATTTTATTATATCCAAGGTGCTGGCTGTGCTTTCTCCCATGTCTGTGCTTGTGAGATACATTGGTAGAGCCTGTGGCACTTAATGTTTATTTATATGAAGAAGAGATATACGAAGTACTTCTGTTGGACGTAGAGTAGGGTGAGAGGAGTGAGCAAACTGAGAAGGATTGCACACAGTTCTTAGGAGAAAGGGGTAGATTGGTTTTTTGGGGGAGACTCTAAGCTGTGAAGGCAGTAATGCTGTCTTGGATAGAATGATGGAGGCGTGCATTCTATCCATGTCTATGAAAGTCTAGAGCAGGGGTCCTCAAACTACGGCCCGCGGGCCACATGCAAATACAAATATTGTATTTGTTCCCGTTTTGTTTTTTTACTTCAAAATAAGATATGTGCAGTGTGCATAGGAATTTGTTCATAGTTTTTTTTTTTTAAACTATAGTCCGGCCCTCCAATGGTCTGAGGGACAGTGAACTGGCCCCCTGTTTAAAAAGTTTGAGGACCCCTTCTAGAGAGCCTTCAGCATAGTGAGGTTTGAAAATAACACCAGGTCGCTTTTATACTTTGGTGTTTGTAGTTTTGGGTACACCAGAAACAGCATCCAGCTGAGAATTTCCTTCAAGAGGGTTCTTGAGCAGTGTGTAGAAATCTAAAAGCAGAAGGTGGTGTGGGGTCGGGGGAAGAGGCACACTGTAAGTGCAAGACATGGTATTTGTAAGAACATGGGAGACCAACCCCTGAAATAACTTGAGGAGACTGGCTAGAGGCTGAGTTCCAGCATTATGCAAAGGTAACAGTGAATTTGGGTTGTTCCTCTTTAGGAACATTGTTGGGAGAAACTTTGCATTACAATTGCTATGTGCTGCCTCTTCTCATTCAGAACAAAGGTTCTAATATTCTACTGAATGGGTCATGGCTAGGAACAGATTTGCAGAATAATTTGCACTGTTAATTTGGTGCCTAACATACAGCTAAGATCACCATGATATTTTTAGGAGTTGTGTTTTTAAATTCAGGGGTTATTGGCATATCCGCTGCTTGAGACCTTAGTTGTTTTAGAAAGGGGATCAATTCTGATCCTCTAAGAAATCTAGATGTAACATGTTATCAAAATAATAGTGCCATGCTCAGGTAACATTTCGAAGCTGAACTAGCCACACTCCCCGAAAACTAAGACCTGTAGTCCAGCAGCGAATAGGACTATACATATTATCCTGTTCAACAGCTGCAAAGTAGGTTACCCCATTTTTCAGAAATGGAAATTGGAGCTCGAAGATATTCACAAGCTTGCTAGAAGTTACATAGCTATGAAGTTAGGATTCAGACTCCTTGCATTATTCCCTGGTTCTTGTAGACCAACAATGATAGAACAATAAAGAAAATTAACTGGTAGCTAGAGTGTCTAAAATCAAACAGCACTGCTTCCATCTCTGGCAATGTGAAGTTTACTTTCTCTTAATATCAGTTGTGTTCTATCAAGTTTTCACATTCATCAAATTTCATATCTATCCTCCCAGGTTTGGTCCTAGCATTCTTTATGCATCATAAGAATTGTATTTAAAAACAAATAGAGCTTAAATCTCTCTCTTTCTCTTTCTTGCCTTTGTCAGAGTTATTATTTCTCCTTTATAGAGTCAATATCTTCATTTCATAGTGAAACAAACACTTCTAGTCCAATCATTGCAAATGGTTTGGAAGCAATAGTTTCTTTGGCCTTTGAATGCATTTATGAGAATAGCTACTGAAGTTTGGGGTTTTATTTGTTGCAGCAGCTAGCAATATACTAATTTATATGCCTCCCCTTTAATAATGCACTTGATTTTGGTTCTTTTGGCTATAAAAAAAACAGATGCCTACTTAGGTCGCCTGAAGAAAAAGAAGACTTTCCCATCCATGTGGATTGAAATCATTACAGCTCAGCTGCCCCTCTTATAGCACCTCTACTTCCATTTGAGCAACTGAACTATTCTTTGACCATCGGTTCTCACCATGTAAGCTGTGCCTTTTCTGTTTTCTCATATCTTTGGTTTCTAAATGGCTTTGGCCTGCCATGGACTTTACCCAATCTCATGAATCTTTTCATATGAAGCTTCATTTCTAAGAAGCTAATCATGTTAGTTTTTTCAATTTTCTCCAAAATAGAATCTCATTTGCCTAGTTTTTTTTTCAGTCAGCTCATATGAACCACTGGTTCTCAGCTAGCCTGTGATTTTTTTAACCTGGGGTTAATGCTCTTTCTTAACCTAAAATGAGGATAGTATGCCATAAACATTTTTAGAGCTACCAGCAAGGATTATGGTGGCTCTACTATTTTCTGCAAATAAATACCAGTTTATAATTATACAAACTTACTATGCCTTATGCTTGAATGTTTCAAAGAAACCATATGGACACTTTTCAGTACTTCTAGAAGATGATATTTGGAACTGCTGAAAGAAGATACTTTCATGACCCAAGTAATATATATTATAAGTGGAGGTGGCTATTGGGGACCAGAAAGACAACCAAAAATGCAAAATTGGGTGAAGTGTGGAATCCTTAAGCCTGATGTTAAACTAATATTTGGTTTACAAGTTAAATGGACTTTAGTTTTAATAGTGTCAATGCATTAAAGTGACAAATATTTACCAAGTGATCTGCTATCTATAATAATAAAAGAGTAATATGCTAATTAGACTGGACAGCCGAACAACCTGCCAGACATCATTCCGGACATCCTTCCGGATGAAGCTGCTGTAGCAGGGACTGAGGCAGAGGTGGTTAGGGGTGATCAGGTAGGCAGGCAAGCAGTTAGGGGTGATCAGGCAGACAGGCAGAGTGGTTAAGGGCGATCAGGCAGGCAGGCTGGGCTGAAGGACCTCCCCCCCCTTACATGAATTTCGTGCACTGGGTCTCTAGTCCTATATAATAAAAGCCTAATATGCTGTGTTCAGTTGTCCAGTCATCCATTCAACCAACCAAAGTGTAATATGCTAATCATATGCTAAGGCCGCTCAACCACTCACTATGACGTGCACTGACCACTGGGGGCAGACCCTCAATGCAGGAGCTGCCCCATGGTGGTCAGTGTGCTGCCACAGGGGGAGCGCTGCTCAGCCAGAAGCCAGGCTCATGGCTGGCAAGTGCAGCAGCAGTGGCAGGAGTCTCTCCCACCTCCACAGCAGCCCTAGGGCTGTTCGACTGACAGCTTAGGTCCACTCCCCAGTCGAACATCTCCTGAAGGCTTCCAGACTGTGAGAGGGACCCTACCCCTGAGTGCATGATTTTCATGCACCGGGCCTCTAGTATTTCTATAAAGTTGTTGAGTGAGATGCAGAAGGATTAACAGCAAAGTCACATGCTGAGGTTTATTTGAATCATTCAATCAACTAATATTTATTAAGCAGTGCGATGTTCCAGTTAGGAGTTGGGTTGTAGTGATAAGTTATAGATACCCCTTGTCTTATCATTTAATTGGTGGTGAAGAGTTAGAAAATAGATACATATTCTGGATATCTATAATACAGCATTATACCTGCAATAATTAGAGAGAAGAAATGGTTTTCAGGAGATAATAATAAGAGATAACTAAGACAGACTGGGCGAGTCAAAAATTTCAGAGCATTTTGAGCCTGTGTTAAGTGTTGAAGGATGAATAGTATAACCATGTAATTGTGGAATTGAAAAAGAATATGAATTATCATGGATATTTCTGTGTATGTGTTACGTTGTGTTACTGAACTTAAGCTTCATGACTGCATTTTCATGTTAC
Source organism: Myotis lucifugus (assembly GCF_000147115.1). Lineage (NCBI taxonomy): Eukaryota > Metazoa > Chordata > Mammalia > Chiroptera > Vespertilionidae > Myotis > Myotis lucifugus. The sequence goes on from NW_005871174.1 coordinate 1,235,991, forward strand.
TAGCCAACAAACTAAAAAAGTAAGGGTATTAGAGTATCTCTTAAAGACGTCAGTTCAAAACCCAATTCAGTAGAACAGGTCTAGTATTATAAGTATTCTCCTTATCTCTAGTGGCAAATGACATATTTCATACCCAGATGTGACTTTAAGTGACAAATGTAACTGCAGCATGTTGAGTCTGAAAAAATTTTGTATGCACTTGAAAAAATATCTGAAGGACCTCTAGATCTTTCACATTTATTTATTTATACTTTTTACTTTTAGTGTTCACTTTCTTTTCATGACTATTTTACTGATTTTAAAAAAAGGTATGTAGTTTTAATAAAGTTTCCCTAGTACTCTCGAGTTCCAAATGGACTTGAATTCATTTTATTTTTATGGGCTGCTGGTCTTTAATCTCTTATCACAGAATCAGAAATGTACCTGTTACATACTGGTAAATTAGTTATCAATCCCTTGGGCAGTATATTTTAATATCAGAATTATAGGGAAGATGATATAAATCTTGTGTACAGTATTATTAGCTTAGGCAGCTGCTGACTTAAAAAGGCCAGTTTAACAAGTCACCACTGTATTATGTTTAATTAGGTACAGTTTATATAATGAGGTGTTCAGTTCTAATGGAAAGACATGCTGTGAGCAGCACATCTGCAGGAATAACTATTACAATCAGCATTGCAGAGACCCATGGAACTGCAAATTAGACTTACTTATCTAGAAATAAATTACATCCCAATGCCTTCATAAAGCTCATTAATTAATTCCACTGGCATAAAGGTCTTTTTCTTAATTTCATGTTCCATTAGCATAATAAACACAATTTGAGTTACAACAGTATGATCAGTTTAATGGATGCTATTTATTTTAGTTTTTTATTTAAAGTCCCGGTAACATAGAATTAACATCAATATGCTGCTTGGTCCTTTATTAAAAATTCCCATAGGATAACCAACACAGATGTTCAATACAGCATCATATATTTGCTGCATTTTACGACTCTACTAATTGGCCATATGGAAAGGTGTTGCTTGGGTGTAATTTTAAAAAAAAATCTGCTAAATTTTATGGATTGTAATAATTACAATTAGTTTATATGTAAAGTTGGATAGGTTAATACATATTGCCTATTGCAGGCAAATGAAGTGTAAACAAACCTTTGGTGCCATGTTTATGGTAAATACCAGCTCACTTAAAAAAATTCTGGCAGTATTTTAAATTCTTGTTAAAATGATAACATTAACTTGGCTTACATTCAAAATTATATAAAATGGTCTCTATTTGTAAAGTATACATTTTAGACACTTGTAGTTTTTTAACCAATTCTGTGCATTTTGTTAATATATATGACATCAACATATTTATAATGCTGTACTATGAAATTCTGGGTTAATTGCACCTACCAGCCCTAACCGGTTTGACTCAGTGGATAGAGTGTCAGCCTGTGGACTCAAGGGTCCCAGGTTCGATTCTGGTCAAGGGCATGTACGTTGGTTGCGGGCACATCCCCAGTAGGAGGTGTGCAGGAGGCAACTGGTTGATGTTTCTTTCTCATCGATATTTCTAACTATCCCTCTCCCTTCCTCTCTGTAAAAAATCAATAAAATATATTTTTTTAAAAATTGCACCTACCAATGTCTATAGTTATCACATGTGTTGAGTGATTTTATAGATAGTATCTTTTTAATATAATATATTACATCTTGTTATTGAAATAAAGTACATTGTAAAACACATACATTTTCTTCTCATGAGTCACAATATCTTTCCTCCTGTCATATTTTTCCCTTAATGTACATTCTATGCTACAAAAGATAATTTATTTCCTTTATTATATTTTTACTTTTGAATAATTACCTATTTTAAAAGTCATTTAATCTTTTATTTTTGCATAAGCTACTATGGCCATGTAACAAACTACTTAAAAAACTTCTTTGTTCAAACAACAACAATTTATTATCTCTCATGTGTTCTGGGGGTTCAAAATTTGGGAAGGGACCAGCTGAGTAGTTCTCACTTGAAATCTCCTCTGCAGTTGCAGTCCGATGTTAGGTAGGGTTGCAGTAATCTGAAGGCTTGACTGGAACTAGGGGATGCGCTTTCAAGGTGACTCACTCACCAGTGCTGACAGTGAGTCACGGGCCTCAGTTTTCTACATATGGGCCTTTCCACAGGGCTGTGTGGGAGTCCTCATGAGATAGCATCTGGCTTCCTCCAGAATGAGAAATCTAAGAGACCAAGGCAGAAACTGAAATACCTTTTATGATTAAGCCTTGGAAGTCAAATACTTTCATAATCTATTTATCATATAGAAAAGAGTCTTGGGGCCTGGCTGGCAATTACAGTGCCCTCTCTGGTCCCTATTAATTAATATCCCTCCCACATGTAAAATGTACCTCTCCCTCCCAAGGCTCCAAAAGTGTCATCCATTTCAGCATCAGCTCAAGATGTAAGTCCAGATCTCATTGTCTAACTGAGGTCCAAAGGTGAATAAGGCTTCTTAACTAACACTTCTTGAGTATAGTTCTTGATTTGAAGGCCTTTGAACTAAAGTAATATGTTATCTGATTCCCCATCCAACCAACATACAATGGTATCCCAAGCAAGGATTATTGACTATAGTTTCCCCTGTGCCAGACTGGGTCAATGAGAGGTACACGAGGGTCACTGCTTCAAAGCATTTTGAAGTCCAGTCAGGCACATGGTGCCTCTCCCTTGATGAAGGCCTAGTTCTATTGCCTGGGAAGGATTCACTTTGACTTCTGGGTTTTTTGTTGTATCATCAGAATTATCCTTCTGTTTCAATTAAAAAATGGCCTCCAGGTAAGTGAAACTCCAGCAAACATCTGACTGAAATCACACGAGATATCCCAAATGACAACTTTCCAGCTGAGACCTTTCTGAATTCATGACCCACACAAATCACAAGAGATAATAAATGTGTGGTGGCAAGTCCCCATGTTTTGGGGAAATTTGTTGCACAACCATAATAACTGATACAAATTTTGGTACCAGAAGTGAGACATTGCTGAAACAAAGCCAATGAAAGTGATCATTGCTGTGGACTGGATGGTAAGTGGAAGTAGGAAGAACCTTAAAGAGACTGTGAGTGGAAGCCCTTGAGGAGGCTATTCCTGAGGGCTTAAAGGAAGTGAGAAATATGTTATTATAAGCTAGAGAAAGGTGTACTGTTACATATTTATGGAAAGTTCAGGACTGTCATTTGTGGCAACACTGAAAGTGAAAAATGTACTTAATAAACTGAATAATCTAGCTAAGGATGTTTTTAGGCAGATTGTTAAAATTACCACTTGGTCATTTTCTTCACTTAAAGTAAAATGCAAGAGGAGCAGGATAAATTCGGAAAAGTTCCATTAAATACTAATGAACTGAGTTCAAAAAATAAAATTGGCCCAGCCAGTGTGGCTCAGTGTTTGAGTGTTGACGCATGCACCAAGAGATCACTGGTTCTATTCCAGATCAGGGCACACGCCCAGGTTGCAGGCTCAATCCCTAGCAGGGGGCATGTAGAAGGCAGCCAATCAGTATTGATGTCTCTCTCTCATGGATGTTTATATCTCTCCCTCTTCCTTCCTCTCTCTCTAAAATCAATACAAACATATTTAAAGAATAAAATTTTTTCTCATGCGCAGTCTCTTCAGATAGCAAACAATGCTAAACATAAGAAGTCATCCCGGCAAATATCAGATTCAGGCACTGTCAGGAAAACATGGTTTAAAGATGAAGCCAAGCGTGTAACTATAAAACATTTTGTGAAAAAACTTAGAAAGATTTAAGGAAGTGTCTCTAACAGAAAAAAATCTCAGCATTGATTTTTAAGAGCATTCTTCACAAAACTTTTTCATTTGACAATATTGCTTCCAAGAATCTTTAGGATATTTTTCTGCAGCAGCATTATTAGGAAATGTAAGGTAGATGAAGACTTATTGTAACAAGATTTGTAGGTGCTGCTGTTGTCTAATAGAATTAACCTTAATAAGATTTGTAGAAGACCCACACAATTTTAAGGGAATTATACTGATGAAACTACCTCCAGCTTGATCTAAAAGGGACACACAGTTCAAAATTAAAGTGGCATGTGACTCCCTAACTACTATATATAGGAAACAGAGTGAGAAAACTTTGTCGCAAGGATTATTGAGGATCATCCTGAGAGTAATCTTTGTGAGTATATATGCTACATTATTATATTTAAAATATATGTGCTGTAATATTCTATATTAATTAATGTGCAGTGTATAGTTATCACTTTTCAATTCATCCCCCAAAATCACAAAAATCACTCACTATTTCTATCTTCCCTATAAGGGTTAATATGTTACATTTTTAATAATTTGGAGGTCTCTCATCTGTCACAGAATCACATATGTATCTATTATGTGTTATTAAATTAGTAACCAAACACCAGTCTGTAAGCCTTGCTGCTAAAGATCTGCAAAATAAAGTGGCCTTTGAATTTTTATTAAAATTAGAATCAAAATAATATTATTTTTACCTTGACTATGAGTCCATGAGTATGAGCTTGTGGCAGAAATGGCTAAGAGTTTTCACTGTAGCCTACTTAATTCCTCTTCTTTTCCTTTGGTTGGCCATACTCTGCAATTGCATGTGCTGAGATTTTTTTAAAATAAATTTTTATGGGGAGTGAAGATCAATAAAAATGAGTCATTGGGTCATTTTGGACTTATATAACTTTATTGGAATAATTACATTCTCAGAATTGTCCTTGACATTTATTGATTATCTTTTAGGTGCCAGATACTATGCTAGATGCTTTAAATGCAATAGCTTATTTAATTCTTGAAACAAATTCATGTATTATTATCTTCACTTTATGTGACTTCTGAAAATTTTAAATTTGAAAATTGAGATTTGAAGCCAGGCCTTCTTTTAAGTCCTATGTTCTTTTTATTATTTTTCTATTACAGTGGATGTTTAATATTATTTTATGTTAATTTCAGGTGTACAGCATAGGAGTTAGACAATTATATAATTTACAAAGTGATTTCCCTAATAATTCAAGTACAGACCTGGCACCCTAGTTATTACAATACTAGAGGCCTGGTGCACGAATTTGTGCATGGGTAGGGTCCCTAGGCCTGGCAGGTGATCAGGGTTGATTGGGGCCTTCTGGCTGCTGGCTGGGGCCTTCCTTCGTTCTGTGCTTCCTTCGTTCAGTGCATGTCATAGCGAGCGATCAAACTCCCAGTCTCCAGATCGAACTCCCAAGGGGGCAATTTGCATATTAGACTTTTATATATATAGATTATTGACTATATTCCCTGGGCTGTATTTTACATTCCTATGACTATTTTGTAACTACCAATTTGTACTTCTTAATCCCTTCACCTTTTTCACCCATCCCCCAAAACCCCTCCTCTCTGGCAACCATCAGCTTGTTCTCTGCATTTATGAGTCTGTTTCTGCTTCTTTTTAAAATCTTTATTGTTGAAAGTATTACATATGTCCCCTGTTTTCCCCTATTGACCATTATAGTCCGCCCCCACCCTTGCCTCAGGTCTTCACCACACTATTGTCTGTGTCAATGGGTTGTGCATATATGCATACAAGTTCTTTCGTTAATCACTTCCCTCCCACCCACCCACCCCCATCTTCTCTCTGATATTTGACAGTCTGTTCCATGCTGAGTTTTGTTTTTATTTTTTTCATTTATTTTGTTCTTTAAATTCTACATGTAAGTAAAGTCATATAATATTTGCCTTTCTCTATCTGACTTATTTCACCAAGAATAATACTCACTAGGTCCATCCATGTGTTACATATGGTAAGATTTTATTTATTTTATGCCTAGGTAATATTCCATTGTATATATATGTACCACTGTTGTTGTTTCTTTTATCCACTCATCTATTGATGGGCACTTGGGTTGCTTCCATATCTTGGCTACTGTAAATAGTGAACATAGAGGTGCATATATTTTTTTTGACTTAGTGTTTTGATTTTCTTTGAAAATATACCAAGAAGTAGAATTACTGGTTCATAAAACAATTACATTTTTAATTTTTGGGGGGAGACTCCATACTGTTTTCTATCATGGTTGAACCAATCTGCATTCTCACCAATAGTGCACCAAGATTCCCTTCTCTCCACATCCTTTCCAACACCTGTTTGTTGACTTATTGATGATAGCTATTCTGGCAGGTGTGAGATGATATCTCATTGTGGTTTTAATTTGCATTCCTCTGATGAGTACTGACATTGAGCATCTTTTCATGTCTTTGGCCCTCTGCATGTCATCTTTGGAAAACTGTCTATTCAGGTCCTCTTCCTATTTTTTAATTGGATTGTTTGTTTTTGGTGTTGAGTTGTATGTGTTCTTTATAAATTTTCGATCTTAACCCCTTATCAGATGTGTCATTGGCGAATATGTTCTTCCATTCAGCAGGTTGTATTTTTGCTTTGTTGATGGTTTTCTTTGCTGCACAAAAACTTTTTAGTTTGATTAATCCCATTTGTTTATATTTTCTTTTGTTTTCTTGCCCAAGGAGATATATCAGAAAATACATTGCTATGAAAATGTCAGAGATTTTACTGCCTATGTTTTCTTCTAGGAGTTTTATTGTTTTGAGACTTACATTAAATCTTTAATTCTACTTGAGTTTATTTTTGTATATGGTATAAAAAGATGATCTAGTTTCATTTTTTATTGCGTATATCTGGGTCTGAGAGAGTCGTCGAGGTGGAGCTAGTAGAGGACACCAGGCTAGTGCAAATTAAGATTGGCCCTCTCCCTGAAGCCAAACAGTTCAGAAAGGTGGCACCTGCTGGCTGTGTGGAAAGATGGCCCTCTCCCTGAAGCCAAACAGTCCAGTTTTTCTTTGTGGTCTCTTTCCCCTTTTCCTTCCCCTCAGTTTGACTGGAATTCCTGGAGAGTTTTTAAAGAAAGACTGCAATGCAGGTCCAGGTTGGTTTCCAAGGACAGAACCTCTGGCCTTGTGTGAGTTGGGTCGTGTGAGGCCTCAGGGGATTGTCAGGTTGGAGCTCATGGAACTCATCAGGCTACTGCCTTGCGTGTGTGTGTGTGGGGGGGTGGCGGGGGACGGGGGGGAATACTCAACAGAGGACCGGAGGACCAGTGGCCCTGGCTGGGCATGCAGGACAACAGCCCTCTCTCTGAAGCCACACACCTCATTTTCTCCCTGTGTGTCTATAGTCCTATTTCTTTCTAGTATTTTATGAAGACTTCATGTAATGAAGTCTTTATTTTCTTAAGATTTAATGAACAATTAAATGAACATTTCATAAAACATGTTATATGTCACATTGGTGTTACTTTCTTCATACAAGTATTAAGGGCAAAGACATCTAAAAGTCAGCTCTCAATTGCCTGGAAAAATTCATCCTTACAAGTCATTAAATGGTGTATTTTACTTTGCAGTGCAAACCCATTTTCTCCACCAAACCTCTTACCTGAGTAGCTAAAATACAGCAAAAATCAATGGATTTGAAATTCATGTCCTTTGATTTTTCCTAACCAGGCTCTGGTGAATATATTAATGCTAAGGAAAGTGGAAAGGGGAAAAAAAGGAAGGACAATGGAAAGTTTGGGTAGAGGTGGTAAGCTGGGTAAGCTTTCATTTTCTTATCATCAAAAGTATCTCAAATTCTTTTTATGTTTTGTGTTTTAGAACATTTTTTTAAATATTGGGAAAGTTTTCCCCATTATACTTTAGAAACTCAGGTTATTAAAGGACATTTAATCCAGTATTCTGAATTATTCACTCTTAAACGTTCTATTTTATATTATTTTGAATATCTGTGAAGTTAATTTTTTTCCTAAGGTATGGAAATATTTAATACACAGTTTCTCATACATTTAATTATTCAAAAATTTTTAGATCAAATTTTCCAAAAACAAAATGGTGATTTGTAAATGGGTACTAACATTGGCACATCACATTTCAGGTTAGTTTATGTCAGATACAGTGGCTTTTTATCCAGAAGCCAATTACCGAAATTGTCCTAAGTACTAGATTTTATTTTTTAATGCACTGTCCTGTAGATTCTGCTTTTGAGGTTTGCTGTTTTTCACAGTGTTGCATGTGTCAAAAAATGTGCCCGCTTTTTATTTTTCAGGCAATGAAATGAGAACATGGTTAAGTGGAGTTTAAGTGATGGTTACAAGTTGGCAGCATCTTAGAATTTGACAAGAATCACAATTTTCAAATGTCTAAACATTATAGCTCTCAGATACAAACATCCTTTTTTGTGTGTGTTGAATGGAAAAGTCAACATTACTATCCAGCTGTATTGTTTTCACTGCATGGTAACTAATGAAGTGCTTTTGTGCATTGAAGAACTACAATGCTGTAAAGTTGGAAGCAAAGTCACAATATATGTAATCATAGGGTCGGGATGGAATAAGGCAACTCCATTATGTACTGCAAATAAACACCATTGAAAACTTTCAAACTCAGTATGTCTTCGGGTTAGCTAAAGTAAAAGAATCACATTGACTTTAGTAGACTCCTTTGGCTGCTAAACTTGCTTGTATAATTGGGGTCAGTATGGACTCTACTCCTTGCTAGTTGGATGACTTTGGATAATTTTTGTAAACTCTTTGTACTTTAGTAATTCAATTTGCAAATTGTGGGTGATATTACCAGCCTCACAGAAAGGCATGAGAATGAGATGAGATAATGTATGTAAAAGGTTTATTACTCAGACAGGAATATAGTAGATGAGGAACAGAGATTATTGCCTACTGTTCCTTCCTTCAAGATTTACTTACGCATCTGCTATAGTTTGGCCCAGAAAAATATTAAAGAAATTAATTTTAAAAATCTGTAAATTAATAACATAATTGTGCATAAACATTTTGAATACAAGCTATGGAGGAGAATGCTGATACTTCTGGCTAAAGTGAGTTTTGGAAATTATCTCTGAGTTTTGTTAATTTAAATTATTCCTCCTTTCTACATCTGCTCATAATCTGGAATTGATTATAGTAACACAACTTAATGTTAAGTAGCTTAAAAAGTCTATCTGACTCCTTACACTGCCTTGCTCAATTGGTTTGATATTAATTCAGAGATTATACCCTCCTCTATGGAATGAATATACTGTTAGAAAATACAGTTTTAAAAGTAAAGTCAGTTTCCAATGTCAGTGCTCAAGTGAAGATTGAGCATATAGTTTAAAAATGTTTTATAGGGGGACTTAGTGGCATGAAAATAAAGAAAACTTTTAAAGTAAGCCATTGTTCAGCATGTCAAACAAGGCATTACATTTTATTTGTGCCTTAATAGCACATCCATATAGATAAAAGGTTGCTTAAAAATCTTGCAGAAAACAAGTGTCACTTTTCCTAATAAAAACTGCATGTCCCCTGTAGTTTATGCCTTTGATCTCCAGAAACTCAGGAAAAATAACTCAAAACTTCTTTGCTTTCATTTGCAGTGATAAGATGCACACTGCTGATCTGAAGGGAACAATACCCACTGCTGCACTGGAGCCCTGGGCCTCATGGCACCTACCATGGAAGGTTGCTTTCTGCGTGTTTATTCTCTGTATTTGTTACTTAGAAAAACAGGTGACTGGAAGATAGAAACAAATCCTCAGACGGTAATGCACCAGGAAACCAAACAATAGCAGGAATATGTTGATCTACCAGCTTGATGAGCTTTCATGTTTGTTTAAACAGCTTGTTTTAATTAGTAATGGATAGCGCTTATTCTTATGAACATTATTGACAATTGAAAACAGCACCTTATAAGCTGAGGAACTGGAGACATTTAATATGAGTGTTTGAGTTTAGTTTCTTTAGGGGGTTGCTTTGTTCTTGTCATAATGCTTGGAGTTAATGGACAACTAAATGGAATGGCTTCATGTGTCATACACTGAGTGAAGAGGACTGACAAAAAGCCATTAGTGTCCAGGGAGGAAGGACAAAGGCAGAAATTCTATCATTTCCAGATGAGTCCTTATGATTCCCCAAACTCTTTATTAGCTTGACAGGCAAGAGGCAAGGCTATTAATGCAAAGGTCATATTGTAGAATTTTAGTCAGGTTTTTCTTTCCATCAAAAGGTAGTAGGAAATTACCTAGAACCTACAGTTATGGAATCTAAGAAATGATTCTTTAAAAAAAACAACACAAATTTAATGGCTTGATGTTCTAAGTGACAATCTTACCTGCCCTACTAAAAGGAAAGAATACATCTTTTTAAAAAGATTAAACAGTTCCTAAAAAGAAATAGAGTATGCTTATTTCTGGAAGTACTTCCAGAGATTTAAAAATTATTCTGTCACTTTGTGGTTTCTTCTCACTCTCAAATACACTTACAATAACCTACGATAGAATCCAACAAAAATGTCATTATTATTAATTGGATGTAACATTGGAATCATCAACGTTGTTCTTGTCAGATTATTCTAATGCGTGTAGCAGTGCTATCATCTTTCCTGTATAACATATTCTAAAGCAGCTCTAAAAACTACTGCCATAGATTTGGAAAGCCATTTCTGGTGTGACACACATCTGCCCCTTGTTTTTGATCTGAGCACAAAGCATGTGCTTGTGAGAGGTGGTTCTTGATTTTCATATTTCCCATGAGCTAGTGCCTGCTTGGAAACAACGGCAATGCTGCTTCCCTAGAACATTCAGCCATCCTTGACCCTTTGGGTACTGGCGACACTGAGACTCTTTGTTATTGTTGTTTAAAACAAGTCTTGGTTTAGGACTTGGGAAGGCACAGTCAGATCACACTTCCTGGCGCCATTCTTTGCTACTGAAGGAAGCACTGAGAGGGAAAGACATTTTGACCTGAGTAAGGTCAATTGGATAGTTGACTGTGTGTCAGTTTTACTTTGATTTTCATTTCCCCTTCCATAGCATTTTTACAAATGAAGGTTATTAAAACTCTGGGTATACCAGTGCCTGTGTTATTTATCATACAGGGGGAAAAAACCCTAAAATAAAAATAAAATATACCAGCCAAAAACAAGTAAGCAACAGAATTCCAAACAGCAACTATATTATATCTAAGACATTGTTCGTTTTTTTCCCCGTCCTTTATACATTGTGGACAATTGATGTTCTAAGTTATAGTTTTATCTGTCTTATAATATGAGATGCTAATCTGTGTATAGTATAGTTTAATAGCACTGGATTGGTGGTCAAGACACCTGAGTATCATTTCTGGTTGATCAACTAATTAGCTTTGTCACCTTAGATAAGTAGCTTAACTTTTCTGGACTCAGGTTACTTATCACATTGTGATATTGCCCCCAAGGGGGTGAAAAATTGGTTCTTGGGGTGAGTGGGTAAAAAAACCTTACTCTTTTAATATATGATATATAGATTTCTATATGATATACATCTCTCAATATAGATATATATTAAATAAAGAGATGTACAACATATATGTTGTACTAAAATTTCATAGTAGGGGTAATTAGAAATAAAATTTTTAAAAAGGTTCTTTGGGAGGGCAATGATTATAAAAAAGATTTAGAAACACTGACTTATCTGACAAATGGCTAGATGATATTAAACATTCATTTCAGCTTTAATTTCTATATTTTCTATACACAAAGCCTATTTCATATTAATCCTTTTCAAGGGCTTGAAAGGTGTATTTCAAACTTAGATATTAGTTATTATATGTTCTTATAGAAAGTTATTTAGTATTCCTTTCAAAAATGAAACTTTTGCCCTGGTCAGGATGGTTCAGTTGGTTGGGCAGCATCCAGTGCATGGAAAGGTTGCAGGTTGGGTTCCTGGTCAGGACACATGCCTGGCTTTCGGGCTTGATCCCGGTAGGGGGTGTGCGGGAGGCAGCTGATAGATGTCTCACTTTCACATAAATGTTTCTCTGTCACTCTCCATCTCTCGTTCTCTCTTTCTAAAAATCAATTAAAAAATCTTAAAAAAAGAAACTTACTTTTGTTTTCTCTTGTTTTGGGGAAACACATGTTCTTATATAAACCTTTCATACTAGAAAGAGTAAAATCAGTTGTAGTGTCATATTATACTATTAGTTGGTTACCAAAGTCTGTTTCTCTTCTTCTGGAATACATAGTTACATTTCTAACCTTTGCTGATAGATGCAAATATGACTAAATTCTAGTCAATGGGATATAACTGGAAGTATTCTATTTCCAACCCTCATGTATCCAGATCTCTGAATACCCCCCTCTATGCTCTTTCCCATTCCAGCTAAATGGAATGGAAATTCATAGGACAACCTTGTAAGTCCCTGGAATCCTGAGTTCTCGAATGACTGCATAACTTGTTCATGACAAATGAGTTGGCTAAGAGCTCATCTACTAATATGATACTGCACTATACATACTACATATATATGACATATAGTAAATACCATCTATTGTTCTGTGTACTTGAGATTGATTTGTGAATAATCACAATGTTTATTTGTGCCAAGATGTTCCAATATTATATATATTAAAGACATGATACCTACTCTATCTGATATAGTAGCCAATAGTCACGTTGGCTATATAAATTAATTAACATTTTTTTCATGTATATATATATTTTTTGATTTCCTTTTTGTTTTTTTAAATTTCTTTATTGACTAAGGTATTACATATGTGTCCTTACCCCCCCTATTACCCCCCCACTCATGCCCTCACCCCACTGTTGTTTGTGTCCATTGGTTAGGCTTATATGCATGCATACAAGTCCTTTGGTTGATCTCTCCCTCTGACCCCAATTTTCCCTTACCTTCCCTCTGAGGTTTGATGTTCTGATCAGTGATTCTCTGTCTCTGGATCTGTTTTTGTTCATCAGTTTATGTTGTTCATTATACTCCATAACTGAGTGAGAACATGTGATATTTATCTTTCTCTGACTGGCTTATTTCACTTAGCATAATGCTCTCCAGTTCCATCCATGCTGTTGCAAATGGTAAGAATTCCTTCTTTTTTACCGCAGAATAGTATTCCATTGTGTAGATGTACCACAGATTTTTAATCCACTCATCTGCTGATGGGCACTTAGGCTGTTTCTAAATCTTAGCTATGGTGAATTGTGCTGCTATGAACATATGGGTGCATATATCTTTTCTGATTGGTGTTTCTAGTTTCTTGAGATATATTCCTAGAAGTGGGATCACTGGGTCAAATGGGAGTTCTAATTTTAATTTTTTGAGGAAACACCATACTGTTCTCCACAGTGGCTGCACCAGTTTGCATTCCTACCAGCAGTGCATGAGAGTTCCTTTTTCTCCACATCCTCACCAGCACTTGTCGTTTGTTGATTTTTTAATGATAGCCATTCTGACAGGTGTGAGATAAAGAAAGAAAAGGAGGAATCACCAGAAAAGCAGCTAAGTGAAACAGAGGCATGCAATATGTCAGAAAAAGAATTCAGAATAAGGGTCATATAGTTCATAAACCAGATGGATGAAAAAAATCAACAACTTATGTAAGAAGCAAGAAGAAATGGATGAAAAAATAAACAACTTATGTAAGAATCAAGAAGAAATGAAGAGTGATATAGCTGCAATAAAAAACACCATGGAAAGTTTCAACAGTAGACTAGGAGAAGTGGAGGACCAAATTAGTGAATTAGAAGACAGGGAAGCAAAACACATCCAAACTGAACTGCAATTGGAGAAAAAAATTAAAAGACAGGAGGAGAGCCTAAGGGAGCTATGGGACAACATGAAATGAAGCAACATACCCATAATAGGGGTGCCAGAACAACAGGAAGATGAACAAGGGTTAGAAAACCTATTTGAAGAAATAATGTCAGAAAACTTCCCTGATGTGGGGAAGAAAAAAGTCACACAAGCACAGAGAGTCCCAAACAAGATGAACCCGAAAAGACCCACACCAAGACACATCATAATTATGATGGCAAATATTCAGGACAAAGAGAGAATCTTAAAAGCTGCAAGAGAGAGACAGAAAGTTACATACAAGGGATCTTCCATTAGATTATCAAATGATTTCTCAACAGAAACACATAAGGCCAGAAAGAAATGAAGGAAATTTACAAAGTGATGCAAAGCAAGGGACTGAATCCAAGAATACTCTATCCAGCAAGGCTATCATTCAAAACTGAAGGGTAAATAAAGAGCTTCACAGACAAAAAAAGGCTAAGGGAGTTTATCATTACCAAGCCAGCAATGCAAGAAATGCTAAAGGGACTGGTGTAAAAGAAGAAATAAAAAGTTAAGAAGGAACACAGGCACAAAAAATAAAATGGCTACAAACAAGTATCTTTCAATAATAACTTTAAACATAAACAGACTAAATGCTCCAATCAAAAGACATCGAGTGGCTGAATGTATAAAAAAACATGACCCATATATATGCTGTCTACAAGAAACCCACCTCAGAACAAGGGACTCACACAGACTGAAAGTGAAGGAATGGAAAAATATCTTTCAGGCAAATGGAAAGGAAAAGAAAGCTGGGGTAGAAATACTTATATCAGACAAAATAGACCTCAAAGTGAAGGCCATAACAAGAGATAAGGAAGGCCACTTCATAATACTAAAGGGATCAATACAATAAGAGGATATAACCCTGATAAACATATATGCACCCAATGCAGGAGCACCCAAATACATAAAAAAAAACCTCCTGGAATATATCAAGGGAGAGATTGACAACAATACAATCATAGTAGGGTATTTTAATACACCACTGACATCACTGGATAAATCCTCTAGACAAAAAATCAGCAAAGAAACAGCAATCTTAAATGACTCACTAGATCAGATGGACTTAATTGACATCTTCAGAGCATTTCACCCCAAAGAAATGGAATATACGTTCTTCTCAAGTGCACATGAGACATTTTCAAAAATAGACCACATATTGGGTCACAAGCAAAGTCTCCCCAAATTCAAGAAGATAGAAATCATATCAAGCATTTTCTCAGACCACAGTGGCATAATATTAGAAATAAACTACAACAAAAACAATTCAAAAATATTAATTAACATTTTAATTTCTCATTCACACTAGCCACATTTCAAATCCCCCATAGCCATATGGGGCTAGTGGCTACTTATAAGACAGTGCAGATATAGAACATTTCTAACATCATAGAAGGTTCTAATGGACAGCACCGAGCTGTATTTTTGAGAATTAAGGCTTTTTGCAGGCACATACACATTCTTGAGTACACATACACATGCATACATATGCATACAGATGAACATGCATGCATATGGATGAACACACACATATATACATATATAAGAGAAGAGAAATATAATCAAAATACATGAATTGCATGTGACTCTCCATAATATCCTTTCTGCTTCCAGACAAATAATGTATTGGTTTGATGAGAAATTATGGAAGTTCATGAGGGGATGGAGAACATCACTAGAGATTAAAATTAAGTATGGAACATACCCAAGTAAGTACAAAGCAGTACTCTTCTTTCCAATTTTATTTTTCTCTCCTTCAGCTGTCTACTTCATTTCATTATCTAAACATTAAAAACTACCCCACAGATAAGCACTTGGTTGCATAATGAACTTACTGATATATGAGAAAGAAATTTCATTCATCAATAGAAATTTCCTATCTTCTGGATATGGTTACTCCTTTCTATCTAGACTGTTCTGTTGCTGGTGACACCAATTTCTTCCCTTCTCAGATAAAAAAAGTAGAGAAGGATTTAGGAAATTTTGTCTAATGTAGTGGAATTAGAGTATGACCCACCAAAGGTAAAAAATTGTCCTGTATGCTTCTGATATTCTCTATCCTCTTTCCCACCATCACTACCCTGATTCTTGCCCTTCATGCTACGAATCTGTGATCATGCTCTTTGGTTTTGTGGTGATGTACATAGCTTTGCTCAGTAGAATTTTATACCATGTTACTTGCTAATGGGTCACAGGTGCTTAGGCAAGGCTGGCCTGCACAGCTCCCAGAACAATGATTACTATTTTGTTTTGCATCATGGTCTTTAGGGCTTCATCTAGCTTAGAAAAATAGCAAAGTAGACAAAAGTGTGTGGTGTCCAAGTTACATGCACTTTTCAAATAACCTAAGCAACATAGGGTTTCTTTCTCATTCAAGTTAATCCTGGGCTTTATTTCCAGGTGTTGGAAACTCATAGGGGGGAAAATGAATGGTTGATTTAGTTCCTTGCCACCCTCCACTGCAGTAATTAGGACTATATAAAACTTAGAGGTGTCTGGATAGCCAGCAGTTTCCTAGTGATATAAAATCTGTGCCTAGTGTTTTACAGGGCCTACATATTATATAAGTGTCAGGAAAACAAGAATCCAAACACGTTCTTCTCAGGTAATTTACTGACTTAGGAAATCTAGCTGCTAGTAGATAGGGATGAAGATGAATGCCTGGGAATTCTTTTTTCCTACATTGTGGACAATTGGGATGCTAATATTTGTACAGTATAGTGAAATAGCACTGGATGGGTGGTAAAGACTTTAAAACAGAAGTCACTATTTGTCTTTTCCTCCAGCTTTTTCTGCTGACTTAAAAGAAAACATCACTTCTTCAATGGAATGATGTGAAAATGAAATCAAGGGTCAGGGTCCTCTCAATTTGCCCCAGGGCTTTCCACAAGGCAACCCAAAAGCTCATTTATTTGTATTCTTTTTCCCCTAAGAGAACTGAGCAGCCCTTTGGAGGGCCCTGCTACTAGAATCCCTATCTAATGTGGGACATGGGGCCCGATTCAATGATTCTTGAAAGGTTTTCAAACTGGTTTTGAGGAGCTAGTAGGCCACTTTGTAATAAGAAGAAGCATCTGACATTTAGATTCTGCCCCCCAATGTGCAAACAATAGAAGAGGAAAAGCTGTGCCCTCACTTGGGCTTCTGCTGTGCTAATTACAGAAATGTAAAGCCCAGCTGTGGTCAGACCAGCTCATCAAGGAGAGATGCGTTAGACCAAGAAAGCAAAAGAAGGACCAAAATGTTTTTCATTTTTATTCCTTGCATATTGTCCGTTAGAATATTCAGCTCTGCTTAATTATGAAGTACTTTTTCCCATTTATAAACATGTTCTTTCCCCCCGAATTTAATGTAAATGAAGTTGCTTCTAGACTAGATTGTAGCTATGAGGTTGGAGCTCAAAGGCTGAACTAAGATTTCTTTTATCAATCATCTATCTATTTATCTATCTATCTATCTATCTATCTATCTATCTATCTATCTATTTATCTATCTATATTATATATATATGCAGATTGATATTGATCTATAAACCTACTCTGTTTAAAAATGAAGGGTTCTTGTCCCCTATTCCAAATTTTTCTACCCTAAAAAAAATAAAATTAACAAAACCAAACCAAAGAGAACAAACAAGCACATTTTAACTTTCAAAAGAAATTTCAATTTCATTTCAACAGGGAAGCAATATAATTTAAATATATTTTTCCCCTTGATATTTCTTTTGTACTTGCTTTTCCTGGGAATCTGTGTCCAGGGTTGAACTGCAAGAATACTTGGCTATATAGCTATATGCTTATTTTCTGTCAATGTAAGAAATATAAGAAGACATAAATAGAGAAAAGGAAAACTGGAGGGGCATTAATAAATATATATTGGTCAGTGCCAATTCTGGGTGAAGTCTTTATCAGACTCCAAAATATTGAAAAGTATTTAGAAAATGGTTTTAATGCTTATTAGTGTCTGGGAAAGACAATATCAATGTTATAGTCTTTCTGGTATCATAGACTTACTAGAGGCCTGGTGCACAGATTCGTGCACCTGTGGGGTCCCTTGGCCTGGCCTGCTCCCTCTCGCAATCCGGGACCCCCCCGGGGGATGTTGGAGAGCCAGTTTCAGCCCGATCCCTGCAGGCCGGGCTGAGGGATCCCACTGGTGCATGAATCCATATGCATGTAAGATTTTTGGTTAATCTCTTCCCCCCATCCCCCCTACCCCCTTCCCTCTGCTATTCATCAGACTGTTCCATGTTTCCATGCTGTGAATTGAGCATCTGCCCCCTTGTGGTCAGTGCGTGTCATAGCTACCGGTTGAACGGTTGAACGGTCGAACAGTCAGACAGCCGCTTAGGCTTTTATATATATACTAGAGGCCCGGTGCACAAAAATTTGTGCACTCGGCGGGGAGGGGGTGTCTCTCAGCCCGGCCTGTGCCCTCTCGCAGTCTGGGGCCCTCGGGAGATAACGACCTGCTGGCTTAGGCCTGCTCCCCGGGTGGCAGAGGGCAGGCCCAATCCCTAGGTGCAGCCCCTGATCGGGCTCAGAGCAGGGCTGATTGGGGAGTTGGGGCGCCGCCCCCTGTCATGCACAGAGCAGGGCGGATCGGGAGGTTGCGATGCCACCCTCAGTCACGCTCAGGGTAGGGCCGATTGGGGGGTGGGTCACCGCCCCCTGTCACACTCAAGGCAGGGTCGATGGGGAGGT
>NW_005871174.1:1254485-1274645 GCF_000147115.1 Myotis lucifugus
AACGACAAAGGAGGCCGGTCAGGGGTGTGAGAAGCTCCCCCCCTTACATTACAGAATAGCACCCGAAAAGAGAGTTGGGGGCCCCCCCCCCCCTCAACACAAGACAGGGGGGGGTCAGGGGGTTACAGGGCGCCCCCCCCTTTTCACATTCAGGGAAAGGGACGAAGGGGGAGGGGATAGGACTATACCCCTACAACACAATACAGGGCCCTTGGGGGGGGGGGGGGGTTGGGCCCCCCCCTTCTATTACCCAAAAGCAAGGGCCGATCAGAGGTGGACGCTCCACTGTTACACTCACCGCAGGGCCGATGGGAGTTTATGGCTCTACCCCATCAACACCAGAGCAGGGCCATGGAGGAGATAAAAGGAATGAGCCATCCTGTCACACACAGAGCAGGGCCGATCAGGGGGTTGGGGCGCTGCACCCTGTCACACACACAGCTGCAGGGCGATCAGGGGGTTGGGGAGCTCCCCCCTATCAGGCACAGAGCAGGGCTGATCAGGGGGTTGGGGCGCCTTCCCCTGTCATGAACAGAGCAGGGTGGATAGGGAGGTTGTGGTCCCGCCCCCTGTCACACACAGAGCCGCAGGGCGATCAGGGGGCTTGGGCGCTGCCGCCTGTCACGCTGATCCCGGTGCCAGGAGGCCTCTCGGCTCCACTGATCCTGGTGCTGGGAGGCATATTACCCTTTTACTATATAGGATAGAGGCCTGGTGCACGGGTGAGGGCTGGCTGGTTTGCCCTGAAGGGTGTCCTGGATCAGGGTGGGGGTCCCGCTTGGGTGCCTGGCCAGCCTGGGTGAGGGGATGATGGCTGTTTGCAGCTGGTCACACCCCCTTCAGGGTGGGGGTCCCCACTGGGGTGCCTGGCCAGTCTGGGTGAGGGGCTGAGGGCTGTTTTCAGGCTGGCGGGTGACTGAAGCTCCCAACCGCTCCTTTTTTTCTCTTTTTTTTAATTCTGGGCCATCTTTAGCTCTGAGGCTTGGCTCCAGCTCTGAGGGCCTCGGCTGCTGAAAGCAGGTATCTGGTTTGTTTGGGTTCTATAATCGAAACACTGTTTCAACTCCAGCTCTGAGATCCCGGCTGGCTGAAAGCAGGTTTCTGGGGTTTTGTTTAGCTTCTATATTTATAACAATGTTTCAAACTGCAAGCTCAGAGGCCGGCAGTGGCAGGTGGGGAACGTTGGTTTCCTCCGTCACTGAAGCAAGCAAGCCTCCTGTTTGCTTCAAGCTGCCTGGCTGCCGGCCGCCATCTTGGCTGGCAGTTAATTTGCATATCGCCCTGATTAGCCAATGGGAAGGGTAGCGGAGGTACGGCTAATTACCATGTTTCTCTTTTATTAGATAGGATATACTAGAGGCCCGGTGCACAAAATTTTGTGCACTCGAGGGGGTGGTCCCTCAGCCCGGCCTGCGCCCATTTGCAGTCCAGGACCCCTTGGGGGATGTCCAACTAAAGGCTTAGGCCCCCAAAGGATCGGGCCTAAACCTTTAGTTGGACATTCTTAGTGCTGCCACGGGGGTGGGAGAGGTTCCTGCCACCACCTCTGCGCTGGCCAGCCATGAGCCAGCTTCTGGCTGAGTGGCACTCCCCATATGGAAGTGCACTGACCACCAGGGGGCAGCTCCTGCATTGAGCGTCTGCCTCCTGGTGGCCAGTGCGCATCATAGCAACTGGCCATTCTGCCTTTCAGTCAATTTGCATATTAGCCTTTTATTATTATTATATAGGATGTCCCTATTTCCCCCCTTTTGCCCCCTCTACCCAGCTCTTGCCCCCCACTTCTCTCTGGCCATCACCATACTGTTGTCTGTGTCCATGGGTTGTGCATATATTTTCTTTGGCTAATCCCTTCTTTAAATTCACTTCTTTACTTTTTTATTTTCAGATAAGTGCTTATAACTGCACTATTATATATTTTCTATTATATCATTTAGAATTAAGATATTTTTTAATTGAACCCTTGTAAATTTTAGTACAATTTAATAAATTATGCTAGAAGCAATTAGGAGATTTTTCATGTAATGCAGATACATTTCAATTAATATTTTATTAATTTTTAATTTTTAATATTTTAATTTGAAATAATCTCATACATGTGAAAAAACTATAAAATACTACAGCATATTATATGTACCCTTCACCCAATTTCTTAGGTGTTAATAATTTAAACATAACCATTATACAACTAACACAATTTGGAATATATTTTTCTTATGTTACTTAATCCATTTACTTTGTTTTTGTTAATCTTCACCCAAGAATATTGTTCCATTGAATTTTAGAGAGAGTAAAGGGAAAGGGAGAGACACATTGATTGGTTGCCTACTGCACATGCTCTGATAGGGACTGGGGATCAAGCCAGCAACTGAGGTACATGCCCTTGACTGGAATCGAACCTGGGACCCTTCAGTCCACGGGCTAATGCTCTATCCACTGAGCAAAACAGGCTGCAGCTTAATTCATTTACTTTTAATCTATATGTGTCTTTATATTTAAAGTGGGTTTTGTTTTTTATTCACCCTCATAATCTGTCTTTTATTTTATTTATTTATTTTTTAAAAATATATTTTATTGATTTTTCACAGAGAGGAAAGGAGAGGGCTAGAGAGTTAGAAACATCAATGAGAGAGAAACATTGATCAGCTGCCTCCTGCACACCTCCCACTGGGGATGTGCCTGCAACCAAGGGACATGCCCTTGACCGGAATCAAACCTGGGACCTTTCAGTCCGCAGGCCGACGCTCTATCCACTGAGCCAAACCGATTAGGGCATAATCTGTCTTTTAATTAGTGCATTTATGCCACTGACTTTCAGAGTGCTTACTGATAGAGTTACTGCCATATCTGGTGGCTTCTGGGGCTTCCAGGGCCCGCCAGAGGCGGGATCCGGTCCTGGGCGGCAGGCAGGTGGCTCCTGGGGCTTGTGGGGCTGGTGTGCCTACAGCTGGGGACCGGATCTGGTCCTGGGGGGCAGACAGGCGGTTCCTGAGGCTTGCGGGGCCGGCGTGCTTGCGGCCCGGGAGGCAGGCAAGAGGCTTCTTGCGTTGCCCACAGGGGCCTGGATGGCAGCTCGCACTGTCCCACCCTGCCTGCAGTATGCAAATTAGCTGCCATCTTTGTTGGCAGTTAATTTGCATATCTCGCTGATTAGCCAATGGGAGGCATAGCGAAGGTACGGTCAATTACCATGTTTGGCTATTATTATATATGATATAGACTGGGCAATTATACATATAGTAGTAGACATAATGATAATTAATAATAATAATAATAATAATAAATATTTATTGAAATTGTCCTAAATGCTTTAAATAACCAGGTAAAATCTCATTTACTTATGAGGGAGGGATCCTCGCAATATGT
Organism: Myotis lucifugus; assembly: GCF_000147115.1. Classification (NCBI taxonomy): domain Eukaryota; kingdom Metazoa; phylum Chordata; class Mammalia; order Chiroptera; family Vespertilionidae; genus Myotis; species Myotis lucifugus. Next base: position 1,257,852 of record NW_005871174.1, read on the forward strand.
GGCTCTGAAGGTTGTATGCTGCATAAACTGTAGGAAATATCATTCACTGGTGGTCACTGTAGATTTGTATATACAGTTGTGAGTATATAAAACAGTTAATAAAGCTATTGTAACAATCATAACCTGCATTTCTTTTTCTATATGAACAACTGTAAACATACTTTTGCTCACTTCTTTATACACATATATATATAGTGTCCCCCCCAAAATGTATACACATTTTACCAGCTGATAACTCAATTTTGAAAATGAAATTATTTTAATAAATACTACCTTCATAATTATTCAAAGTGTGTGCATACATTTGGGGGGTACATCCTATGTATCTACATATAATGACAATGTTCTAGCAGATAATAGAGAACTTTGAGGAAGGAGCAGGTTTTAATATAGGCCCCAATGAGTTTGTAGTGGGGCTAGAGGTAGGTGCTATTATTTTTCCCTTTATAACCTAGAGAAGCTAAGTGATGTGTCCAGGATCACATAGCTAATGAGCAGTTGGCATGCAAATTTTCACTGGTTGACTCTATATTTTCTACTCCTAATTATGGTTTACTGATTTGACAGGGGGCACTCTGAATTCAAGAAGAGAGGAATACCACATAATTGTTTTATCATAGTATTTGTGATTTTGAAAATTTCTCTGACTTCTGAAGACCCTCATGTAGGAAATACATCTGAAGAATATCTCTACCTTTAGGCTAAGTGTTCATTAGGAATCATTTTTCATATGTTATGTCTGGTGGTCAGTATACTTACGGTGGAAACTCAAACTTGTCCACGTGGAACCTTGTGTTTTCATAACAATTATAGAAATTTGGAAAGTGACAGCAATATTAATAAAATACAACTGAATACATATTAATATTTTTCTTTATTGATTAAGGTCTTACATATGTGTCCTTATCTCCCCATTGCTCACGCCCCCCCCCACTCATGCCCTCACCCCCCTGTTGTCTGTGTCCATTGGTTAGGCTTATATGCATGCATATAAGTCTTTTGGTTGATCTCTCCCCTTACCCCCACCCTCCCCCACCTTCCCTCTGAGGTTTGACGGTCTGATTTATGCTTCTCTGTTTCTGGATCTGTTTTTAAAAGCAGGCTTTCAATATTGCTCAGAAGGGGACCCAGGGTTTGTGAGAAATTCATTAATATATACAAAATGGGAAATATTGAGATAATGGTAGGAAAGGGGTGATACTGGATTCTATACTTCTTATTTTTCTATCTGCAAAGCATTGTTGACCCAGTTAGATAATTGACACTTTGAGTTTTATGGAAATGAGATTCCTGAGAAGTAGACAACTGAAGATAGGAGAGGGGTTTGGGTTAAATCAGGAAAGTAATAAGCTCTCAGATGCCGGAGGGACAACTTGAGGTCATTAAATATGCTGTGGATCTTGGGGAAAACTATTTTTCTTCACAATTTGAGTTTTCCCTGCCTCTGAAACATGTCTCACGAAGAAGAAAACTCCCAATTCTTATCATTTAAGATTAATTCACTATTTCAACTGTTTTCTATTCAACAAGCAGGTACTGAGTGCTACGAATGTTCAAAATATTGTGCTTCACCCTGGGGGATACAAGGTATTCAATAATAGTCATCCAGTATGTGTGGAGTGCGTTAGAGTTTGCACATTCATTTCTCAGACATCTTTTCATTTAAAACCTTGGGAAGTAGCTGTTGTAGCTATTCCCATTTACAGAGGAGAAAACCGAGGCTAAGGGACTTGCCTAAGTTTTAATACACGAAAAGTGTCATATATGATATTCAAAATCAAGTCTTTCAATTTTGGAATTTATTCTAATTCCATTATGCCAGATTCCCTGACCTGAACAACTTTGCACTTTAACATGAGAGAAATATACATAGTCACACATGTGGCAAGAACGTAATTGAAAAATAAAATGTTGTCTCAGTAGTATGGTTTACCAAAACATTATACCAGTAAACACTAGATGACAGTCTCAAATTGGGTTACAAATTCTCATAGTGTGGCTTTTATATTTTAGGAGCTTTGTATTTTTGCCTTTTAGAAGTTGGGGTCCTGTTTTTCTCAGTAGGTTTCCAGAAACCATATTATGTTAGCTTTATATACTTGGGGATTGGATTTCTTTTTCTTTCTCAGGAATAGACAGCTTAGCACTCAACAAGTAGAGTGCTTAAAAGAAATCTGCAGTAAATTCTTTTTGACCTTTTCAATCTATTTCCATGGATCCTCTCACTGGTAGCATATTAGATTTTTTGGCTGTCTGCAGTTTGATACAAGTTTTGTTGATAGTCTTAAATAGAGCCTATTAAATAAAGTATAATCGATATATGTAAACTCATAAAAATGAACAGTCCTATGGGGACCAGTGACAATAAGCTCTTAAGTTACAGAATGGATTCTTAGCAGATATCTATCAAGGCTGCTCTGATTCAAGTATATCTTACAGGTAAGCACTGTAGTGGTAAAGATTTAAGCAATTTCATCTCCAAACAGAGACTGAAATTACTTGAACTGGTAGAATTCCATAACCCACCTGCTGCTTTTGAAAGGTTGAAAAATAGGCTTTTTACAGGCACATTTTTCAATGAATTTTGTGTGTGATGAGCATTTCCTACCTTACTTGACTCCCCATGATACACTTATTTTTGATACAATGCAAATCATATAACAATTATTCTTTACTATTTCCAAAATCAGCCATTTTCTTCATTAACATGACATGTGTTGGAGAAGAAGGATGAATTGGAAAATTTGAATTCATTGTACAGTTTAATAGCCTTTTCTGATTAGTATTTTGTGATTTCCTATCAGTAGCCCTTCTGACGTGCATGTGAAAAAGTACTTGAGAATGGAAAAGTTAGAATAAACAGCAGGTGCCTATAAAAATTGTTGGGGACAGTCGTCGCAGGAACTGTTGTCCATTCAGGGATTGTGCAATCAGTGCACTGTGACTGGAACATCCCCCCGTATGGAGTCTGGATTCCAAGCTATTGCTTGGTCTCCAGACTCTTCTTTGTTATGAACTTCTTGTACTGCTTAAGCGTGTTAGCCACGGGCACCTGGCCAGCCCCACTCTACTCTCTTCTGCAGCCCAAGAGGGATGTATACAGTTCATCACCCTGCCTGGGCTATTGGGAGAGACTCCCTTAGGCATGAGAGACAGACGCATACTACCAACCCTGATCTTGCTGTATCTCTTCCTTTAAGTGAGTAAAGCATTGTTCCAACCAGTGTCTTATGTGGTGAGTTCTTGGTTTCTCACAACCTGTAGAAAATGTGTGGGCCCATGTCTGTGGGCTCTTGTTTCTGGTGGTTGGCATTGTTAACATGCTTCACCATCCTCCAAGCAGTGGAAATCCTCACCTGGGATTGGTAGCTGGATTTTTCTGTTTGACAAAAATGAGACCTAGTTTTTTTTTTATTTAAAAAATTCTAGTCTAGGATTTTTAAAAAAATAGTCATGAACACCTGGCAGTAATGCAAAATGTACTGAAAATATCTCCTCACAAATGTGAAACATATTATTAAGAAACTTGTGATAAATCCTTATGTTAATAAAAATTTTAATGTAATTTGTACATTCAATTTGTGGTTGGGAGTAGGGATAGATAAAGATGTCAGGTGTGTGGTGGCTATTGTCCTGCTTTCACATGATTCTTTTGACTTTTAAGAAGTTAGTCACCATCATCACGATGATTGCTCCTTTCTCTTTTAGAAGCTCGTTGTACATACACAATCACCAAGTAGGTTTTTCCAAAATATATTGTGAATTTGTTCACTTTCTTTCATCTCCACTGTTACTATTATGGTTTAAGACACCATTATCTTTCACTTGGTTTATTGCAACAATAATCCTCCTATGATTCATCCGCCACCTCACAGTCCAATTAATCTGTTTAAATTATTAATCAAATGTTGTTTACCATCACACTTGGAATGAACCTCAAAGTCCTTTTCTTGGTCTAAGGCATAAACTCTATCTTTAAAAAATATATATATTTTTATTGATTCAGAGAGGAAGGGAGAGGGAGAGATAGAAACATCAATCATGAGAGGAATCATTGGTGGGCTGCCTCCCACACGCTCTACACTGGGGATTGAGCCCACAACCCAGGCATGTGCCCTGACTGGGAATCGAACCGTGACCTCCTGTTCATAGGTCAACACTCAACTACTGAGACACGCTGGCTGGGCATAGACTTTATTTTATGCAAATTGTTCTGGAAACTAGCAAAAGAGGAAAAGCTGCCAAACTCATTTTATGAAGTAAAGCCTACTACCCACATTGAGGTACCTTGTTTTATTGCACTTTGCTTTATTGCACTTCACAGGTGTTGTATTGTTTTAAAATTGAAAATGACCCACCACCAGCAAGAAAATTAAGACATGCTTTATTGTGATGAGCTGAAACTGAACCCACAATATCTCTGAGGTATGTCTGGACAAGTGTTGGAAAGTTGTTGTCAAGAAAAAAGACTTATAGGCCAATATCACTCATGGACATAGATATAAAAATCTATGCATAAAGAATGTTAGCTAATTAAATCTTACATTGTATTAAAAACTAATATGTCATGATTGAATACTTTTCATTCCAGGAATAATTTCATTGTTCAAAATCAGAAAATCTATTCATTTATTTTATCACATTGAAAAACTTTTTAGTTCTTTAATATCATGACTTCCAAGATTTTACATCTAGTTCAGATGTTTCCTCTAACATGCAGAATTTCTATATCAATCTGCCTAATTAACATTGTATTTGAATGTTCTACAAGCATTCTCAAAATTAACATATCCAAAACAAAATTGCTGAAATTTCTTCCAAACCCTTCTCCTCCCTCTAACTCAGCAAATGGCCACCCCTTTCTTTCCCCCATTCTATTCAGAAGCTGACCAGTTCTCAGTACCTCTAGTGCTACCATGCTAGTCCTAGTTGCCATCATTTCACCTGGAACAGTCTATTGGCTGGTTTTACTGTTGTCAACTTTGCTCCCTGCCCCACCCTTCTCAGTCCATTTTTAACAGAGTAATCCTGTTAAAACATAAGTTAGATCATGTCTCCCTTTGACCCCAAACCCTCCATTGGCTTTCTCCATCCCTTCAGAGTAAGAGCAAGTTGTGACAATGGCCTCTATGGCCCAATAGTCTGTCTTTTCCCCTCTCAGGCTTCTTGTCCTACCACTCACACTTCCTCCCTTCTCTTGGCTCCAGCTCCACACTTGCTTTGCTCTTCTCCCAGATATCCACATGACAAACTCCTTTTGTTTCTCTTGGTCTTTATATAAGTGTTACCTTTTAGTGAAGCCACCCTGGATACCTTATTTGAAATTGCCAACCCTTCCTTTCTTGCCCCTTTTTAATGTTTTTGCTCCATATACTAATATCTTTTTAAAAAACATGTTTTTTAGTTTTGAAATCTTGGTCTGTCTGTCCTAATATTTCTCCTTATAATGATATCCATATTGCAGTACATTGAATTAGTCGTGCTCAACTGTCTTGTTTTTTGTCTTGTTTCATAAGTTCATTTCCCACTGTGAGTACCAGCTATGCTTTTAGAAAATTAAAATAGAGGAAGGCCAGAAGACCCTTGTCAAGGTCAGCTCCAAAGAGTTCAGTGTGTATTTACGAGAGAGAGAGAGAGAGAGAGAGAGAGAGAGAGAGAGAGAGAGAAAACGTGTGTGATAGTGTGTGTGACATTTGGGTTGAAGAGTCCAGGCACCAGAAAACCATAGCCTACCAAAAAATTCCTTAGATCAGATCTTTGCACCCCAAGGAGAGCAGCTATAAGGTAAGACATGAATAGATTGTAACTCATCATCCTTGGGTGTTTGGAGGAACAAGGGTGAGAAGCTACTTATCTGAGGTTAGTTAGTTCCCACCTGTTTCTGTAAGCATCTCACAAGCACAAGACTTTTGTTATGTTCTGATTTATCCTCTGAGAACACCAGGACCCAAAGGCTGAGTTACACAGGTATCAGAATGATAGCAATGCATCATAAACCGGAGTGTGCAATAACTAAATTCTATGCACTGGAGGTTTAAAATAAGGTAAGAATATGGGGATGGGGTTGATAGCTTTGGTTTCAGAGATAGTATCAGGATTCCTAGAACCTCTGCCCCCAGACTGCTGCATGAGCTCTATACTAAATGGAGATGGAGATTTCTAGGATTCAACTATTACAAAGTATTATTTTGTCATGCTAACAGTGGTTGTAGTGATTGCGGACAAGGGAACAGACAGTCTGTTAGCTAGATTGTGCCGCAGACAGTTTTTCTCCAATAATTCTATTTCACTAAATTCCTGTATCCATCTGATTGCAAGCACTGAAGAAAACCTTTACATGGGGGTCTTAGTCTAAAACACCACACCAACAGAGAGTCCTGCCAAGTACAGTGTAAGCCAGTGAATATGAAAAATTGAATTAAACAGAGCTCTGTCTTTAAAAGCTCACATTCTATTGGGGCAGACAGAAACATAAATAGGTAATTAAAATAATACGGCATAGGCAATTTTAGATGTCAATTGGAATTAAAAAACAATGTTTGATATTCAAAATTCAAACTTTCCTTATCAGTCCTTGAATGATATAGAATGACTCAATAATACTCATATTGATGAACCTAAAAGGTACGCATAGATGAAGAAACAGGAAAAAAAACACCCCAACCTTTGGTTTCCTTTTTAATTATGTAAAACCAATGTTTCCACAAATGTCTGAGGAAAATGGCTTTACACATGAATAGAATGCAGATACATACAGTAGTCGCCAAAATAAATAAGAAAAATTTATGTCTCAAATGCACTAGGCTAGGAGGCAAACCCATTGTAGCCTTAACACAATGGTGTAATATGTAAGTCACTTTCCCAGATGATTTTTTATTTGAAGGTATGTATGCAAGTTCAATAAACAAATAATAAAAAAAAACAGTTCTGTATGCTAAAGTGGCAAGGCTAAACTATTAGCATGGATATTGGGGTAGACATTTGATCATTTGTTTTTTTACGTGCCAGTTAAATTATTTTCACAGTTAATGACATTTTAAATACAGAATTCAATTTTCTTCAAGTTTTGTTGATAGTATCAATGCTGGACTGGCACTGCTTTCCTCCCCTCTTGGCGTTGATTCATGCCAGTGTCTGAAAAGACAATCAGGAACTTCATCTGCAAGCTGTGGCTCATTTATATTTGTAAGCACTTACTTCTTGCTTGGAAATGGGAAAAAAGCTTATGTCACTATCTTTGGAAGATAGGGAAAATTAGTGTGGAGGATGCTGAGATGTCCCAGACCTGGAAAGACTATAGTCAACCACAAGGAAAAGCCAAGTCCTTGCTTGTAAGATTGTGGTTTGATACAGTTAGCACTGAAAGAAATAAAACACTTATTATTAAAATCTCTACCAGACTTCTATTTTATTTTTAAATACCATCCTCTGTTTCCTCCTCTCAGAGCCATATGTTCACACACACCTAACTCTTGCATGTTAGAGTGGATTTATCATGTGAGGCCTGCTCATCTGCCTTAGAAGGGTGCAGAGGATACACCTGCACCACCACTGTGAGAAATACATTTGTGAAGGAGCTCCAGTATCCTTGAAGAGTCTGTGGTCACTCTTCTTGGTAGGTCAGAGATTACAGTGGGAATGGCTACTGCTGAATTGGACAACTAAATGGAATGGGGAAAACTGAGTCCTGGAAAGTCAGGGGCCATGCGGTGGCACTTCATTGCCACAAACAAGGTGGGCGTGGTTATTATAATGGACAACAGAGTCAAAGCATTAATTAGAACAGTCTTGACTTGCACAGATCTGTGGCACCAGCTAGGTGATTATGGCATTCTCCCTAGCAGTGAACTAGATGGACAGTTTACTAAATTTGTGCTTGGTCTGTGAAAGGGGGAGAGTTCTATGTCAAGTGAATACAGTCTAAGTGGAATCATTCTTTTGTAGTTAACAAGGGTGTGCAAAATATAACGAATTGGCAAAATAGAAAAACAAGTGAGGTAAAATGGAGCTAGGAATAAGGTTCTAATGATAGCATGACAGAGGGACAGGGGCGTGGGCAAGTACAGATTTGTTCCTAAGCTTTCTATGACAAAAACTGGCTCACAGTTTCCATGAAATAGACATTTTTGGCACTGGATTAGATTTGAGTTGCTTCAGAGTGAAAAATGAGTTAAGGTAAATTAAATTAGTTATTTAATGGCTTAACTAATTTGATTAAATCTTTTCAACCAACTTTTCTGATGTTCTAGTATAGTGAGAAAAGCCTAAGTTCTGAAGCCAAACCTACTTGGTTTGGAATTTTGGTTCTTTATTTTTTGTTGCTGGTTGTATGATCTAGGGTCAGTTACTTAACGTTTCTGGGTCTTGTTTTCCTCATTTGTAACATAGGTGCAGTTATACCTCTCTCTTAGGTGGTTCTGAGAATAAAATGTATATAAAGCTCCTTGTACTATACTTAATCCCCCTTTTCTTCCCTTCCCTCTTGGAGAATGTGGTATTTAGTTATAATGCAAACAAATTACTTTTCAATTGAAACCTGTAAGTGGCCACAGATTGCAGAATTATTGGTACAGGTAATACTAACACCAGCTGAATACATGCTTAGGATAAAATAACTACTTGTTTAAAAATACACACATTCAAACAAAAACATGCACTTGCATGTGTGCACATGCACACACACACACAGCCAGCCACACACACAGCCAGCCTACTATATCTTATGTGAAGGTCAGTCTCATATATTTGATTCTTTAACACATTGGCAGTCTTTAGATACATATGTCTTAGATATTATAATCTCAAGAAAGTAACTCTGTGCAGCACTGCAGTTAGGTAGAGAACATTCTCTTTCTGTAGTGCCATTGTGACCAGTAAGCTAAGGCTTCAGAGAGCTCTTCCTCAAGAACTGTTATGAAATAATTTTTTCATAATGTTAAAAATGTAATAGGTCATTCATTTAAGAAGTGTTGTCTAAGAATAGGGTGGTGAAGACCTTGGGTGAGGGGTGGGGGGAGGCTAGAAGGGGTCAATTGGGGGGAAGGGGAACAACTGCAATACTTTAAACAATAAAGATTTAAAATAAAAGTAGAGAAAAAAGAATTCAAAAATATGAAGATAAAGTAAGGAGCCTCTAGGACAACTACAAGTGTAGGGAGCAGCTCTAGAGTTAATTAAGCCTTGGATTGACCTGTGGCAGAGCCACAAACAAGTCCCAGCTTAGAGGGCAGAGCCCTCTTAGCATAATTAAGCTTAACCTTATAGGCTCCTTAGATCCTTCCTGGGAAGCTAATGGGCTGTGGGAGGTGCAGCAAGTGCTGCCAAAACAAGTAAAACTCACAAGAACATGGTAACTATGTTGACCACTACCTTGTTTTTCTCTGACTATAAAATAAAGCCTCAGCTTGCTGGCTGGATCCCTCTCTGTGGCCTCATCCAGGCACAGGAGATCCACTGAGCCCCAGCTATATTCTCTTTGTCTGTCTTTTCTTTAATCCTTCACTGCCCCTCCTCAGGCTCACCAAACCCTTGGCTGTGCTGGCAAGGCACATACAAGCATACCAACATTTGCATTATGGGGGTGCCAGAAGGAGAAGAGAGAGAGAAAGATATTGAAAACCTATTTGATGAAATATGACAGAAAACTTCCCCTACCTGGTGAAAAAAATAGACTTACAAGTCCAGGAAATCCAGAGAGTCCCAAAAAAAGGAACCCAAAGAGACCCACACCAAGATACATCATAATTAAAATGCCAAGAGTTAAAGACAAAGAGAAAATCGTTAAAAAAGCAAGAGAAAATCAGTTACTTACCTATAAGGGAGTGCCCATACCACTGTCAGCTGATTTCTCAACAGAACTTTGCAGGCCAGAAGGGAATGGCAAGAAATATTCAAAGTGATGAAGAGCAAGGACTTACAACCAAGATTACTCTACCCAGCAAAGCTATCATTTAAAATTGAAAGTCTGATAAAGAGCTTCACAGACAAGAAAGGGCTAAAGGAGTTCATCATCACCATAGGGGGTTTGGGTATATGCCCTGTATAATGGTGATAGTGGAATTGAGTTACGTCATTACATGAATAGAATCTTGAGATCTCTTCCAGTCCAAGGTGGTAGAACCAGATCTTTCTGCCCTATGATAGCCTTTCTGAATACTTCACTTGCCTTGGGGGTGGTTGGCCTATTTGCTATACCCCAGGCAAGGGTGATGCTAAGGAAGGAGGCCAAACTAACCCCCTCCCCCCCATCATTGTTATAGGATGTACTGCTGTGGTCAACTTGAACAGCTATAGTTTGTTGACCTGTAACCATTAACAGGATATCTTTTTAAAATATGTTTTTATTGTTTTTATTAATTTTAGAGAGAGAGGAAGGGAGAGGCACAGAGAGATGGAAACATTGATGAGAGAGAAACATCCATCAGCTGTCTTCTGCATACTCCCTACTGGGGATTGGACCTGCAACCAGGGCATGGCCCTGATGGGGAATCTAACCAGGGACCTCTTGGTTCATGGATTGATGCTCAACCACTGACCCACACCAGCCAGGCCAGAATATCATATTTTAAACTATGTTTTTTAAAATAGATTTTTAGAGAGACAGAGAGAAATAGAAACATCCATGAGAGAGAAACATCAACATCTATTGGCTGCCTTCTGCATTCCTCCCTGCTGGGGATCGAGCCCACAACCCAGGCATGTGCCCTGACCGGAATCGAACCCTGTGACCTCCTGGTGCATGGGATGCTGCTCAACCACTGAGCAACACTGGCCGAGCACTGACAGAATATCGTAAATGAAGCTTGCTTTGATTATTCTGTAATATTAGGGCTCATGTTTTGGCTTATTTTTCTTTTACATTTTAAAATGCTATGACATTGATGTATTGCCTGAAAAAGTTAAAAGAAAGTGTCAGATTCTGTACTAAAGGTATCAGTTTGGAAATATTATAGTCTTTCCCTATTTTATAAAAACCAACAAAAGTGTAAACTATAAAAGAAGTGATTCAGAAAAGTCTTTTAATAAAAGTTTAAAGTCTTCAAAATATATTTGCCCCTGGAGCAAACTTTTTTCATTTAATATTGTGTCTGTTAATTAGTGCTTCAAATTTGCAAATTCTTTATTGGTTTATATCAATGTAATACCCAAAGCTCATCTCATTGCCAGATTTGAATGAAATATGATCCTGTTTATTCTATTAAAATGAAGGCTTGAAATTGTTACCCAAATGCCACAGGAATTCTTGCCATTTTCTCATCAAATTCCTCATCAGATTTTTTGTTAAAGTCACATTGTTTTAGATTTTGTGCCTTGGCATTTAAATGAAATTCAATGTGCCCCACGGAGGAAACATCTGTAGGGACATATTATGTACAATATCCATTCCAATCAAGCAGGAGTGTACTGACTGCCTGAATGAGGAGCTTATTCTTGCTTCACTTTCCTCTGATGTGGCTATTGAGAAGATCTATAAGAGAGGGAACATTTATAAAAATTAAACCAGTAGTGAAACACACTATTTTAAATGCTCAAATCAAATACTTTTTAAAGGCACGTTATCTGTTTCAGTGAATGGATTCCTGCCTTTTTCTTTTGATGAAACAGACTTTATTTATAGCATCTGATCCAGACTTTGGATAGCTTAGTAGGTAGGTGATGGTGATTTTTAAGATCCATATGCCTCAGTAAGTTCTTGTTTCCTTGATTTTAACAACCTACCATGTCCCTCAATAGTTAGCCTTAGTTCATATACTCTATATAACCTTTTATATTGGCAATCCGACACAAATCACCTACAATTAGTGCTGTGTCAAGATGGTCAAGGAATGGGAACAGTGCTATCCTATCTATAGATCCATGCATCAGTGAGAATTTTCTAAAATGGAAAATGACCAGGGTATGATGACTAGGATTTATAGAAAATGGGAATAATTATTAAATTGACCCCATAGGGCTTTACTATATGTGGGGAGCAAATAAATAATGTGTGTGGAGCACTTAACCATGGCACATGTTAAGTGCCTACTAAATATTAACTAGTCTTGTTTTTGTCAGGGATAACTTCACAGAGAAGATGGAATCAAAATTTAGTGGAATTTCATCAGCCTCAGAATAGGCATGCACATAGCAGGAATAGCTCTCACCATGCTGTGAATGTAGGGAAGTGAAAAGTGTATTGAGAAATGGTCACTAAACTGATTTAGTTGTTGCTCAAGGCTCATGGATATTGTCCACATCAAGTACAAAGAGAGCCTATTATTGCTTAAGCCATTGAGCAACATGGCAGAGTACAAGGAGAGCCATGTAGTTTCAACCTATACAGCACTCTATTAGGTATGTGCTACATAAAAGAGATATTTCATTTCCAGGTACTTCAGTGCATAATTATGTAACTAAAATACTGAAGAATAAACAACGTGAACTATTCAGCATTAAACTGTCAAAATGCACTTGGATTCCTGTTGGAAGACAGAGCTTATTTTTAAAGAAATAACTCAATCTCCAAGTATATACCAAAGTGAACAATTTTCTTATCTTTTCTTTGCTTGGGTATCTGCTTACCTTTGCTATATCTATGACCTGTATTATGTCATGAACATGGAATTATGTCTTTATAGGTAAAAGGCAGATTGTTTGACAGTATATTATAATTCTCATTACTTTCCTATCTTTCAAAATTTCTATTAAATCCAAGGGCTGGCTTTGTAGGGATGATTTTTGTTCACTCAACTCAAAAACTATTGTGTGGTAATGTTTGAAAAATGTTGGATTATATAAAATTATACAGGTTTGCCCAACTGGCATGGCTCAGTGGTTGAGCATCGACCTATAAACCAGGAGGTCATGGCTGGATTCCCATTCAGGGCACATGCTTGGGTTGCAGGTTCCATTCCCAGTGGTGGGTAAGCCCATCAAGGATTCTCTGTCATTGATTTTCTATCTCTCTCTCCCTTTCCCTTCTTCTCTGAAATCAATAAAAATATATTTAAAAAAATTATATAGGTGTTGTAACTTCAGGACCTCCTGGAGTCCTTAATATGTTAATGAACATTTTAAATCTATAAAAATAAGATGTAGTATACATGGTTTTTGACATTTATTTGGCATGGAACCCCTTTTTATGTAACATAGCAGAACTTTTGCTTTTTGGAATACCTTTTGGGGTTTGATGCCCAATCATATGGCTTTAGAGTCAAAGGGATATTTATGTAATAGTGATGGGCACTAGCACAGACTAGCAATGAACACTACATTTAAAAGTATTTTCAATTAATGAGAGTATAATACTTTACTTTTACATAGCTGATTCTCACTCCAAATTTAAAGCATTCCCACTAGACTTGTGATCTCCTTAAATGTAGGATCATTTATCATTCATCTTCGGAACCTCAGTACCATATACAATCACTGTTTCCACTGGGAATGGTAAGTGTATAGGACGTGGATGACCAGTAGCCAATTTGTTTTCTCTACTACACAGAGAAAGCTTATCTAATAGGAAGAGGAGGACGGAGAGGAGAAAAAAGTGGTAGAGGAGAACTTTGATGACACTGTTTTAGTTCCTGGACCTAGCTGTACCCAAAGCAAATATACCCCAGGCTTTTAATTTATGTGCTCTTATTAGTTTTCTTTTACTTTAAGCTACTTTGGATTTTTTTCCAACTAACGACCAAAAATATCCTTACATATTATAAATGCAGTCTAGAGATTCCAAATTATGGACTTGGTTAAGCAGAGGCAAGATACAGCAGTGTTAGGATTCTCCCACGCATGACTAATGTGAGTGTGGCAGACTGAGAGTTGACCCAATTCTACTCTTTTATTGCTATCATAATCCAAGTTATTCTCCCAGGTGGAAAAGTGTCCAGATGAGAAACACATTTCTCAGACTCCTTTGCTGATTGGGTATGGCAAGGTGATGTAGTTTTGGACAATGACATATAATGAAAAGTCTTAGCACAGAACTAAGGGAAGTTCTTAGATGACAGCTGGCATGTACCTTCACCTTGCCCCGCCCCTTTCTTCCTGTCTGTGCCAGCATCATGGTGTCTGAGGCTACTCAGACTGGGTTCACATGCAAGGCATGTGGTGAAGCAGAGATAGAAGGCTTTGCATTGGTGACATCATGGTACAACTGCCACACCAGTCAGGTACTTTCTACATCCTGACCTCTTATTGTGTGAAAACAAACAAACTTTTATTTGGTTAGGCCACCACAAGTTCAATTTTCTGTTACTTTTAGTTGAAACTGCTTCTGAAATGACACAGCAAGGCAGGTGATAAACTGTCATCAATGTGTCTTGGGAATCCACCCAAAACCTATCAAAGTCTGGGGAATTAGAGGTAGGACATGCAGACAACGAGGGGTTCTGGAGGATGTTGATGATTTCTCTCAATATTTAGTAAGTTCTCTAAGAATGAGATGGGTTCCCATTCAAGCTTATCCTCAAAGACACTCTGATCAGAAAAGAATATTATATGTCTTGTGGATGAAATCTAGTGATGCAATCAGCGTGGTGCCAACCACCACAAAAATTAGTTGGATGAACAATAAGCATTCAGGGTGAGCATTGAAGACAAACTTTGGTGAATTTAGGATTTTAATTGAATCAAACTTGAACTTATAAGTGGGGTGTTTTGATATGTTAGGTTGATTAAATATCTCTATCACAACATTGCTCAATGATATGTGATGCTCACTATTGAAGCTATTTTTTCTTACAATTAAAAATTTATTTCCATTATTTTGTCCTTTTTTGTTAAGTATGATTGCTTTAAAAATTCTGTTCATAATGTAGTGGTAAAAAGCATTGACTCTGAAGGAAAACTCCTTGAATTGGAATCCTAGTTTTTCTACTTAGCCATTTGACAGCAAATTACTAAACTTATCTGCATCTTAGTTTTCTTATCTGCAGAATGAGAATAATAATAGTGCTTACCTTACAGAGTTTTTATGAGGATTAAAAGTGTTAATGCATGTAAAGCACTTACAATAGTACCTGACTTAGGTAATTGTAAGTGTTAGCTATTATTTTTTATTTTTATTATTGTAACTAGTGGCCCGGTGCATGAATTCATGAACATTGAAAGGAAATTAATTAGAAGAAATATTTTAATATCGCTATTCACCCTTTCTCTATAATACAAGTGTTAATCAAATTCACGATCGACAATGACAGGTCGAAACACATACGTGTGATTGGCACCAGCAAGAGCTTTATATGTATCGCACATGAGCGAGTCAACTTAGCCTTTTATGAATATAGAATAAACTTGCTTAATTAGACCTGCGTTCTGATTTAGCTAAACTTTTTCCAGCCCAGTGAAGCACCCCAACTTCTTTTTCAGGTAATTGTCAGGAACACAGCAGTAAATATCAACACGAAGCAGATTATTAGTATAGATCACACAGGGAGAACAAAGGGTGAAATATTTAACTGTAGCAGTGTTTGACTATATTCTGCACAGTGAGAAAACCTGAAGTCATTTTCAAGGTCTACCATTTCTTACTTCTTGTCAGTCCAGTCAAGTTTCTAAATCTCTGTTTTCCGGCTAATGAAATAGGATTCCACTGAGTCTCCTATTTACATACTCCAGGACTTCTGTGAGGATCAAATAAAATGAGGCATGGGAAAATGCTTCACAGACATTTGGTTAAAGTGTAAAATGTTTCCACCTGTGTTCTTGGGTTGAAGAAACTCTAAGGAGGCTAGTCCTAGAAAGAAGAAACGAGGTGTTGCTAAGTGACGTCATTACCCGGCACCCACAGCCACTGTTTCTGCCCTGGGCTGGGCTGTGGGCCGCATTTTGTGCCATGGGGTCTTGGCAGTGTTGGCTGCAACTTGGTGGGGTGTCACTCTGGGGTGGTGGCGGGGCCTGTGTCACACTTGGGGGATGCCGAGTGTTGGTTTGTTGGTGCCAGGCCCATGGTGCCAGCCAGTGCATATCACGGTAGCTCCTGCATTAAGCATCTGCTCCCTGGTGGTCAGTGTGCATCATAGCGACCGGTCAGATGGTAGGAAGGACACAGCATATTAGCTTTTTATATCCTATATAATAAAGCCTAATATGCTAAGTATCTGGTCATCCAGTCGGCCCTTCAACCAATCAAAGCATAATATACTAATGATATGCTAAGGCCGCTCAACTGCTTGCTATGACGTGCACTCACCACCAGGTGCAGACAGTCAACTGGTTCACCAGTTGATGTGATGGGCACTGACCACCAGGAGTAGACACTCCAACCGGTAGGTTAGCTTGCTGCTGGGGTCTGGTGGATTGGGACTCAGCAAGACAAGCTGGACATGCCCTGGAGCCCTCCCGCAGTACCTCCCCGGCTGGCCAACCTCCTGCATCCCTCCCTGGTCCTGATTGTGGACTGGTGGGGTCCCTTGGCCTGGCCTGGACTGCACCCTCTCACAATCCAGGACCCCTCGGGGGATGTTGGAGAGCCGGTTTCAGCCAGACGGTGGAACGACTGGTCGTTATGACATGCACTGACCACCAGGGGGCAGATGCTCAATGCAGGAGCTTCCCCCTGGTGGTCAGTGTGCTCCCACAGGGGGAGTGCCACTCAGCCAGAAGCTGGGCTCATGGCTGGCAAGCGCAGCAGTGGTGACGGGAGCTTCTCCCACCTCTGCAGCAGTCGGACATCCCCCAAGGGCTCCCGGACTGCGAGAGGGTGCAGGCCAGGCTGAGGGATCCCCCCATCGAGTGCATGAATGTCATGCACTGGGCCTCTAGTATATAGATCAGGGGTCCTCAACCTTTTTAAATAGGGGGCCAGTTCACTGT
>NW_005871174.1:1274937-1277457 GCF_000147115.1 Myotis lucifugus
ATCACCTGGGAATCTTTTTAAAATCCTGATTTCTGGGCCTCATCTCCAGAAATTCTGTTTCTTTGTTACTAATGTTGTGGCCCCACCCCATAACAAAGAAACAGAATTTCCAGAGGATGAGGCCCAGAAATCAGGATTTTAAAAAAGATTCCCAGGTGATTCTAATGTGCAGCCAAGGTTGAGAACCACTGGTATAGGGACTTCAAAAGTGGTGATAGGTTTCATAGACCTGGAAGACTTCATAGATCAGAAACACTGATAGATGGTGATTGTTTCTTTCAGTACATGATAATTAAATCAGTTTTCAGGATGAAAGAAGCTGGGAAGTTTGGGTCCTCAGGAAATGCCCCTCTGTTTCAGGTATATAAGCAGACCTCTCTATACAGCTACCTGCTTGATGTGCACTGAAGAAAAGTCTGGTCTTGGTTTTCATGGCCTTTCCAGTTAAAGGAAGCCCCTACCTCAGAAACAGTCTGCCTTATAACAGAGAACCAACTGGATAAAACACCCCCAGGACTGAGGGTCAGAGATGGGAAATCACCCTGTTCTCCTGTGAATTTTCTTCTGCTTGTAGACCCTTAAGTTTCTTTATCTCCTCTGCCTTAGAGATGTATTGAAATTAAATCCAGTTTTTCTTCTGCCTGTTTAGGCTGGGCTTATGGGGGTCCAGACATTTTATATCTTTACTAAGAGTTGTCTTTTTTTCATTTCATAATAATTTTCCTCTTTAGGATCAGTCAATAATATATCCACTCATGGAGCAATGGTATTAAGAGATTAGTGAACCTAGACTTCCTTTGGACCAGAGAGCTAATATTGCTTATAGGATTGCCTGTTTTTCTTGCCTACCCATTTAATTTATACTACTTAGATTTTCTTTCTTGAACAAAGCATTCAAATAGATCTGAAATGTTAGTTTCTAAAGTAACCAGCTTCTGTTGACCAGGAGTTAGTATTTGGAATGGTATTAAAGTACTATTTAAATATACATGTGTGTCCATATATTTGAATGAATGTGATTAAAATTAGCTTTGTCTCTGACACCTGTTGTGGCACCACTCAGGGTTGTTAGACATCAGGGTTAGACTCTTAGATTTATGACTTCAGGAAGAACAGCTCTTATGAAATGCCTGCTAAGGGCTTCATTAGAAGGTAATAGGTATTTGGGGAAAATAATCTCTTTTGCAACCCCTGGATGAATAAAAAAATACCAACATAGGTAAAAATATTATAAGAAGGAAAATGTAAGCAGCTAAGATATTTTTCATAGTGGGGGATGAGGTGGCATCAGTCCTTGCTGATTTATATGAGGTCATGGCTTTGATAACATGCCTCTCAGCTCTTTTTGATGCAAATTCTGTGTCTGATGTGGGTTTTAAAATATTTCCAACTTTGGAGATTAGTGACTTCAGAGACATGAGACATTTATTTTTCAAGGAAGCAGAGGTACTGCTATCTTCTTAGGAACAGTTTCTCCAGATCAAAAATATTCCCCATTGTATTGTCTTTTACTCTAGAAAATAATAATTTAAATAGCATCAACCAATGAACATGGATCAATGATAAACATGACTGCAGCATTAGGCTTAAAAACATTTATGTGAAAATCAAGTTATGGCTGGGCTGGGATTTTTTCTTCAGCTTTTTTCCCCCCTTTTACTGGGAATGATTGATGACATTGCTTCAGAAGAAATTAATACAAAGAATTAATTAGCAAAATCTAATATCCAGTAAATGTAGTCTGAAAAAAATTCCATGGGTGGTGATTGTAATATCAAATCGAAGCAGAAAGGAAAGGAACAACTCGTGTTTCTGAGTCAGATTTTTGTCTCCTTTTATTCAACCACTCATGGAAAGAGCAATTGAGGGAGAGCCATGAACTAAGAAGACTTAGGTCTTCATGAGAAACAAATCGGAGGCTTTAGGAAGTGTCATAAAATAGCCATTTAGTACATTGACCTCGTGTATTTAAAGATTATGAGATTTTACAGTAGTTGGGTTATAAAATATCAATTTAGAGCAACATCAAATTTCCTGATATTCATTCAGTTTATAGGCAATTCCTGTTCTGACGCAAATGTATAGGCCCGGGTGACCAGGTTCTGTGGGCCAATGCTGCATTTTTCTGTAGGGTGGGGGTGTGGGGGTAGTCTCAATAGCTTTTACCCAGAAAATGGGGAGGCTAACAGTCTCCTCCTCAGTCAAGCCATTTGTATTGTAGGAGGCCTTAAAAGAGTTCTATTATTTATTGGAGCTCTCAGGTTTTTTTTTTTCCTTTTTAGCCACCAGGTCAGCCAGGGGAATGGAGAATAGCGGGGATGTTGGGTTTACATGATCCCACTTTGAGGAGTTTATATAGCCTCTGAATCCTGTACATAGTTAATTGCAACATTTAAAGATAAAGCATGACTAAAAGAATACCACCATTATGAATCACTTGCCATGTTAATATTCAGATGAGTCTTTCTGGTTTGTACTTCATTTCAAAATTAGGGTATTTTTTCCTTCCCTAAAGATGTA
>NW_005871174.1:1277737-1476964 GCF_000147115.1 Myotis lucifugus
AAGATGTATGCTTATTGAATGTATTTAAATTACTAGAAAAATTTTTTTCGGGGTGCGGGGGGGCGGAACCCTGAGGCAAGTGTGAAACTAGTAGCTACAGAAAGCTGGAGAATCAGATGTCTGCTGGGCAAATTGACAGAACTCATTAATCTTCGATGCAGTGTGCTATAGAGTCTGTCCTTTCATGCACCTGCCCAAGCCGAAAGTAATTACACGATGGCACTATTAATACTGAAGAGCTTGAGTGGGGAGAGGGTTATCTTCTCTTCTTAGTAATTGATTGCCAGCTGATTAGTGGACAACATTTTTCTTGCAGCATAATTGCCTTTGTGCTATCGTAGCCTCTCTGACTGATTTTGAGGCCCTGACAATAGCATCGTAGCCTTGAAAGTAATGAACTGGAACTCAATCACTGCAAATTCCCCAAACAGTAGATGCCTAGTTAAATGTATTTCAATGATATCCTAAAAAACAGCAATCATACCAAAGATCCCATTTTTTTTTCCTTCAAGAAAAACCATAGAATTCCATTTGGAAAAGTGTATATTTGTGAAGAAATAAATGGAAATAATGACATACGCCTTTTTTGTCTTTAATGGCTGTAATAGACCAACCAAAAACTAATTGTGTGGGATTTTTAAGGAACATGTGGATAAGTGCTGGTGACAAGGAGGTTCTCATTAATTTTTAGCCAACATTTTGGCCTTGGATTTAAGACTGTTGACAACATATTTGAGCCCAAGCAGAGAATTAGAAGATTTTAATGCCATTTTATTGCATGGTAGACATAAATGTCAAATAATCAACTCTTTCTTATTATAAAAAATATTTGATAATGTGCCTTTATAATCTGTTTAAGGTGCTGGGCTGAGAAGGGAGAAAGTGGAAAGTACATATTTTAAGTCTATGAGCTAAATAGTTAAGCAAATTGGAAATGAATGAACAGTGCATGTTTTTCATCTAAATGTCAATGATAACAAGAGGGCTTCCTTTGGTTCCCATGGGCAACCTTCACATTTATACAAATGGAAGTAAAAATATAACAATACATTTCCTAACTTTAAGAGCATTAAGCAGAAAATCTCTAAACTTTTAAAAGAGAAAGTGCTACCATCTATATAATAAAGAGGTAATATGCAAATTGACCATCACTCCAACACACAAGATGGCTGCCCCCATGTGGATACAAGATGGCCTGTAGGGGAGGGCAGTTGTGGGCGATCAGGCCTGGAGGGGAGGGCAGTTTGGGGTGACCAGGCCTGCAGGAGAGGACAATGGGGAGGGAAACAGACCTGCAGGGGAGGTCAGTTGCGGGGGACCAGGCCAGCAGGGGAGGGTGGTTGGGTTGACCAGGCTGGCAGGGGAGGGCAATTAGGGGCAATTAGGCTGGCAGGGGAGGGCAGTTAGGGGCAATCAGGCTGGCAGGAGAGGGCACTTAGGGGTGACCAGGCTGGCAGAGGAAGGCAGTTAGGGGCAATCGGGCCAGCAGGGGAGCAGTTAGGTGTCAATCAGGCTGGCAGAGGAGTGGTTAGGGGGTGATCAGGCTGGTAGGAAGAAGCTGTTAGGGGCAATCAGGCAGGCATGCAGGCAAATGGTTTGGAGCCAGCAGTTCTGGATTATGAGAAGGATGTCTGACTACCCGACCGGGATTGGGCCTAAAAGGGGAAGCCGGAGATCCCTCGAGGGGTCCCAGATTGGAGAGGGTGCAGGTTGGGCTGAGGGACCCCCCTCCCAGTGCATGAATTCATGCACTGGGCCTCTAGTAAAGAATATAATTGCAATCATTAGAATAAGATCTGTCTTCTCAAAGTAGGGGGTGGTGGCCAAGATTTTCTTCAGGTGAATACTGAGATACAAAGAGGATCCTTGACAGACTGTCCAAACTCTGAATCTTGGAAGGATGACGGGGCTGAGGTGGGGTACGGTGGCGGGGTGGGTGGGAAGAGATCAACCAAAGAACTTGTATACATATATGCATAACCCTCAGACACAGACAATTAAGGTGGTGGAGGCCTGGGGCAGGGGGTGGAGGAATGGTGGTGAGCTATAAGGCATCAATGGAAGAAAAAAAGGGGACATGTGTAATACTTTCAACAATAAAGATTTAAAACAACAACAACAACAACAAACAAAGAAGATCCTTGTAATACCATTGTGTCCTTTTTTAGCCAAATATTTTAATACATTTAGGTGCATATTCAGCAATATTTTCTCATATTTCTAATTGATATCACGGCTCCAGGAAGGCAGCATTACTGAATTAGTAATTTGCCTCTCAAGCCTCAAAGAGGTATATTTTCACAAATATTTGAATAAGAATAACCACTAGAGGAAACTATTCTAATAGACCAGGTGTGGTGTTGGCTACAAGTAGCTTCTTCTCAGCTATTGTCATTTCTGTAAGCCTACAGATTGACAGTTCTCCTGTTCAGATTTGAGGATTTTAGAGTATTATTAATGCCAACATAACAATAATAGTCATGGTGCAAATTCTAGTAAGGAGAGGTATAGGTTATGATGTAAACAGAGTTAAGATCATTGGAAAATGAAAAGAGAAGAGTCAATGATACATATTGCAATTCACTGTGAATTAGACATTCGACAGTGAGAAAATTCTGAAATACACACTGAGTCAGCCATAATGTGAAAAGTACAGCATGAATACATTCAACTGTAATTAACAAGAGATGAAAATATGTGATAGATGGAAAATCTTTTGAGTGCATGGCTAGAAGATCAAAGTAAATTCTGAGTTCACATTAGCTTAATGTAAATTCAGTGGAAGGTTAAGAATTTGAGAACCTGAAAGCTAAGCATAGTGCATCACCGATGAGACTTTCATCAAGCCCAGATGGAACTTCCTCCAATCTGCACAACATCAAAGTGAGTGGTCAGCACATTGAATGTGGAGCTGTAACTGCTGAGGAGTTAGTTCCCTATTACCCTTGCTGGGATGATCACAACGAGGGTAATTTGCTTCAATGGGTCTTCACAGAGATGAAATTCATCTATTTTAGGGAGAGATGCCTGATAATATGACATAAACAAGGTTTCAATCTATGATAGGCCACCTCACACTCCTATTTGCTAGAAATGATGTGAAACCACAGCGGAAGCCTTTCATGCTTTTAGTGTGGAATATTCAAGATCCCTTCAGAATATTGCTGAAGATCTATCTGTTATTTCCAAAACCAAGAGTCTAAATTATACTCACTATTTCTGAAGATTGCTGTTTCTCACTACATCACTCTTGAGATTAAAAATATTGTGACCTGAGTATGCTAACTTTTCACGTCATCCTGATAATGCCCATGAACATTGACTTTCCCTCCCATTTTTCATTCAATGATCATCATTTTGATGTCCAAGTTGTTTACCTACATCCAAATTCTATCTCAACTTCATAGCCAAGAGCTAGGGTTTTATTTAGTTAGTTTAAAAAAATTATCTGAGACTCACAGTTAAAAATGCAGAAGCATTTTTTCAACTTCTTTCCCTCCAAATCTACCCATAAAAACTATAGAAATGTGAACTAGAAAAGGAAACACACCATATAAAAAAGTAAAGTATCTGCTACAACTGAAAATGTGTATAAGAAAGCATACCTACCTAGTGTGAAGTTTGAATGGGAGTGACAAGGAGGCTGGGAGTCCACAAATGCCACCTTGAACCCAGAGCAGAACCTATATTTTCCTAAAAGTAAGTTTCTTTGATCTTAAAAGATATTATCTAAGTGTCTTTTTATTAGAGATAACATCTAGGGGAGTAGGCGTGCTAAGAAAAAAGTGGGAAGTAACTCTGAAGAAACTTAAATATCACTGTCCTTCAAGTTGGTTTTGAAGGAAAAAACATGCCAGCAAGCCATCTCACTTTTTATTTAAGGCCCGGTACACAAAAATTTGTGCACTCAGTGGGGGGGGGGGGGGAAGGGTCCCTCAGCCTGGCCTATGCCCTCTCACAGTCTGGGACCCGTCAGGGGATGTCCACCTGCTGGCTTAGGCCTGCTCCCTGGGGGATTGGGCCTAAGCTGGAAGTCAGATATCCCTCTGGAAGCCCGGAAACCCTCGGGGGATGTCCACTTGCCAGCGGGGAGCAGGCCTAAGCTGCAGTTGGACATCCTTAGCACTGCTGAGGAGGCAGGAGAGGCTCCCACCACCACCGCTGTGCTGGCAGCCATCAGCCTGGCCTGTGGCTGAGCAGAGCTCCCCCTGTGAGAGCACACTGACCACCAGGGGGCAGCTCCTGCATTGAGCGTCTGCTCCCTGGTGGTCAGTGTGTGTCATAGTGACTAGTCATTCCCAGTCGTTCTGCTGTTAAGGTCAATTTGCATATTATACTTTTATTATATAGGATAGAGGCCTGGTGCATGGGTGGGGGCCGGCTGGTTTGCCTTGAAGGTGTCCTGGATCAGGGTGGGGGTCCCACTGGGGTGCCTGGCCAGCCTGGGTGAGGGGCTGATGGCTGTTTTCAGGCTGGCCATGCCCCCCTGGTGACCCAAGCTCCCAGCCTCTCCTTTTTTTTCTTTCTTTTTTTTTCTTTCTGGGATTTATTTTCTATAATTGAAACTTTGTAGCCTTTAGAGGAGCCCAGGGCTGGCCAGGGCAGGTGGGAAGCTTGGCTTTCTCCATTGTTGGGGGCAACCCAAGCCTTGTGCTTGATCCAGCTCCATAGCCCTGCCATCTTAGTTGGGTTAATTTGCATACCACTCCTGATTGGCTTGTGGGCATGGCTTGAGCGTAGCAGAGGGACAGTTAATTTGGATGTTGCTCTTTTATTATATAGGATTATTATTATTTAAATAAATCTTTATTATTGAAAGTATTAGATATGTCCCCTTCTTTCCCCCATTGCCCTCTCTCACCCCCTCCCCACTTCACTCTTAATTTTTAAATCATCTATCTTAAGGAGGAAGTACTATAGGTGAAGAAGAGTTGGTATTAGTTATAGGACAGGTGATTTTTTGTAGTTTAAGGAATGAGCACAGTCTGAACACTGATGCTTGAATTGTACAACAAGCAAACCATCCCTAGAATCTTTTCTTTATAGGCATAATTTCAACATATTCCTTAAAATATTGCCCCATTGATGCAATATTTTGAAATGTATGAAAAGGAATTATTTTTTTTCAAATGTGTTCAGGAACAGCAAAAATTTTATATGCTTATCTCTAGCCACATTTTTTCCCTCAGGCAACAACAGATTTGTTAAGAGAGTGTTTAAAACACATATCCCATAGAAGCTATTGATTGCTTTGACTTAACTCTCTTTTCACCCCCTCACACATTCTTCCATAAGTAGCCAGCTGCATTTTAATAAGAATAATACTTGTAGAAGAACTAGTGTGGGGACTAGAAACTATAAAATATAAGAGAAATAACAATGAGAAGATAAATGAAAAAATATATTACAGAAATAATTAAATAGGAAAATGTAAAATTTTCAGTTTTCAGAAAATGTAGTTCACGGATTTCTCTTTAAAAATAGCTCAAAGGAAATATGCTAGTTTTCAGAGAAAAAATATAATAAAAAACTGGAGGATATGAAAAGAGAGATTGCAGTGTTTCTAAAAGAAATGGAAGAGAAAATAAAAACATTGGGGTGATGAAAGCCATATAGAAAGAAAAATGATTGAATGTGACAGAAAATGCCATGTTAGTTATTGAAGAAAAGACTACAAAAAATGGAACAGGAAAAAAAACACCCACTATGAAATAATATTATAGCAGATGCATTCCCTGAATTAAATACCTGGATCTATAGGTAAACAGAGTCCTAGAAAACAATTAATATAAAGCTACCCACACCAAGATATATTCTAGAAAATTTCAGAGCTAAAGGAAGAATACTTTTCTATCAGGAGAAGAAGAACTAAGAAATAAAAATGTGCACACACTTAGTTTTAGGCTAGCTTCAGTCTTCCCACAGCAACATCCAGTGCTAGATGGCAGTGGTACTATACACACACACACACACACACACACACACACACATTTCTGAAGGAAATAAAATGTAATCAAGGAATTTGATACTCAACCATCTTATCCTTCAACTTTAAGTTTAAAGCATTCTTCATATGCAAACACTCAGGGAAAACAACACTCATGAGCCTTTCTTGAAAAAATATTTGGTAATTCCAGCCAACCAAAAGATGATCAAAATTAAACTCATGAATAAAGCAGCTGTGGCAAAAAATGATGGGTATTAAGCATTGGAAGATAAACAATAATAACTGAAAAATTCTTGAAAATATTGATTGGAGAACAAAATGTAAACGTTATAAAATCTGATAAAATAAAATGAATAATATAATTAATAAAATTTGGTGATATGGGAGAGAAATGGGAAGAAGTGAGAATATGCTAGTTTCTTCATTTTCATGGTGAGAATAATAGATACTACTTAAATCAGAAACATAATTTAAAAAAATACTAATTCTGCCTTGGCTGTTGTGGCTCAATTGGTTGAGTGTTGACCCATGCACCAAGAGGTTTTAGGTTTTAACCATATAGTTCCAGTAAGAGCTGCCTTGTTCTTACATGACCTTGCCCCCCAGACAACAGTAGCGGGTGGGGGAGATGAGGGGATGTGGCACACACCTCAACCTGTCCAATGATAATATTTTCTGAGCATGGCTGATTCATCCAAAGTTGGGCACCTGAGGAAGTGTCTCTCCGATGGTCAAGTTAGGTGCTGTGAGGACCGAGTGCTGCCTGTGATCATGCCCCATGTGTGCCACCCTGTGGAGGACCCTGGTCGTCAGTGAGGAGGACAAAGTTGGTGTGCAGAGAAAAATCGATGCTGGAGATAGGGAATCCTGGCAGTGCTTAAGTTCCTGGTCCCATTTTTTGAGGCCCCCTTGTACCCCTACTTCTGTGATTTGGTCATTGAACTATCTATACCTTGGAGTCCTGGAGACAATAATTACTTCTTTGTCTTATTAAAATTTTGAATTTGGTTTCTGTTACTTGTAATAAAAAGAGTTCAGACAGATTTGTGCTTGTATAAAACACCAAGATATTTTGCCTCTTTAAAAATGGCATGTGTCATTCTATCACATTCATATTCACATTCTGTTGAATGCGACAGGAAGAGGTGCAGGATGTCAGACAAAATCATGGAAGTCACAGTGACATGACAAGTTTCCATATTAGAAGTAATTTCTGAGTAAAAGAAGAAAGAGAATTGAGAGTAGACATTGAAGAGCCATGGAGCTGGGTGGTGGACACAGTGACTAAGGAAAAGGCTGAGAGAAAGACCAGTTACCCTGGGAAAGAGTGAGAGTTCTGCTCCTCAAAATATATCCCTCTCTCTAGGGAGTTCAACACATGTTCATTTAAAGTTTTTTATTATGTGTATCAAATAATAAATTTGATACATATGGCAATAAATAATGCAAGTATGTCAGTTTCCCCGCAATTCTCTCCTTTCCCTAAATTCCATTATCAAAAGTCAATCTTATTTAACTGTTTACCCTTCCTTGTGATGCATCCTTTCACCAAAAGACTCGAGAATGTATTTCTGCTTCTGTTTCAGAATGCATACACTTTGGGCAATATTTATTAGCTCTTTGAAATGACAGATGAGGATCTGGCTCATTTATATCACTTCTCCCCTCTAACTAGATGACACTTATATAATTTTTAGTTTGTACATTATCTTTGTACATATAAATAATATCCTTAAACATTTTTCTTGCTTCATCAATTTCCTCTATTATCTCTTGACTACCAAGTTTTTAAGAAGAAAATATTAGCATTCCTATTCATTCCTTTTGTTCTCTTCCTCCTTTCACATAACAGTTCCTGTCAGCATCACTTTTATTTTTACATTATTAAGACTGTTAAAAACATATTCTGCCTTATAGTCACAATGAAGTGCTCCATTCTTTGTCTTTGAAATGAATAGAAAAGTTGAAAAGCAATGAACAATATTTGCATGATTATGGCTATTGTTAATGTTGGTCCAATTAGGGTGTTAAATTTCCTTCTCTAGAGTACCACGTAGCTAAAAGAAGTATTTGGGCCACAAGACTAAAACTCTTCTTTGCATTAATTACTGTAAATGAAAAGTTTTTCCTAGAGTACCATCAATTGCTTCTTGCCTTAATTGATTTCATATTTGAAAGATTAATAGTTGGTACATATCCTGAATTTAAAAATTACATTGCTTATTATTAATTTATTTGATTCCCCCCCCTCTCCTCACACTTTTTCTTCTATCAAATGCCCTTCTTTCCCTACAATAGTTGGTAGTTTTCTGTCCTATTTCAAGCTAGATTAGTGAATGTGCAGTCATCATCCCAAGACTTCTTTTGACTCTTCTCCTTGACTGGACCTGCGCTTTCTAGACCTCTCTCTCTCTCTCTCTCTCTCTCTCTCTCTCTCTCTCTCTCTCTCTTGTATATTTCTTCATTTTTTTCCTGGGCCATATCCTTAGGAACTTGCTTTAAAAAGTGCATATGTGAGAGGTAGAATTTCTGAATGTTTAATATAGGAAAGTGTCTTAATTGTTTATTTTCAAATTTAATAATACTGTAGATTAGTTGAGTATAGAATTGAAAGTTGAAAGGATTTTCACTCAGAATTTGTTTTCTTGTATCCATTCAATGAATCTTTAATCTGAAGATATTTTTTCTTCAATGCTAGAAAACTCTCATATTTCTTGGATTTTTCCCATTTACCACCCCCCCATTGTCTCTTCCTGGGGGAGGGGAATGGGAAAAATACAATTAAATCAATTAATAAATTAATTAATAAAATCAATTAATACATTGTTGAATGCTTTACTCATAAGTTTGTTGTCTATGCCACTTTCAGCCCACTTCTTATGTCTCTTCTGCCATATCTTCTGACTCTTAAGTCCAGGACTTTGGTAGCATTTTGTTAGAAAAATTGGCTTCCATCTTTGCAGAAGTTTTGCTTTATAATTTTTAAGGCTGAAGCTTTCTCTGTTTTACCCATTGCTCTTTTCCCTTATTCCAGGAGTTAAAATATCTCACTCACTGATACCTACACAACCCTAAGTCTCTCTTCTACTACATATTTATTACATATTTACTCCTTTTATATACTTTTTATGCTTTAATTTAGTAAAATCTTGAGAGGGATGGGAGGCAAATTGCCTGGTCTACCATCTTGAACCCAAATTAAACAACTGTTTATTTTTCTAGAAAGTGATTAAAACTAAAAGAAGCTGTACAAATGACTTGAAAGAGGTTCAGAATAATTTACATTAGTAACAAGGTAACACATTCAGTTTATGATTTTGACAAGAATGTCAAGTTAACTTTTATTTCAATAAAGGTTTTAATTCATATTTCATAAAACCATAGGAATACTACATACTGGAAATTTATATCAGCCATATCAAAACAGCAGAATATTTTAACATATTAATTCCTATAATACATTGTTTTAAACTTGGGATATAAAATGATGTATATAGCATTTGACTCTCAAGATACTTACTAACTTGTGAACATGTATGTAGTAATAAGGATGTACTTTTTAAAGAAATGTTCATAGCCTACATAAGAAATATTGTTGAAGACTTAAGATAAGCAAAGAGGAGAGGCTTAATGTAGTATTTGTAAAGCTGCAATGTAAATTGCTAGAATTATTTTATAAGGAAGGGCAAAAGGGTAAGCAAAAGCACAGTCACAGGAAAGCTCAGGGTATTTCTGGACAGTTTGGTTGGGGTGAGTACTGGCATAGATTAAGAGCTGGGGTTGGGAAGTTATCCATACTTGTTTGATCACCCAAATAAGGTGATGGGTGGAGATGTTGGGAACAAAAACATCAGTTCTTTTTTAAGGAATAGAAATGTCAACTGTCAAGTTATGTTAAAAAGCGTGTGCTGGATTGTGAACTGGACCAGTATTGAACATTTTAATTTCTTAAATGTAATTCCAGGAGGTGGAGAAGCCAAGTTGTCTTGCAAACTGATGGATGTTTATGATCCTAAGACTTTATGGTAATCTTTTAGTTGGTTGTTGTCTAAGTCAGTTCAAGTTGCTATTTAAAAAGTGTATCATATACTGGGTGTCTTAAACAATAAGCATTTATTTCTCACAGTTCTGGAGGTTGAGAAGTTCAAGTTCAATGCTCTGGCAGATTAGCTGTCTGGTTCATATATGGCTGTCTTCTCACTGCATCCTCACATGACAGAAAGGACAAGAAAGCTCTCTGGGGTCTCTTTCAGAAAGACACCAATCCCATTCATGAGGGCTCTGTCCTCAAGACCTAATCACCTCCCAAAGCTCCCTACCTGCAAGTATCACCACAATGAGGATTAGGTTTCAACATCTGAATATAGGGGCACAAGAATATTCAGTCTATAGCAGTGCTTACTGGGCAATTTTAAATTCAACTTCGGTTTTCTCTTCTGTAAAACTGGCTAGCATTATTGATGTGCCTCACAAAGACATTATGATACATTTATAGTTTGATGGAGGAAAATGTGTAGGTGACCAGATTAGGTGTTTTGATAAAATTATAATGGATTCTGGCTACTATATTATGGATTATCAAGATAACTTTTTCTTTCATTTTTTTTTGTATGCAGAGGGTATTTGCGGAGTCATAATATAACATTAAAAAAAAGACAGATAATCTTTATATTTTCATGTAGGTTGAACTCAGCAATCTAAGTTTAAGCTTTCTTAAGCAGCACAAAGAAAATAAGTTTACTTAAATAAGTATCAGATCATGTTACCTCCTTCTTGGAGTGTGCATTCATTTTGTATCATTCTCTTCTGCCTACAAAGGCTGGCTATGTAGTATGCACTGAAATGTGAATATTTTCGTAATGTTCTGAGTAGTTAAAGGTTTCGCTAAAGACTGTATTTTTTGAAAATGGGGCATATTTTGCTCCTTTTGGTGGAGAAGGGTAAGAAAGTTATTCTTTCAGATCCATATTTTCTTTTTTAAAAATGTTTTTATTGAATTTTTATAGAGAGAGGAAGGGAGAAGACGATAGAGTAACATCTATCAGCTGCTTCCCAGCTCCCCCACCCTCCACACCAGGGATCAAGCCTACAACCCAGGCATTACCCTGACCTGGAATTGAACCTGAGACCTTTTGGTGCATGGGACGACACTCAACCAATGAGGAACATGGGTCAAGGCCAGATCTATATTCTTTCCATTTATTAAACAACCAAGAAAAGTTTACCTCCATTTAATTTAACTAGTCAAATTTAATTCCTAAATTCCTCAGTCTCTAAAACTTTTCTGCATTTTGCAAACTATTCACTAAATCTTCTCTTTTAGTGTTGTCATGGAAGTGAGGAATCTCAAGAGGGCAAATTTAAATGATTTGATAAAGAAGGCTTGACATATCTAGATTTCCATACTATTTCTTTCCATTTGACGTCAGGAATAAGCTTTATGAGAGGTATGGAGTAGGGTTTTGATGCTCAAGTTCTATTGCCCACTTCTAATCTGCTCTGATGACATGTGAGCTATGACATGATGGCAGTAGCCAAAAGGAAAGTCAAATACAATATAGTAATACATACAATATATTTATTAATAGCTAGAATGTGCTCATGACATCCAAGTTTAGGACTCTGTAGAATCTATACTAGTATGTATAAAAGCCCAGTGACCATTACGGCGGAACGACCGGAACAACCAGAATGACCAGTTGCTATGACACTCACTGACCACCAGGGGGCAGGCGTTCAACGCAGGAGCTGCCCCTTGGTGATCACTGCACTCCCACAGTGGGAGCGCCGCTCAACCAGAAGCTGGGCTCATGGCTGGCGACTGCAGCGGCAGTGGCAGGAGCTTCTCCCACCTCTGCGGCGGCACTTAGGAGCGGTGAGCCAAGTGGTAAGGAGCAAGCAGGCATGCGGTAAGGAGCGAGCAGGTGGGTGGTTAGGAGCGAGGGTTCCCGGATTGCAAGAAGGTGCAGGCTGGGCTGAGGAAACCTCCGCCCCCCCCTCCCCCCATACACAAATTTTGTGCATCAGGCCTCTAGTCTAGAATGTTAGGAATGGAGATCAGATTGTGTTCCTGAGGAAGCAACCTCTGAGTCAAAGTTTAGTTTACAATGAGTGCTCAGGGATCTATTCCTGCGAAAGGGGAGACAAGGAAGCAGGTGTAGGCAGAGGAGGAAGCTAAGCTGTGATGCAGGTCAATCACAGCCTAGGATGACTCTGAGAGTTCTGGAGCTAGAATGGGCCTTTGGAGTTTTCCTGAGTTGGGCCGAGATGCCAGGCTTTTATGTTCCTGTATCAATTAAGCTATTGGGTGTGGGCTGCCCTGGGAAGATAAGTGATCTTGGGGAGAGGGGGTGGCTCTCTATGACTAAATCCCAAGAGGAGGAGGCATTAAAGGCCAGAAGTTGGCATAACAAGTTCATCCTTGAAGGAGGATCTGGGCTGTGCATTGTAATGTCTGCTATACCAACCAAACACTCTTACCAACAGTCCACATGGACAAAGCCACTTAGAGGTCATACTTACAACCTGGAAGTCACATGCAGAGACATCCTATTGCCTGAGAACAGGAAGAGGAAAAGAGAAGGGATTGAACCTAGATCTATCTTTAAATCACCATAACCATGGCAACTAGTGAAATGTGGCTAATCTGTACTCCGTATTATGAACAATGTGATTAGTCACTCTTGCATGCTGGATAGGAGCTTTTAGGAAGTGAATAGATTGGCCAAAAGTGTTGAGCCCTAACCTTCTTCCATGAAGTGAGGCAATAAAATGAATAGAGAAGAAAATATCCTACCTAAGAATCCCTTGTGCCCAATTACCATTAAATCCCACTTTATATATTCTTTCCATTTGCATGTCCATATTTAAACAGAAAATCAATTATTTTAAAACTTAAAATGAATTTTATAAACAAATAGTTTATGGTCATTCCCAAATATA
Source organism: Myotis lucifugus (assembly GCF_000147115.1). Lineage (NCBI taxonomy): Eukaryota > Metazoa > Chordata > Mammalia > Chiroptera > Vespertilionidae > Myotis > Myotis lucifugus. The sequence goes on from NW_005871174.1 coordinate 1,290,627, forward strand.
GCATTTCAGAGAATGACAGTGTCTTAATAGCTGGCATCCAAATTTAGTAAATTTAAGTGGAGATTACAATGGAATTCTTGGCTGAGGCTTACTGTAGTATTTGTTATTTTCTCTTTGTGTGTGTGTGTGTGTGTGTGTGTGTGTGTGTGTGTGTGTTTAACTTTTAGACCTTCTAGTTATTGAATACTTCAACTCTGGAGCTATAAAAATATGACACCTCAGTTTTGGGGAAATGAATGTAAGCAGCAAAAATTGAGGCCATTTCTTTCTTTTTGGAGTTAGCAATTGCCCTTTGTTGCAGAGATTATTAAGTTTCCATTTAAGTAGGTTCTGCAATAATAGAAAAAGATATTGAAAGAATTTTAAAGCTGTCTTTATATGCACCCAGCCAAATATAGCCTTCAAATAGCTCCCCCATGGGAGGTGGGCTTCACTGTCTTCAGGCAGAACAGCCTATTGAGTGTCCTTAAGAGTTATTGTGCAAAAAAGCAGAGGACTTTAAAAAAAATAATGCGCTGGAGTTCTGATATTTATCTGCACTGGTATATGTAATCACAAAGTACTTAAAAGGTACTTTGATTCTCAGCAACTATTAATGATATAATGAAATATTATTATAATATATGTGTATTATCTATCTATCATCTATTTGTCTACCTATGTATCTATAAATGCCTGCACACATCAATTTTATAATTGTTTCAGAGCTTTGACTTGGTCTGGTTGTCCTTTTCTGTCATGTTTCAAATGCTGAATCTTAAATAACAAGTTTGAGAATAACAAACCAAGCTTGTCATTAGTAGATTAGTTGCTGCTACAAAGCCTTGTGTTCAGGATGAGTTCTTTTTTACTTGCTTGAAAAGTGTTTCTCTTGGAGAGCAATTACATCTGATTGACATGTTTTCATGTGCCTGCAGCCCTGGTGCATTTTTTTTTGGTACACTAAACACGTCTAGATCAAGGACTGTTATTTTATATTTTTTGCTCTTGTTGTTGTTTTCTGCTATTAACTAAAATCAGGATACCAGAGAAAAAACTTAGACACCTTGTAAGGTACAACTTAAAACAAATGATAAAATATGTATAAAGAGATGTGCATTTTGTTGTGGAGGGTCACTGGACTACAGCTGAGCGAGAATTGCTAAAAGTCAATTGAAAGACAAATGCATACATAGTTGGGCATGTTAATGTTAGAAGCAATTTGTGTTTTCTGTATAAATGTGGGTAATACCTTATTTTTCTTAAAGAGATCTATAATGTGGTGTTAGTAGAAAATTTGAAGGGGCTGAAACTTATGTTCTTGTCTCAGATTTGTTGCTTTGCTGTGTAATTTTGAAAAATGCACTTAGCTCTTCTGAATTCTTTTTTTTAAATATGTAAGGAGAATAGAGGAACTAGATGATTTCTATGGATTCTTCAAACTTTAACAATCTGTGACTATATGTAGTAGTAGTCATTTCTCTCACATGACCTCCTAATATAGATAAGTAGAGAAACAAATGAATAGTACCTTGTTAATATCTTCAAGTTAACAACTTTTACACAACTCTGGCTAACAAAAGGAGCTAATATCCCAACTATGTGTATATTTTCTCCCTTTTTCAGACAAAAGTATCTTGGGGAAAGGGACAATGTCTAATGTATGATTTTAATAACCACTCCTCATCTTCCTACAATATTGACTCTCAAAAACATTTTATAAATGAAAGATTGAATGATGTCTGCTATGAAATGATGATCACTTCTAACAATAAGCTAATTCCTATCTTTGAATAATTATATTTAAGGAAAATTTACCGCATTAAGTCAATGTTTCAGAATACTTGGATTTTTGTGCTGCTCTGGGTGATTCTAGTATTTAGTATGAGATAGCTCATGGCATGTTAATTTAAGTTAATTTTTTAATGGTGAGCTGTAAATAAAAAGACTTTAGTCTAAGGGAAGAACCCATTTACTGTCTCTCTTATTGTTCGATTAGGTCCTCTGACTTCTGTCTTATGCTCATCTATACTAATAATAGCCTAGGTGGCATCACGCCCTCACGTCGTCACAAGATGGCCATCACAAGATGGCTGCATGCACAGTGGAGGTGGGCCGAGTGGCTGCTCCGTGAAGTGAGGCCTGGGGGTCCCATGGCTCTGCGTGGCAAGGAGGAGGCTGGTCCCAGCATCTCTGCCACCTTGCGTGGAGGAGGCAGGTCTTGGTGGAGGAGGCACGTCATGGCAGGGGAGGGCAGTTGTGGGCTATCACGCTGGCAGGGGAGGGAAGTTGTGGGTGGTCAGGCTGGCAGGGGAGGGCAGTTGGGGGCAATCAGGCCAACAGGGGAGCAGTTAGGCATCAATCAGGCCGGCCGGAGAGTGGTTAGGGGACGATCAGGCTGGCAGGCAGAAGCAGTTAGGGGCAATCAGGCAGACAGGCAGGTGAGTGGTTAGGAGCCAGCGGTCCCGGATTGTGAGAGGGATGTCTGGGAGCTCATAGCCAGAACAACACTGAATGCAATTTTAAATTCTGCACTCTCACTTTGTATCTTGAACATGAGCACTGTTTTATTCCTAACCAAAATATAGACCTTAGCCATGGTGACCATCTTTTGTGCCTTGATAGCAGAAGAAATGATTTTGCAGTTGCTTTAAGAGAACATGACAAATATACTTGTGTATTGAGTGTAGTTACTACACAGAACTCCAGATGTCAAAATGGATTTTGTGTTATGTTTCTATGCTAATATGTCTCTGCAGGGTTAATTTAAGAACACTGACTTCTTTCTCTGTTGCTCAAATGAACTGTAAGAGTGATTAGCAGATACCTGGATTGATTAATGTTTCAGTGTTTTTATCACTTTTTTAGGGAAAGCAGAATATAGCAATGTAGCAGAGTACTGGGAAATTGTGATGAAGAGTTGTGACTTCTAAATTTCTTTAAAAAATTTACCCTCTTTTGAGTTTTCTTTCCACAGTAAGTTTAAGATTTCATAGTCATGGTGGACTTTTATAATAAGACTAGAGGCCTGGTGCATGAAATTCTTGCATGGGTAGGGTCCCTAGGCCTGGCTGGCAATCAGGGCCGATCAGGTTCCCCGCCTCCCTGCCTCCCTGCCTCCCTGCCTCCTCCTTTCCTTGCTCCCTCAGTGCCCTGCTACTGCCGCTGATCACCCACCATGTTCTCGCTGCCCCCTGATGATCAGTGCACATCATAGTGAGAGATCGAACTCCCATTCTCCCGGTCGAACTCCTGAGGGGACACTTTGCATTTTAGCCTTTTATATATACACTAGAGGCCTATTGCAGGAAGAGATTTGTGCAATAGGCCTTCCTTCCCCTGGCTGCCGGCACAGGTTTTCCTCCGGCACCTGGGACCCAGGCCTTTGTTCCTGCCCCAGTGGAGAAGCCAAGCCTGGAGGCTTCTCTGCTCTGGCTGCAGCAGAGAAGCCAAGCCTCTTGAGTCTTCAGTCGTCTTCAGTCTTCAGTCTTCGTCTGGGCTGGAGCCTTCAGTCTTTGCTCCACGCCTGCATATGCAAATTAACTGCCATCTTTGTTGGGTTAATTTGCAAGCTCATCCTGATTGGCTGGTGGGCGTAACGGAGTGATACCAATTTGCATGTTTCTCTTTTATTAGTGTAGACAGACTAGAGGCCCGGTGCATGAAATTCATGCATTAGGGGGGTCCCTCAGCCTGGTCTGCACCCTTTAGCGATCCGGGACCCCTCGGGGGATGTCTGACTGCCGGTTTAGGCCCAATCCCGCAGGGATCCCTGTGGAATTGGGGCCTAAACCGGCAGTCGGACATCCCTCTCACAATCTGGAACCACTGGCTCCTAACCGCTCACCTGCCTGCCTGCTTGATCGCCCCTAACCACTCTACCTGCCTGCCTCATTGCCCCTAAGCCCTCTGCCTGCCTGCCTGATCACTCCTAACCCCTCTGCCTGCCTGCCTGATCTCCCTTAACCACTCTGCCTGCCTGCCTGATCTCCCTTAACCACTCTGTCTGCCTGCCTGATCGCCGCTAACCTCCTCGGCCTTGACCCGCGCAATGGTGGCTTCATCTGGAAGGACATCCAAAATGATGTTTGGAAGGTCGTTCGGCTGCCTGGTCTAATTAGCATATTACACTTTTATTATTATAGACTAGAGGCCCGGTACACAAAATTTATGTGCGAGTACAGTCCCTAGGCCTGGCCTGCGATCAGGGACATCTTTCCCAGCTACCTGCAGCTGGACCCAGCCCCCGCTGCCACCCACCCCCAGTTCCCTGTTCACCATCAGGTGATCTGTGCCTGACAGCTGGGGGAAGAGACCAAGAGGTCTGCTGTTCCCTCTTGCTTGCCAGCCCTGCCCCTGCCATGGGTGGCCATCAGGTGATCGGAGCCTGCTGGTGGGGGAAAGGGACCAAGTAGTGGTCAGTGCACCTCATAGTGACTGATCCAGCAATCGTTCTGCCATTAGGGTCAATTTGTACACTACCCTTTTATTATATAGGATAGAGGCCTGGTGCATGGCCTTCCCTGAAAAGGGCTCCGGATTGGGGTGGGGGGGTCCCCTCTGGAGTGTGGGGCTGGCTGAAGTGAGGGGCTATGGGATTTGCAGGCCAGCCACACCCCCATCTAGGTGGGGATCCCCGCTGGGGATGGGGTCAGCCTGGGCAAAGGGCCACTGGGGGTTTGCAGACCAGTCATTCCCCTAATCAGGGTGGGGGTCCCCACTTGGGGTCGGAGCTGGCCTGGGTGACCATGCCCCCAATCAGGATGGGGGACCCCGCTGGGGTTGGGGCTGGCCTGGGTGAGGGACCACTAGGGGTTTACAGGCCGGCCATGCCCCGATTGGGTTTGGGGTCCCTGCTGGGGGGTGGGGCCAGTCTGGGGGAGGGGCCTCCAGGGGTTTGCAGGCCAGCCATGTCCCCGATTGGAGTGGGGGTCCCCACTGGGGGGTGGAGCCAGCCTGGGAGACCACATCCCCGATTGGGGTGGGGGTCCCTGTTGGGGAGCAGGGCAGGCCTGGGAGAGGGGCCACAGGCTATCTGCAGGCTGGCCATGCCCCCAGCTTTGTCAGTAAGGACGTCTGGAAGATGTCCAGTATATTTGGTCTAATTAGCATATTAGCCTTTTATTAGTGTAGATAGTTCCCCACCCACATTTAACAAGTATATATTGAATATCTTCTATATATACAAACTATTTATAAACCTTGAGATTGTTGAGAATAAAAATTTGGGACTCCTGGAGGAGCTGGTGTTATGGGGAGAAATTTATTTTCTCAATCACAGTCTGGTGGGGGAAGAAAACAATTTCTAATAACTAATTATTACAAATAGAAACATGCTTAGGGCTATGTATAGAACATTAGCTAAGTGATATGTAAGCTCCATGAAGGCAGAAATGTTTCTATTGTGTTTGCTGCTATAGGCCTCACTGTCTGGTACAGAACAGATACTCAACAGATGTGTTGATTTTATAGTTAATTCTGCCATTGTGTTTTACAGTGGAGTAACATTTGAACTAAGCTTTGAAGAGTAATTAAGATTTCTTTATTAAGAACTGGAGGCCCAGTGCACAAATTTGTGCACAGGTGGGGTCCCTTGGGGTAGCCTGCAGAGATCAGGCCCCAGCTTGCACCCCCAGCCTCGCAGCCCCAGCTCGCACCTCCAACCTCACAGCCCTGCAGCTCCACCTGGCACCCTGCCTTTGCCTGGTGCCACCCCCTTACCTGCTCCGCCATCCTGCTTGCAGGATGATCGATCCGGGCCAGGCCCCCCGCCTGGCTCCCTCAGCGCCTGGGAGCCAGGCAGCAGCCCCGCCCCCCCGCCGCTGCCTCTGGTCACTGTCTGTGGGGCATTCAGCAGGGCAATCGGACCTCTGCTTGCACCCACCTTGGCCTGGCGCTGCCAGCTCACCTGCTCCACCATCCCTCCGCAGTCCCACTCTTGTCGGGGCCCATCGGGGCTGGCAGTGCCTCCATTGCTGCCTGCTGCCAGCACCATATCACCGACTTCTGCCATGTACCACACTGCTCCCTGGTGGTAAGCGCACGTCATAGTGAGCAGTCGAACCCCCGGTCAAACGACCTCCGGAGGGAACAATTTGCATATTAGGCTTTTATTTTATAGGATAGAGAACATTCCAGGAAGAAACAGCAGCAGGGAAAAAAGAATGCAAGTGTTTGAGTAACTTATGTAATCCAGGGTAGCTCCATGTAGGGATGTACATGGCAGAGGCCAGTGCAGGCCCCCTGGTGAGATGCTGAGCCACTGGGTATTAGAAAAAGGACAGCAACCAGACGCTGCCCTTATTGCGTCTTCCTCATTGGAAATTTCTTACATTCTGAAGAGTTCCCTATATAGATGAGCACCATATGGTGAAATCACAAACAAGATGGGTAGTTGATCCTCATCACAATTTTCATGTATTTTTACTAATAGTATTTTCCCCTGAACTAATTGTCTGTTCACATCAGTTAGGGCTTGTAAGCTGGTGATTCTTTGGCATGTAGCTCACTGTGCTTGCTTTGTTTTGTCAGCACATTGTTGAACAATTTGCCAGCATTAAAAATGACCTGAATTTTGGGTTTCTCCTGAAAAGAGCACAAGATATGGGAATACTGGGCTCATATTCCAGCATGATAACACTCTGCTATAATGTCCCCCCACCCCCCAATCTGAGCCACCATCTCTCATTTGCTACACACATGTTCTTTCCTTTTTATCCATCCCTATTACTCACCTGGGCCCTTTCAGCATTTGAATTTAACCTCAGTGGTGTGGCTCCTACCCCACCTAGAAGATGTGTATCAATCTATATGAAATATGTGTATATATATATATATATATATATATATACACACACACACAGTAGAGGCCCGGTGCACAAAAATTTGTGCACTCGGGAGGTCCCTCAGCCCGGCCTGTGCCCTTTCACAGTCTGGGACCCCTCGGGGAATGACCACCTGCTGGCTTAGGCCCGCTCCCCGGGGGATTGGGCCTAAGCTGGCAGTCAGACATCCCTCTGGCAGCCCGGGAGCCCTCAGGGGATGTCCACTTGCCAGCACGGAGCAGGCCTAGCTGCAGTCGGACATCCTTAGTGCTGCTGAGGAGGCAGGAGAGGCTCCCACCACCACCGCTGTACTGGCAGCCATCAGCCTGGCTTGTGGCTGAGCAGAGCTCCCCCTGTGAGAGCACACTGACCACCAGGGGGCAGCTCCTGCATTGAGCATCTGCTCCCTGTTGGTCAGTGTGTGTCATAGCGACCAGTGATTCCCAGTAGCTCTGCTGTTAGGGTCAATTTGCATATTACCCTTTTATTATATAGGATAGAGGCCTGGTGCATGGATGGGGACTGGCTGGTTTGCCCTGAAGGGTGTCTTGGATCAGAGTGGGGGTCCTGCTGGGGTGCCTGGCCAGCCTGGGTGAGGGTCTGAGGGCTGTTTTCAGGCTGGCCACATCCACTTCATGGAAGGGGGTCCTGCTGGGGTGCCTGGCTAGCCTGGGTGAGTGGCTGATGACTGTTTGCAGGCTGGCCACAGCCCCTTCAGGGTGGGGGTCCCCGTTGGTGTGCCTGGCCAGCCCAGGTGAGGGGCTGATGGCTGTTTGCAGGCTGGCCACAGCCCCCAGCCACCCAAGCTCCCAGTGGAGGCTGGCTGGAAGCAGGTATCTGGGATTTATTTAGCTTGTATAATTGAAACTTTGTTGCCTTTTGCGGTGGCCACAGCGGGCCAGAGCAGGCGGGAAGCTTGGCTTCCTCCATCGCCGGGGCAACCAAGCCTCCTGCTTGCTCCAGCTCTGTGGCTGCCGGCCGCTATCTTGGTTGGGTTAATTTGCATATAGTCGCTCTGATTGGCTGGTGGGTGTGGCTTGGGTGTAGTGAAGGTATGGTCAATTAGCATCTTTGTCTTTTATTAGTATAGATATAAAAGCCCAGAGACCGGACCGGCAGAACAACCAGAACGACTGAAATGACAGGTTGCTATGATGCGCACTGCAGCCTGATTTGGGCCCTGATCAGCCCCCCTGGCCAGCCCAGCCCTTGATCAGCTCCCAATACTCCAATTTGGGGAGGGGCCGTCCGGCCAACCGCCCTCAGCGCCTCCCCGTGGCCGGCCAACTGCCTGTGGCCCCTCACCCCTGCTGGCCCCGCCTGAAGAGCCCCCATCAGGGCGGACTGGCTGAACCTCACCTGTGCACAAATTTGTGCACTGGGCCTCTAGTATGAAATAAAGACATTATCCCTTTGAGATGATGCATTCTCTACAAATATTTTTCTTCATTTATTGTTTATTTTTTAAACCTGCTTTTTATTTTTTGGTACGGTTTTTACTTTTTGTGGTCTATGCTTTTAGTTTGCTCTAGTTTTAGTTTTATTTCTTCTTTTAAATAATTCATTTAATTTATAACAGTCTTGCATTGCTTTTGCCTGTCCTTGCTTCTTTTCTCTCTTCCAATTGACTTTTGGTTTAGGAAGTCCTTCCCTCTCCAGAGGCTTAAAGTAGATAAAATTTTACATTCCTATTGTAGATAAGCTATGATTACTTTGGGTTAAAATTTTACCTTTCCTCTGATATGTCATACCTACAGGTTTACTCAAACACTGAAAATATATGTATAATGAGGTGTATTTTGAGTGGTCTATTCTTTTCTATGGATTTGCCTTTTTTTTAAAAAAATCTGTCAATAAGTTCTAACTCTTTTAGTTTTATGTGTTTTAATATTTTGGTAAAATTAATCCCTCCATCTTTAAAACAATTACTACTTTTCTGTTTGTACATTCAAATTCATTTTAGAATCATTTGGTCAAATTTCAGAAAAGTTACATTGGAATTTGAAATATAATTTTAATAAATGCACTAACATTTTTGAGAAAAACTTATCTCATAAAAATTAGTCTTTTTATTTAGGAACACAGCTTCTTTCTTTATTCATTTTTTAAAAACTTTTATATCTCTCAATGCAGTATTACACTTATTGTCACATAAGACATTATTTCTTGTCATAGAATGCTATTAGTAATATTAATGAATAATAATAGTAATTTCATATATTTGTCTTTTAATCATAACTTAATGAGAATTTTATTATTTCACTGTTAAAATGTTGGATGATGGTTTGAATTTGAAATCTTAAACATATGTTAAGAAGATATGCTACTATTGAGATGTTTATCTTTTTAGTGTATTTGATTTTAATTTAAATTTGTTGATATTACATATTAACAGATTTTTCTCATTTTAGACTGTGGATTTCTATAAAAAATCCTCTTTGGTTAGACATACAATGTTAATTTTATACTATTAAGTTCTATTTGCTAGCATTTTATGTTTTTCATATTTTGATTAAGTGACATTCAGCTGCATTTTTCCCTAAAATTTCTGTTAGAAATGTCTTAGAGAAATTTCTTCTTAGAATGATCTTAATTACTTTTATTATTTTCTATTCTCTGAAACAAATTATATAGTGTGGCAAAGATCTGTTTCTTAAAAGTTTGAAGGAATTTACTAGGAAATCTATTGTGATTCTGAACTCTCTTTCTAGGGAATCAGATAACTTTCTCAATTGATTTTAATTTTAATCTATTGTGTTAATTTTGATATATTTTAGTTTACATGAAGCATTAAGTTCCTTGATGTTTTAAAATGTATTAATATTCAACCACATTGGATTCTAAATCTTTTCTATCTGTATTTCATTCTCACTTAACAATCTCTTTTGTGAAATTGTTATCCTTTTTTTTCTTGATTAGATTTGAGTAACAATATATTCCCTGAACATTTTAACCCTGCTTTTTTTGTGCTTATCATTTTTTTTTATAAAGGCATTTTTGGATACATTTTTTGAGTGTGTTTCTATGACTGTATTAAAGTTACTCAAAACAATGCATCAAGATTTTTCTCTCCATTTATGAACAGCTTATTCACGAGTTTCAGAATCTTTTAAAAAATCTAGGCATACTGGTTATTTTGTAATAAATTAACTTATTCCTATTAGTATGTATTGTCTTGATATTTTGGAACTGGCAATTTTCTCACATGCCCACAAATGTAACCCAGTCAGATCTTTACAGTACCATTAGCCTGTAATTCTTTAGTTCTTATGACCAAGGTATAGGCCTAGATCTCATAAAATTCTGTATTTTAATTCATCTTAAGACATCCCTAACAAGCATTTGGTATGCCTTAAGATATCTTTCCTAATAAACGTGTGCGTTTATATGCTATTCTCATTCTTTAAAAAGCAATGAGTGCAGCAGTTAATTAACTTATTAAAATGTCATAAATCCCAGCTCCAGCCATGACCACTGATTCCTCCCCCACCTCTACCAAGAGCATTTTCATTTATGATGAATTATCCCCTGGGTACTCAGTGCAGAGGTGGTTGACCACGCAGAACTCAGGGTCAGATACAATAACACAATCTATACTGATGGGTAATGAATGACAAGCCTTCTACTCCTACCACTTTCCTTTCTGTGCTTGGGTGCCTTTATGCTTCACCAAAATCAGCAGACACTGATGACAGAATGAGGGGGCTTCTCTCCTCCAGATTTCCATTCTCTGGAAAGTAATCTTCAGGATGATTTGTATGTGAGTAGATATATGGGTTTAGATCCCTGTCTTATATGGTTTACTAAGCTGTTTATTTGAATACAACACTGAGGGTTAGTCTTTTCTTTCTTTCTTTTTTTTTTGAGTTGCTTTTATATAAAATGAATACAATTAGGAACTATTCTGGGTGCATTTAAATATTTTAATTTACTTCTTAAATTTGCCTCTGTATGATTTTAAATACTTTTGCTGAACAATGGCTACTGATGAAAGTTTGGACCACTACATGTTTTTCTCTTCTTGTGACTATACTTATAAAACTGCCCATCTTATAATATGTGGTTCATCTGATTCATTTTCAATACCCTGAAATTTTGAGGATACCCATTTGTTATGGGTCGAATTGTGTGCCCACCACCCAACAAACACACTATATAAAGGTGTATTAAAGTCCTAACTGCCAGTACTTCAGAATGCCTTATTTAGAAATAGGGTTGGTACAGATGTAATTTGCAATGATGAGGGCATACTGGAGTAAGATGGGCCCTTAATCCAATATCCATTGTGTCTTTATAAGAAGGTGATGTGAAGGCACAGAGAATGTCATGTAAAAACAGAGGCAGAGATTGGAATAATGTGTCTACAAGGCAAGGGACAGCAGGGATTGCTAGCAACCTCCAGAAGCTAGGGGAGAAGCATGGAACTGGAGGTTTCTTCAGAGCCCCTCGTAGGAACTAGTCCTGCTCACACCTTGATCTCAGATTTCTGACCTCCAGAACTGTGAGAGAATAAGTTTCTGTTTAAACAAGTCTATATATGGTCTTTTGTTGTAGCAGCCCTAGGAAACTAATACACCATCCAGTGTACATGCTGAAGCTAGGCATTTCAATACTAGTTGAGCCATTTCATCAGTTATAGATTGTATACATTGAGCAAGTCACTGTACCTGCTTGAACATCAGTTTTCATCTCTAAAATTAGGATACTCTTTATAATTTGGAGAAAAAATATGTTTATAATGTGCTTAATAGAAGGCAACCACTTGATCATTGTTTTTTACCACTCAATATTCAAGGCTTTTACTGAGCCAAATATAACAAAGGAGGCGAATTTGCCCATCAAAATACTCTTCTCCACCAAAAATAGCCCTCATTTGAAATTTTAAAAAGTTACTATATAAATATATGTGAGCTGGTTTTAACAGCAAAATAGTCACATTAGTAGAGCAGATGTTATTGTTATCCTCATTTAAAGATGAGGTAACTGCAACCACCCCTAGTAATGAGATTCCATAATTTACTCATTCAAGGTCACAGCGTTAAGTGGTGACTCAGGATTTAAACACTTGATTTCCACTCCCAGACTTTCCAAGTCTGTTCCACCCAATATGACAATGCATAAAGTTGTCATTTCATTTCAAATATAAATGCCTTTTTAATTATTCATACCTGATGTCTTTATTATCAAGAGTTTAATATATTTTACCAGTATTATTATTTTTGAGTTCTCTGATTTGATTTATTATTTGTCTAAACCAATCACATATTTTTCTTCTAAAACTCATTAATAAAAACTCATAATATAAACATTTATTGAGCACCTACTATATTTTCAGCACTATTTTAGTCATTGCAAATATAGTGGTTACCTGATTGGTGTGGCTCAGTAGTTGGTGTTGACCCATGAACCAGGAGTTCACAGTTTGATTCCTGATCAGAGCACATGCCCTGGTTGTGGGCTTGATCTCCAGTAGGGGGTGTGCAGGAGGCATCCCATCAATGTTGATGTTTCTCATCGATGTTTTTATTGCTCTCTCTCTCTCCCTTCCTCTCTCTGTGAAATCAATAAAAAAATATTTAAAAAAGAATATAGTGGTAAACTATAAATGCCTTTTTTATTGTATAAATAGTAATAATTATAAAACAAATGTTATATATACTTATCCTATCTAATAAAAGAGTAACATGCAAATTGATCATCACTCCAACACACATGTGGACACAAGATGGCTGCCACAAGATGGCCGTCAGGGGAGGGCAGTTGGGAGGAACCAGGCCTGAAAGTGAGGGCAGTCGGGGGCGATCAGGCATGCAGGGGAGGGCAGTTGTGGGTGACTAGGCTGGCAGGGGAGGGCAATTAGGGACAATTGGGCTGGCAGGGGAGCAGTTAGGCATCGATCAGGCTGGCAGGGGAGTGGTTAGGGGCAATCAGGCAGGCAGGCAGGCGAGTGGTTGGGAGCCAGCAATCCTGGATTGTGAGAGGGATGTCTGACTGCTCATTTAAATGGGCAGTCGGAGATCCCTCGAGGGGTCCCAGATTGGAGAGGGTGCAGGCTGGGCTGAGGGACAACCCCCCTGGTCACAAATTTCATGCACCGGGCCTCTAGTATTTTAAAGTAATTAAAATAAAAGTAAGAATTCCCTAAATATTGTTTGTGTGTTTTTCCCCCCTTCTGGGTGAGAAGTATCCACATTCATTTTCCTAGTTTATCATTCATATTTTTTAAATTTGAGAAATATATATTTTATAATCTCATCACGGACCCTGTATTTCAGCTATGTCATCAGAGCTGTTTGGTCTTCTCTTCTATGTGAGTTTTAAAAGAGCCAGGGTAGACCCAAGTTATGGCTTGAATTCACTTTTATTTTTCTATAGATTCTAATTGGTTTCTGAAGAGTTGGTGTTTAATGCACTAAGGAAAATCTGATCTCCTCATTTTCTGCTGTGGTCTACAATTATTGCAATTTTAGATAACCATTGTTGGGTTGTGAAGGTCTCTTTCCCAACATGATTATTCAACTGATTATGTCCTCAAACTGCCTTTTGCTTTCCTTCCTGTTTCTTTACAATGCCTGTGGCCTTCAGTGACTACTTTTCTTCATTCAATGCTCTTACCAGGTTTCAGTTGGACCTCTACTTCTATAATTGTAATTATTGTTCTGCAAGTTGTATACTATTTTCTTGCCAAACTTTTTGAAACTGTATTCAGGCATTTAGGATCAATTAAGTTAATTGACCTCAAGTATTCCTAGTTGGGGTGAAGGTGACCATGAAAGATAAATTTATTTATGACCTAACAGAGAGAAAGGGAGACATAGGAATAAAGAGAAAGATGGCCGAAACCGGTTTGGCTCAGTGGATAGAGCGTAAACTTAACTTATTTAAAAATCTTATAGTTTATAAAAATAATACATATACGATGTTGAAATGGACTATATATGCAGGAGATGTGCAGGAGGCAGCTGATCGATGTTTCTCTCTCATCGATGTTTCTAACTCTCTATCTCTCTCCCTTCCTCTCTGTAAAAAATCAATAAAATATATTTAAAAAAAAAAGAGAAAGATGAAGTAAATCTTATTTGGTAAGTATATTTATCAATAAACTTAACTTATTTAAAAATCTTATAGTTTATAAAAATAATACATATATGATGTTGAAATGCAACATATATGCAACATATCCTATATGATGCTATATAATAAAAGGCTAATATGCAAATTGACTGAACGGCAGAATGACTGGTCGCTATGACATGTACTGACCACCAGGGGGCAGATGCTCAAAGCAGGAGCTGCCCCCTGGTGGTCAGTGCAGTCCTACAGGGGGAGCGCCACTCAGCCAGAAGTGGGGATCATGGCTGGTGAGTACAGTGGCGGTGGCAGGAGTCTCTCTTGCCTCTGCGGCAGCACTAAAGACCCCTTGGGGGATGTCTGACTGCCAAGGGGTCCTGGACTGCGAGAGGGTGCTGGCCCGGCTGATGGACCCCCCCTCCCTCCAGTGCACAAATGTCGTTCACCAGGCCTCTAGTGTATATATAAAACAAGAAAATAAAATTGTTCTATAATCACATTATCAGGAAATGACCATTGCTAACATTTTGGTATATATTCTTAGAGATTCTTTTCTGAGCATATATCACATAAACAAAACAAAACAAAACAAAAACGAGATCATGCCCTGCATATTTTGTAGCCTCATGTTTTTCTTCTAATATAGTGTGACTATTTTTCTTTATCATTAAATTAATATCTTCATCATCATTTTTAGTGGTAACAGTTTATGAGTGGACCATCATTTATTTAACTTTCAAACTCCTTTAATGTTCATTTATATTACTTAGAATTTTAACTATTGTAATAAATTTTGTGATAAATATTCCTGAATAAATGTCTTTACATATTTGTTTGTTTAAGCTTAAGGAGAAATGTTTTAAAGTATAATAGCTGTGTCTAAGGGACCCTCCTCTTCTTGCTATCTCTCTTTCTTTTAAGATTAAGTCCAAATTTAAAAAAAAATGTTTTTATTGATTTTAGAGAGAGGAAGGAAGAGAGGGAGAGAGATAGAAGCATTGATGAGAATGAAACATCAACATCCACCAGCTGCCTCCTGTACACACCCTACTGGGGATTGAGCTGCAGCCCAGTCATGTGCCCTGACCGGAAATAAAACTGGGGACTTGTTGGTGCATGGATGGACACTCAACCACTGAGCCACACTGGCTGGGCAAGTCCATATTTTTTAGCATGTACACAAGATCTTTGAAAACCTTGTCTTAGCTTATTAGTCTTCTAGATTTACATCATTAACCCAAAATGTACACTACACTGACTCATATTTTTTCCAAAAGCCTATGTATTTCCATATCTTTATTCCTATTTCCTGCTGTTACTTCTATCTGAAATGTTTGCCTCCACATTTCCTATTCTTTTAAATTTCCAAGTATCCTTTAAGTTCTAGCTCAAATGTTATTCTCTACTATATCTTTTACTAATCCCTCTTAAATAAAGTTAATTTTCTATCATCTGTGTTCCTGATCATTTATATTTTGGATTCAGTGTTTCTCAAAGGTCTTTCCCTCTGTCAATTGATCATCAAATCTTTAGTAAGCATCTACTGAGGTCCAGGCTTTGTATTAGATAAGCAAAACAGGCTCATGTAACTTATGTAGTTTATTTTCTTGTATGTTTTAGTTATATTTTTATTGCAATGTTGCTTATGATATTTGGGAAACTAGGAGCAATAGTGTGTTTAACAGAGAAGTTGTTAGGTAAATTATGATCCAGTCCAATGACATTGCCTTTCCTTGATAGTGTAATTTTCAACATCTACCATTAGGTGGCATGGACAACAGAAGTTGGCTGGACCCTCGTTTGGGCCAGGGTTACCAGTAAAATCACATATAAATAGCGTTCATCTCATTGGTCAATGACAATAAATCATAAGTGGCTGCTGGAATTGTGTGTCAAGAATAATTATGATGTACATTCTGCTTAGTGATCTATGTACATTCTGCTTAGTGATCTATTATGGGCCTGGGCTTGGGGAAGTGTCTAACTGACATTACTTAGGGTTTGGGAACCTAAGAAGGAATGAGGAGAAAAGATGAGGATAGGTGGGGGCTGCTACGGGAACCATCAGGGCCTTGAATATTGTGCAAAGCACCCTGAATTCTTCTATGTTAGAGAAGAAGACACTTGGTGAAGTTTGCCTTATGTATTCTCTTCTCTCTTTGTGGGCCACTGCTTCTAAGTGTCTTCTGAAACTCCTTCCGCTAGGTTTAGGGGCCTAATGACTTCAGGCTCTTCAGTTGGCTGTTTTCTTCTACCATGTTGCTCTAATAAATGGTGTCCTGTCCCACATTCTAGACTGTCCTCTCCTGGCCAAAGATTGTTGACTTTTCATTCTCTCTGCCAGGTTACTTATAATCTAAGTTAATGTGGAAGTATTCATGTGGGCCTGAGATGCATATTAATAGGCCTTTTCTAGGTAGTATAAGCAGCGTTGAATCTACACATTTTTATGTTTGTTTCTTTAGGCCTAAAAGGACGCCTATACTTCCTGGTTTGCTGGGCACAGTCCTGGGTTAAGCCTGTTTGTCCTGGCATACTGATTAATAGTACCCTATTTCATCCTAACATAGAAGTTTCATTTGTCCACAGTATAAACTTTTGATGGTAAGGACTGGAGATATTTGTGAGTCAGATTGGCTTGAATAACCTAACAGAACAAAATCTTTCTAAAACAACCCTTAAGCAAAAAGAAATAGTAAAAGAATTGGCATGGTTTGGAATTAATCTTTTATTCCAGAGTTTGAAGGGGGAACTATGGAACAGGAAGGGGATATAAAGAATTTTAATATGGAAATACATCCCATTAAAACCGCATATTTAATCATTTAAATTAAATCATACTGCATTATAATGGCACAGTAGCTACTTTGTTCTTTGGAGAAATACTCAATATTGATTCAAGATTATTAAAAAAAAGTCTAGAAAGCTCATGAATGTTTTTGACATTTCTTGTCATATATTAGCATAAAACAATAATTACCAAATTATGTGATATTTCAGGAACAACTCTTAAGAGCCTTGGAATCAAAATAACTCCATCAGTATCAATAGATTCAATATGAAGCTTAGCTTTAATTGCACTTAGGAGAACCTATTTGTTTTTAGCATTTGAAAGCAAGTCTAAATTGTGTCCAGTGGGGGTACTTAGAGTAGGAGGCTTTGGCACCTGCCTCAGGTAAGGAAAGTTTTGTTTATTTCATTAGCTCTTGATGCTTTGACAGACTATGGCTTTCTACTTGCTGCAAGAAGAGCTGCCAGCCATCCCTGCTGGGAGAAGCTAGTATGGGACTAGAAATGAACTTTTGAAAGAAGTTATTATGCCTTATATGGTTGATCTCCCATGCAAATAAAAGAAGCATTTCATACTCTAGCTAAATGGAATTGGTATTTCATCCGATGTAAATGTATGCTAGCATGATTTCTGGCTTTTATCAAACACTGCATCTCTCTCCAAAGTAGATTCCACGTTTATCTGTCTATATAGGGCAGCTGCAAGGCACAGCTGAAGCAATGCAAACTCATAGATCTGGATAGAAATAAAACTGCATTCATCAGACCAACACGTGTTTACTACTAATATCTGGATGCAGATTCCAGGGATACAAACCCAGAGATTCTGTAGATCTGAGATGAGATGGGGCTGCTTTTTAAACAAATGATGCCATTCTGCCACGGAAAGTCAGCAGTTTATTTTGAGAAAGTCCCTTCTACTCTCAGTACTGAACCAAGTACTGAACCAAGCCTCATGAGAGATGAAAAGAAGTAGTGAATGTGGGCTGTACCTGCAAAGGAGCTTAGGAAGCAAAAACACCCCAAATACTAATAGCTAAGATGTATTGTACTATTTTTAGAACATATCAGGCATCAGAACTTTTGCTCTTTGCTCTGCACAAACCACTCTTCCTCCATATACTTTTTGGCCTGGTTCTTCTTCTCCTTTAGGTCTGCACTAAGCTGTCACCTTCTCAGTGAGGCCTCCTTTTTCTACACTTAAGGCTATCAGTATTTCTTTTTTAAAATATACATATTTTTATTGATTTCAGAAAGGAAGGGAGAGGGGGGGGGAGAGAGAGAGAGAGAGAGAGAGAGAGAGAGAGAGAGAGAGAGAAACATCAATGATGCAAGAGAATCATTGACAGGCTGCCTCCTGCACTCTCCCCACTGGGGACTGAGCCCACAACCTGGGTATGTGCATTGATAGAATTAAACTGTGACCTCCTGGTTCATAGGTTGACGCTCAACCACTGAGCCATGTCGGCTAGGCTCAGTATTTATTATATTGCTACTTTCTTAATATTTTTCCATGGCACTTAAACCATTTGATGTAATATTATTTTAACACTATATATTTTACTTATTTGTTTTTTGTCTGAAAAAGACAAGAAGGCAGACATTTTTGTCACTTTTGCTCACTACTAAATCTTCAGGGTCTCTATAGTGTCTAAATAAGTATCCATTGAAAAAATAACTTACATTTAGTGTCTTTTTAAAAAAATTTATTTTTATTGATTTCAGAGAGGAAGGGAGAGGGAGAGATAGAGACATCAATGATAAGAGAGAATCATTAATTGGCTGCCTCCTGCACGCCTCCTACTGGGAATTTAGTCTGCAGCCTAGGCATGTGCCCGGACCAGGAATCAAATCATGGCCTCTGGGTTCACAGGTTGATGCTCAACCACTGAGCCACAGCAGCCAGTCAAGAATAACTGACACTTATTGAGCACTTACTTGCTGTTCTAAGGGCTTCTCGGGCAATAATCCATTTAATTTCCCCAAGAAATCTAGGGGTAGGGCCTATGATTAAGTCCACTGCAGATAAGGAAACTGAAGCAAAATATTGCCAGAAGTCATCCAGGTAGTAGATGGTGGAGCCAGAATTGTAACCTGGGTGGTTCTGATGCAGATCTCATCCTCCAACCATATGATCTACTAACACAGATAGTATCTTTAATATTCTCTTTGTGGAAAATTCAGAGGCAGAGCTCTTAGGTTTGTTTTTTGTTCTGACATTTGCAAAAAGCTAAAGGCAAAATACTGAAGCAAAAGCTAATGAAGAAAATACTATGGGATCTTCCTCTGGTGCTTTCTGGCCTGGGGTGATCTTCTCAATGGTCTGGTGTTTTATGAGCCTGGATTTTTAGAATAAAGCCAATCTGACATTTGCAGTTACAAGGTTGACCAGGCTCTTGATGGGCAAAGGAGTGTTACTGGGCGGATGAGGAAAGCTCTTCATCACCCATTCTCAAACCAGGCTGACCCAGACTCTCAGTCATAATAGGATGGATCCATCCTTTTGAGGCCTCTGGGGAAAGATTGATCACTGACTTGGATAACTGTACTGAGTGATTTAGCTAATGTGGCCCCTTTGGGTGAGTTCCAGCCTCATTTTTTACCACCCCATGTGTGTCCTTTCCATAGCAGAGTATTTAATCAAAGAGAGCTTTACCTCTACTTTTCAACTTTTGTAAATATTTTAAGCTTATCTGAGTTCTGACCCATATCATTAATGATGATCTAAGAGTGTTAGAAATATGAAATACTTATTGGAATTACCTATGTTAGGAGAAATGTACTGTCTGTTGATGGTCATTCTTCCAAATCCCTGCCTCAGAAGCAATAACATAGAAAGCCTGCAGGAATATGTGCTATTGTCCATGTTGTTGATTGATACTTACATATAGCCTTTGATCCATATTGTTTTGATCATTAAGGAAGACGTAATAGGTTATTGAATAATGAAATTCATTCTATTTTTCAAACTTATTACCCTTCTCAAATTCATTCAGGGACCATGTGGCTGTTTTGACTTCACGTTGGCTAAAAGCCATCTAGAGGAGCGGGAGAATGTGGGTTTTGAGATTTTTAAATGCCAAACCCAGAGTCCAAGATGTCAGCTTCAATATCACCTAAAATTTCTAACAACCATCCCAAACAGAAGTTGGTGGAAACCTCATCCTCACTGAGCACTATTGCACTTGTAAAGATGATATTAATACAAAATTTTAATGCTCTGTGGGTCTTTATCTGGCAGCAGATCAACAACAGAGCATAAAACATTAACACCTAAAAGGGGGTTCTGAGTCCTTGGAGTTTCTAATTGTTGCTCATTACTAAAAGCTACCCAAATCATCTTGAGCTGATTCAGGGAGAATTAAGTAGATTTGGTTTAATAAAATCTTCAGGTATCGGAATAAATTATGAATGCATCTTGACAGTTCGAAGGATACACTGGCATTAGGGAAAGGCAATGAGCAGATATTCAAGGGAGGGGGATATAAAAGCCCTTCTGTTGATCACCCCATCTGAAACTGATTAAAAGCTGATGAAATGAAAGTTTTTTCATGGGTAGATGTGCAACAAGTCATGAGTTGTGGACTTTAATAATATATTTTCTTCACAAGCAATAACACAGCAATTAGGAGATGCTCATTGAGGTAGAAATAATGGTAACTGCTGTGCAGATTAGGTTTGCTGAAGGGAGCTCTCAGACATACACTAAAACAACATATTCCAGGTTCTTGTTGGTGTGTAATTTCTACTTTATTTACTTATCAACTCAGTTAAAGAGGACTCCTGGCAGTAATAAGGCTACATAGAATAGTTTAAGATGCTACAAATTATACAAAAGATAAATCTAATGATTACCGATTCTAATGACAGTGCAATCTTGTCTTTCCTCATGGGGAAATTGTATGGTTGTGAGAAGCTCATAGTTGGAGAGAGTGCCATGGTACAAATGTATTCATTATTTTTCTGCCTGCTTTGCTTCTGCATGGCTGTTCATGAAAGCTAGGTGATTCATTGGAGCAGGAACCACTTAGCGAATGGTTCACAAACCTCTCACTGGTGCTGCAGAGCCTGTAAGCAACCAGCAAATACATCAAAATAATACGCTGGAAAACAGGATGGGAACATTTTCAGCAAGGGGAGAATGACCTACAATGATGTTACCAAAATAAGCAAAAAGGGGGTCAGGTGAAAATAGCACATTTCCACCTCATTTCTATTTACTATAATTGCTATAAAAGTAAACACTCATGAAAGACACATCATGAAACTTCAGAACAGACCATATTTCTGAGGATTTCTGCATTCATTGGGGGAGAAAGCTGGAAAAAATACAACAGACTGGAGCAGAGTTTTGAGAGCTGTGGTTTGTTTGAGCAATAACTTCAAGTCGCTGAAGACATAAAAAGAATTTCTTTTTCTTTTTCTTAGTTGTATCTTATTCCAGGTCAAATGAAAATGATTTTTTTTTTTCATGAGAATCTTCTTTCCAAGACTTTCCCAACTAAATGCATGAAATATCCTCCTTCTATGAAGGAAGATGATTGAGAGAAGCCTCTGTCTAGTTGACCAGTAAGTGGCTTGGGTGAGCCACGTGCCTTGAAAAGTATTTGTTATTTTTCTATGAAAGAAAGATGCAGCCAAACTTCAGGTATGAAGCCTAATATATATTATGTGGTAAAATTCATTTTAAATGGTATAACTTTATACATTTTTATTTTTAATTCTCTGAGTGAAACACCTCCCCTTCCCTCCACCTGCCTCACACCAAATCATTTGCAACTGGTGTCTAAGACATGATTCTTCTTGTGCTAAGTAGTAGCAGCATATTTGTGTGGCTTAGATTAAAAGTTGTCCCTCACATATCCTTAAAGGTAGAAAATGCTTTCTCATAATTCAGTTGTCTTTCAGAGGTGTGCATGGCAAAATCCTTGATTGTCTCCTATCTCCACATGCCTTGAGTCCATGGTATGTGTCGTTAATTGGTATTAATTGCTTCTTTGGAGCCTGGAGGTGGCCTCTGAATCATTGTCAGTAAGCACTTCCCACTATCAGAATAGTAACATGTGATGAAACTCATTAGCCACCCTTATTCTAAGAGTCAGGGCAATATGGTTTTGAACCTGTTCTTATCTCACTATTCCTTTTCCTTTCCTTTAAAAAAAATCCTCACCCAATGATATGTTTTTTATTGATTTTGAGAGAGAGAGAGAGAGAGAGAGAGAGAGAGAGAGAGAGAGAAACATTGATGTGAGAAAAACAATCAGCTGTAGCTGTCTGCACCAGGGATCGAACCTGCAATTTAGGTATGTGCCCTGGCTGGGAAGCTGCAACCTTTTGGTGTATGGATTGATGCTCCAACTAACTGAGTCACCTAGCCAGGGCCTCTATTCTTTTTCATTTCTGGTCACTTTGACAATTCAAGGGAAAATAGTTTTAGATTTAGAGAAAAAAGACTCAAGCTATACTATTCTCTTAGCCATGATAAATTTAAAAACCTCAAGCCTTAGGAAACTAAGACTTTCTCATGCCAGTTCTAGACCAATGCTGTGTTGCTGTGGGCACCAGCTCTACAGCACTCTAGTCTCTTCCATACAGTAGCACTGCCTTTCCCTAAACCCTTGGAACGCTCCATTAGATTCCCTGCATTCAGTCCCAGAAGAAGGAAGTGGGAGCTCCTGGATAAGAGAAATTGTAGGGGACTATAGTTTACTTGTATGTTTAGGATAGGGATCAGCATACCTTTTCTGAAAGGGCCAGATATTTTACATTTTAGGTTTTGTGGGTCATATAGTCTCTGTTTCAACTACTCAACTCTCCCATTGTAGGATAAAAGCAGTCCCTAACTACACAGAAATAAATGGGTATGACTGTGTTCCAGCAAAACTTTATTTACTAAAACAGGTGGCAGGCTGGATTTGCCAACACTTTGTCTAGAAGGAAAAGGAAATTGTCTTAGTCAGCACATAGCAACGTCTCTTCTGAAATGATCCTACCAGCTGTGTGACCTTGAGCAAGTGATTTATCCTCTTAGAGCTTTAGTTTTATCATCAGTTAATATATATGATGATATATATTATTTTGTTTTGTTCCTCTTATTAATGATATATATATTTATATCATCTGTCTTGATGTATCTCAGTGTTTTGTGAAGATTAAATTGGATAATGGATTATTATACTTTGTAAACTACAAGAGAGGGTACACATGTATTCTTTTAAGAGTGTACAGAAATGCCCATTAAAGACAGCTGTGACCCTCTGCTTCTCATAGACATGAGAACACTCATAGAGAGGAACAAAACAAGGGAAAAACACATTATAATTGTTTTAAGACAATGTTGAGTATTAGTTAAAATTATTCCTGAAAATTCAATGGGCTTAAACTAATTCAATTCTTGGTTTGTTCTTTTTATGAAAACTCCAGCTTGGATCTAACTTAAAGATTCAAGTTAGAAAAAGAAATCATTGGTTGATTACATAAACCAACCTGTGAAAAACTTTTATTTAGAAGACTTGTTCTAGTAGATGTAACTAGAATTTCTTTGGAAAGGATTCTTGTAATAATAAAGCAAATTAAACACTATATAAAAAGTGTATTAGTTTGCTAGGGCTGCCATAACAAAGCACCACAGACTTAACAACATACATTTATTTCCTCACATTTCTAGAGGCAACAAGTCCAAAATGAAGGTGTTAGCAGGGTTGGTTTTGTCCAAGGGCCTTTCTCTTTGACACTTAGATGGCTATCTTCTCTCTGTGTTTTCACAAGGTCTTTTCTCTGTGCCTGTGTCCCAGTCTTCTCTTCTGTAAGGACACCAGTCATATTGGATTAGAGCCAATCTATGTGACCTCGTTTTACCTTAATTACCTTTTTAAAGGCCCTATCTTCAAATATAATCACATTCTGAAGTACTAAGGTTAGGGCTTTACATATGAATGTTGGTGACACCATTGAGTCCATAACACCAAGTTTCTGCTTTCAAAGTAAAAAGATAAAGATATTTCTTAGAACTCTAATCCAGTTTGATTTGTTTCCTCTTATAAATGTCTTCCAAGTTGCTTCTTTTCCCTTAATGAAAACTCTTTATTGCCTTTTTCTTCCTTCATATTATTAAAAAAATCTCTTCTAAATCCATACATCTTCCAAAAACAGAGTTTAGAGAGAGGATAAAGAGAGAAAATTTGTTTCTCTGTCCCATTCTCACTTTTCTCTATAATTTCTCTTGTTGACCTCAGTAGCTTGCATCTAGAGGAAACATCTCTTAGAAAATGAAAAGATTAAAAATAGATATTAACTAATGATGAGATAAAATTTATTTGTATCCCATTGCTATAGAAAAGAAGCTATTTTTTGTGTTTGTTTTATGCCTTAAGCATTTTATGCCAGTATGGGTAGGGATGCAATAAAAACATCTAAAAGTAGCATTATGAGTATTAATTAATCATTGTAAAACACTTTGAAGATAAAGAATTCCATAAGCAAGCATAAGGTAATATTACTGCTGTCTTGCCAGAAAAAAAAGGCACTGTTATGGCATGCTGGTCTTATCACCTCTACCTGAAGCTTCATTCTCCATGTGTTACAATTCTGAGATTTCACTGTTTACAATTCTACATCTTTATCAAATGGTTATTAATAAAACATTTAGAGTCAAACAAAGCACTCTAGTAAATGAGACTTATTTATGGCCTATTAGTTCATATATTGTGACTTTCAGATAAACACAGTGTCATGCTATGATTAACACTTGGTGACAATTTTGAGTTTGGTATTTTAAACCTTCTACAGACTCTTCACATCTCCAAGCCTTTTTCCTCATTCATTCAACACATATTCATTGCCAGGCATTGTGCTAGGTCCTGGGGATACAGTTGTGGGCAAAAACAGATGTGACAGAATGGGAGGAAATGTTTGAGAATATCTATACTAATAAAAAGGTAATATGCTAATTAGACCAGAGGTCTTCCAGATAATCTTCCGGATGTCCTTCCTAACAAAGCCAGGCCCAGGGGAAGCTGCCTGCCCATGGTCCCAGGTGCCTGAGGCTGCGGCCTGGGCAAAGCCACCTGCCCACGGTCCCCCGTGGCTGCAGCTGGCCTGGGTGAAGCCGGCCGGGTCCCAGGTGCCTGCAGCCGGCCAGAGGAGGGAATCCTGGGCCCCAGGTGCGGGGCTGAGGCAGAGGCGGTTAGGGGTGATCAGGCTAGAAGGGGAGCAGTTAGGGGTGATCAGGCAGGCAGGCAGAGGTGGTTAGGGGCAATCAGGCAGGCAGGCAGAGGGGTTAGGGGCGATCAGGTAGGCAGGCAGGCAAGCAATTAGGAGCCAGTGGTCCTGGATTGCTAGAGGCATGTTAGGAGCCAGTGGTCCTGGATTGCGAGAGGCATGTCCGACTGCTGGTTTAGGCCCAATCTGGGATCAGGCCTAAACCAGCAGTTGAACATCCCCAGAGGGGTCCCAGATTGGAGAGGGTGCAGGCCTGGCTAAGGGACCACCCCCCCCCCTGCACAAATTTTGTGCACCAGGCCTCTAGTATATATAATAAGGATCTATCAGTCAGCACATATAAATAACTCTTACAGCTTGACAACAAAAAGATAACCCAATTTTTAAAAAGTGGGCAAAATACATGAATAGAAATTTCTCCAAAAAAGATATAAAAATGGTCAGCATGCATAGAAAGAGATGCTCAACACCTCTAGTCATTAAGAAAATGCAAATTGAAATCAAAATGAGTTAATACTTTATACCCAGTAGGATGACTATCATTTAAAACAATGAAAAATAACAAATGTTGATAACTACTGGTGGGAGTGTAAAATGATTCAAGTGCTGTGGAAAACAGTTCAGTAGTTCCACAAATGGTTAAACACAGAATTACCATATTGCCCAGCAATTCCACTCTTAAGTATATACTCAAAAGGATTACAGAGAAATACCTGTACATGAATATCAAGATAAGAACTAGTCACATTAGCTAAAAGGTGAAAAAACAAAAATGTCCATCAACTAAAGAATGGCTAAATGAAATGTGGCATATACATACAATGGAATAGTATTCCGTCAGAAAAAATACTGAAGTACTGCTACATGCTTCAACGTGGGCAAATTTAGAAAGCATTGTGCTAACTGAAAGAAGCTAGATACAAAATGTCACATATATAATTCCAATAATATAAAATATCCACAATACATAAACCCATAGAGGGAGAAAGCAGATTAGTGGTTGCCAGGGACTGAGTGAGGAGAGCATGGAAAGTGACTGCTTAATGGGTCAAGTGGAGAGATAAATATTAATATATATAAATTAAATATTTCTATGAACAAATAGTTTTATATGTCAACATGGCTGGACATGTTGTCCAGATATTTGATTAAACATTATTCTGAATGTTTCTGTGAAGGTGTTTTTTAAAAAAATTAAAATTTCACCTGGTCGGTGTGGTTCAGTGATTGAGCATGGACCCAGGAACCAGGAGGTCATGGTTCAATCCTGGTCAGGGCTCATGCCCAGGTTTTGGGCTGTATTCCTAGTAGGGGCATGTAGGAGATAGCCAATCAATGATTCTCTTTCATCATTGATGTTTCTTTCCCTCTTCCTTCTTCTCTGAAATCAATTAAAATATATAAAAATAAAAACAGTCTTCTTATTTTAAAAAATTAACATTTTAATTAGTAGACTTTGAGTAAAGCAAAATGCCCTTCATTATGTGGGTGGTTTTCATTCAGTCAGCTGAAGGACTTGATAGAACAAAGACTGATCTCCCCTATCTGACAAGTGATTTTCATTCAGTCAGCTGAAGGACTTGACAGAACAAAGACTGATCTCCCCTATCTGAGAAGTGATTCTGCCAAGAGACTGCCTTTGGACTCAGACTACAAGTCTGACCTAAGTCTCCAGCCTGTCAGCCCATCCCATCAGATTTTGGACGCACATCTTGTTGGTTCTGTTTTTCTGAAGAAGCTTGACTTATACAGTAAACTTCATCTGACCCTGTATATATATACACATCTTGTTGGTTCTGTTTTTCTGAAGAAGCTTGACTTATACAGTAAACTTCATCTGACTCCTGAAGCCTGTGTTAAGCCCTCTTCTTATGTATTTCTCCACCGCCTTGTGCTGTTTCTATCACAGTTCTCACCACAGTGTGCAATAAATACCTGTGTACTTGCTGGCATCACCTAATACACCTTAAGCATCTTGAGTACAAGAGCCATTTCTGAAAAAAAAAAGAGCCATTTCTGTGTTCCTCATCATTGTATCAGCTCCAGTTACAAAGTTTAAGATATGCTATAGAAGCTTCTCTCTTTAGGAAAAGTTTGAGCAAGTTTTACTGCATTTACATAGAATTTGGTTGTGTATCATTCTTTGGGCATTAAATTCTAATTTGAGTTCCAAACCTTTCCCAAGATGGTGTCAGTAACACTGAGATCAGGGGAAAGCCAGGAGTAATAGAGAAGTGGTATTGCCCAGTGTAACTTACCTTAGTTCCATTTCTAAGCTTCTAAATATCCACATTGTGAGAACTATCGGAGGTCTGAGTATTTACAATCATATATTTTTTGTTTGTTTCCTTAAGTCAAGAGTTGTATGTAATTTATAAATCACCCTGGTTCTCTGGTGGCCACCATCCTTCTTCATAAGGATCTATTTCCTCCATAGCTTTAGCTTGCAGAATCCTACTGCTAGCCTACCTGTCAATGTCTACAACTGATCATTGTCTATATGTCTGAAGAATGGCAATTGTTTTCTTGTCCCCATTAAGAACACATATAACTATATCACCAGCATCTCTCCGCTAAGACTGAGGCATGAATAAGAGAAATTACTCTCATGACAACCTGAAAAACTGCTTGAGAACTTGGTAGTAACATCATGTTAGAGTAGAATTCAGTATACGTTGGGTCCATTTTTGAGAAGAGTTCTCCCTGTTGATCATTACTACATCAAAGGACCTTTGTTATCAGGAGATTCTCTATGAGATCTTCTCCTAACTCCTCTCAGGACAGCACCATATGTCATTTCTGAAAGGCTAATGGGGCATCTGACCGCCTGATAGCTTTTTATATAATTGGTCTCTTACCATAGAAATGTTGACTTCCTGTTGTCCACAGTTTCAGTCTGTCTGAACTCAGGAAGCTAACCATTCAGCAAAGAAACATTCTTTTAGCTTCTTGCTGACTATAAATGATGAAAAGTAGTTTACAGTGGAGAGAAGGCTGCTGGTGCAGCTATGAGTCATTCCTGCCCAGATCTCCTGTGACTCATTTTCCTTCATTAAACTGAGCAGAGTCAATAGCCCTTCAGTTTTCTGAACAGTAGATCTAACTGCACTAATGACTGGCTGTTGAACAAGTTTAGCTATGTCCTAATTTATTTATTAAGTAACAGTAAAAACAAATATAAAGTACCCATCAATAGATAATGGGAGGACATTAGTGTTTTTGCTCACGAATTAGCCTAAAACACAGCTTCTTTTAGATAAAAATGGAGAAGGCTAGGCTAGCCCCTGTCAGCACAGGGGGAAAAAAATCAATTTTTGAGGCTCTTCTCACTCCCATTTTTAGACCTTGTTCTAAATGGTAGCCTGGGAGGTCCCATTGCCCATGTCTACATGATTTCTATCCCACCCCACTGTATTCCTGCCTTGGCCCCACTTCTGCACACACACCTCTTTTGGCTTCACTTCTTTATTGCCACCTGAATACTTTGTCTATTGGTCTCTTTGCCCCTCATCCAGCATTTCACTAAAATGCTCTATTTACATCTTAAAACCTCAGGGCTCTAATGTGCTAGCTTTATTTTGATCTTCTCATCCTTAATAATATTTTAAAAACAATTTAAAAATATTTTTGTAGTGGCCCTGCATTTGTAATCTACCACAAAATGTAACCGAATGTGGGACTTCAGAAGAGAGTTTAAGAGCAGAGCTTTGAGGTCATTAGGTCTTGGGTTAAATCTGCCATTCTCTCCCTAAATGACTGTGGGCAAGCTATTCAACTTTTCCAGGCCTCATGTTTCCTCTTCTGCAAAATGGGATAATAATAAGGATTTGTAGGTTAATGATATATGTATGTGTCAGAGTATTTTATTGAGGTGAATGATAACATTTTCTGTCATGGTTATGTAAAGTCTAAGTATACTTGTTTTCTGTCAAAAAAGCCTTTATGGAATTTCTTAGCCACTGCAGAATCTTTGGTGCCTTTGAAACAACTTTCTTTTTTTTAAGGTGTAATTAAAAAAATATATATATATATGTGTATATATATGTATATATATGTATGTATTTTTATTGATTTCAGGAGGAAGGGGGAGGGAGAGATAGAAACATCAATTATGAGAGACAATAATTGATCGGCTGCCTCCTGCATGCCCCCTACTAGGTACTAACCCCGAAACCCGGGCATGTGTCCTGATTGGGAATCTAACCGTGAGCTCCTTATTCAGAGGTCGCCGCTCAACCACTGAACCACATCGGCTGGGCTGAAACAGATTTATTGATTTTGTTGCACAGAATCCAGAAACCAGTTTGGAGAACAGTTGACCTGGTTGCTGTGAATGGATTCATTTATATTCACCAGTGGGTGGAGAGGCAGGGTGGGGGGCATTTATGTTATCTGGAACCTAGACATTAGGTTCTGGCACTCAATCTATGGTTATGGTTACTATTGTAATCATAGCAGGTGGAAGGAATGCTTTTTAGGGTTAATTTAGTTTTATTTGACCTTCCAAACCATCATTCTTTCAAATGTCTTACCATTGTACAGTGCTTTTTACTTACAAGTGTTATTTTCTTTAGTTCTAAAAACAACCCTCTTATTATTCCTCATTTGTTATGAGCTGAGACTCAGAGATCTAGTGACCATATAATTTCTTGTCTAAGTGGGATGCTTTGGAGTGAAAGGGACACTAAATTGGGGATTGTCCAAGCAAACCAAGATGTTTGTTTACTTTATTCAGAGAGGTTAAGACTTCTCCAGAGCCACCTTCCTTGAATAGTGCCAGATTTTGGTCTAGAAGAAAAATCTTCCAATGAAACTATCTAAGACTCTACTAGAATTTCTAGAGGATGATATGATGCAGGTTGGAAACTAACCCATTCAGGTTCATGTGATCATTACCTTGAAAAAGTACAGGTAAAATTGTCACATCAGGTAAATGCTAATCTGTTCTGCTAATGTGCTGAGCTGGCCATAAGGACATGGCATTGCCATTGTAAGATGAGATTCCCCTCTCTCTTCTTAATTAATTGACTCATTTATTCATTTATCTAACCAATCTATACTGAATACTCTCAGAATCATTTATCCAGTGCTGTGTAACAAAACAGCTCCAAAATCAATGGCCTAAAACAACAATAATTTTATTTACTCATGGTTCTGTGGGTCTGCAATTTAACTGGGTTCAGCTGGGTGGTTCGTCTCCTGGTTTGATGTGGGGCCATTCATGTAGCTGCTGTCACACAAGGTGTCCAAACAGAAACTGAATGACTTCAGATGGCCTTGATCACATGTCTAGCAATTGTTTCTCACTGTCAGGTGGTTGGTGAAAGGAACCTCAGTTGGAATGTGTCCTATTTGCTCCATATGGTCTCTCATCCTCAAAGAGGTTACCAGTGGTTCTCAACCTTGGCTGCACATTAGAATCACCTGGGAATCTTTTTAAAATCCTGATTTATGGCCTGATTTATGGGCCTCATCCTCCGGAAATTCTGTTTCTTTGTTATGGGGTGGGACCACAACATCAGTAACAAAGAAACAGAATTTCCGGAGGATGAGGCCCAGAAATCAGGATTTTAAAAAGATTCCCAGGTGATTCTAATGTGCAGCCAAGGTTGAGAACCACTGGGTTAGACCAAGATTTTTCACAGGTGGTAGCATCACTTTAAGAGGGTGAAAGAAGCCCTGGCAGGTGTGGCTCAGTTGGTTGAGCATCATCTCATGCACCGAGAGATCACCGGTTTGATTCCCGGTCATGGCACATGCCTGGGTTACAGGCTTGATCTCCAATAGGGGGTGTGCAGAGGCAGCTGATCCATGGCTCTCTCTCATCAATATTTCTCTCTCTCTCTCTCCCTCTCTCTTCCTCTCTCTCTCTGTAAAAATCAATAAAAACAGAAATTGTAACAGGAGGTGAAAAAGTCCTTTGGCAGAAGGGTGCACATGGTGTTGTGGGAACACAGGAGTAAAATTAGTAGCTAACTCAAACTGGCAAATTACTACCCAAAAAGTAGTCCTCTGAGCCTGAGAATGTTTATTTTCATCATATTCAAGATTCAGGGTTCATATGTGAGGGCTCTAAATGGTTTCTTTCCTATGACCATTCCCTCCATCTACCACTTAGAGGTTTAAGGTAAGAGAATGAAGAGAAGGTGTTGTGGAATAAATGTTTGTGTCTCCCATGAATTCATAGTTTGAAATCCTGTTACTCCCAAGTAGGAGCTGGGGCCTTGGGGAATAAATTAGGATTAGATGAGTTCATGAGGGTGGAGCCCTTGTGAATGAGAATAGTGCCTGAGAGTAGAGCTTGCTTCCTCTCTCTGCTCTCCACCCTGTGAGGATACAGCAAGTCAGCAGCCTACAACCCAGAAGATGGCCCTCACCAGAACCTGACCATGCTGACACCCTGATCTCAGACATACAGCCCGCAGAATAGTGAGCAATAAATGCCTGTTGTTTAGAACTCACCCAATCTATGGTAGTTTGCAGTAGTAGCCCACACTGACTAAGAAAGCGAGGAGACCAGTGGAGAAGGGAAGGAGTGTTTATACATGTTCTTCCTCCACTTAGAAATGGGTGCATGGGATTGAAGCATTAAGTAGGAATGAAGAAAAGCTCTTTTTTTACTTCTATGGCCCTCAGATCTAAGCTCTGCTTTGAAGATGTGGGAATTCTAAATTTCATTTACATAGACGACACTAGAATATTCAAAACATAGAATCTTTTCATGCAAATCTGATCTGGGAATAGCCAGTGTGCTGGCAATTTGGCACTTGACCATCATCCTCTCAATTCAAGCTCAAAAAATTTGGTGAGTGGCTTCCGCTCCAGCCAGGAAGCATTTAATTGAAGGGGAAAAAAACCCTGCTAGATAATAAAGCCAGTTAGATTTATTGTATATATGACAGTAGGGAATTCCTTTAATCACATATTCTCAAGTGCCTTTGGGAACTTGGACGATAATAAAGTGTGCGCTGAGAGGAATCAGTGACAGTATTCTCCCGAAGGAGAAAAAATGATACTGAAACTCATCATTATGGCATTTCTTGAGGGGCTCAGAAGAGCAAATCTCATAGCTGTCCACAGCCTGGGTAAGTGGAGCACTGGACCCGAACCTGCTAAGGGAAACTGTTACGATCCCTGGCTAGTTCTGTCCTGGAGAAGTTGGTTTAGTTCTGGTTGATCTGACAATGTAAGGCAGCACAGGGGCTGTGAGGAAAAAGCTGGTTTGGATCTCTGCTCCTGATCCAGGCAGATCATTATGAGCCACACCTTCAAAGCTCTGGGTGACTTTGTGGTTTGTGTTACTGGTCCCAGCTAATGGGGACCAGACTGAGGTCAGAGGGAGTTCCAGATGGTTGGGTGCAAACTACATCACTTAGTGGCCCAGATGGCTCTAGTAATCAAATTAAATGCTGAGCTATCAATCAATGAGTGTATATTTAACACCTATTATGTGCTCGACATTGTGAGGATACAAAGACAATATAAGACCAGTCTGCCATCTTTTTATGAGATATAAGAGCATAAGAGGACAAATAACAAAAGTCAACTTCCACTTCCATTTCCGTGAAGCTCTGTAACATCAATACCTTATAAATGTTTTCGTTATATGTGTTACATCAGACAATTAAAGAGAAGCTATGAAAATGTGACCAAATATTTCCGTTAATGAGGAGATGTAGTAGTGAGACGTGTAACCTAAACAGGATAAAATTATTGCCACAAGGTCTCAGAGTCTGATCTGTCACCCTTGCTTCATTAATAATAGCCAATGATATTAGGCAACCTATGTTGAGTACTATGTGCTGTGTAGTCTCCAAGTACTTCACATTTATTATCTAATTTAATCCTCTTGCAACCCTCTGAGATCGTTGCTGTCATCATTCCTAGAATCTGGAAACAAGTAGCATGCCCAAGGTCACATAGCCAGGAAGTATCACAGGATGTAGGACTTGAGACAATCAAGATTTTGGCATATGGAAAATACATAGGCATTTGGCCCTATTCTTATACTAATTCGTGTTCTTGATTATAAACAAGAGAAACCAACTTTAGTTAGCTGAAGCAGAAAAGGAATGTATTGGAAGGAAATCAGGGATTTCATGAAATAGCCGGGAAGTTCTTATGAGCCAGGCTCAAAAAATAGGCAGGCACCAAAGGATACTTGGCAGCAAACTCTATAGAAAATGCTCCAGAAATAGTCAACTTGAAAAGCTACTATTGAAGCTGCTTCCAGTGGCTACTTGCCCCTGGATCTCTGGACAAACCACCCACAACCAGTGCCAACAGCCACTCTATGCCTCTCCATCTCCACATCAAGTCTGGGTCACATGCTTACAACCCAGCATCTGAGAGGAGAGAAAGGAACTACTTGTCTCTTTCACCCTGATTTCCCCCTCTGTTGGAATTGTTCTCAAATAGGGAAGGCATTAGCATGCTTGGTAGACTAACAAGTACATATTTGACAAATGTCCACTTCAGGTCTTCCCATAATGTGACTGGAAAGCCCAGACCAATCTTTTTCCACAGTCCCTGGTGCTGAGATTTCTTACTTCTCAATGACTGCTGCTGTTTTCTTTCTTAGCATCACTCCTCACATTGCCATGCCTGTTTCCTTGCCCAAACTCCAGGGCCCTGTGTGAGTTTCACTGTTTCTGCTGCTGTTGCAGGAGACATCTCGAGATTTTTCCTTCCTGGGAATTATGTGTTTACTAGTAGCCTGGTGCATGAAATTCGTGCACATTAAAAGGGAATTAATTGCCCTAACCGATTTGGCTCAGTGTATAGAGCATTGGCCTGTGGACTGAAAGGTCCCAGGTTCGATTCTGGTCAAGGGCATGTACCTTGGTTGCGGGCACATCCCCAGGGGTGGTGTGTGCAGGAAGCAGCTGATCAATGTTTCTCTCTGATCGATGTTTCTAACTCTCTATCCCTCTCCCTTCCTCTCTGTAAAAAAATCAATAAAATATATATATTTTTTAAAAAAGGGAATTATTTAGCAGAGATATTTTAATATTGCTATTTGCCCTTTCTCTATAATAGAAGTGTGAGAGATGAAAGGAAGTTAGTAAAATATATATGAAAATGATATATAAATTTATTAATAAATAAACGGTAACAAAAGGATATAATACCAACAGAGGCATGATATAAAAACAACAAAAACATGATATGAAAACAACAAAAACATGATATGAAAACAACAGTGATGCAAACAATGACTGATAAAGTGATTAAACTTATTCTAATATCTCCCTGTACACCACATTAAGAGTGAAAACACTTTCAGAGTGCTTGACTAATTTCCCTTGAGATGAAGTATTTAGAACTTTAACTGTAATGTCACATGCTCTTCAAACTCAAGAGAAAGCAACATATAACTGACCATGTGCGAAAACAGGTTCAGGTAGGAATATGCCTACTCTGTCCAGAGTTTGTCCTTGTGATTTATTAATAGTCATCACAAATGCTGGTATCACGGGAAACCGTCATCGAATCAATTTAAATGGGAGGCCAGTGTCAAATGGGGACAAATTAATTCTTGGAATCAGAACAACCTCTCCCTCTGCAGATCCTGTTAATACTTCAGCTTCAATATGTTAGGTCGTAATCTTTTGATAATAAATCTGGTACCATTACAAAGACCCCATTTACTATTGAGATTTCTCAATAGCATGATGATTGCACCCACTTTCAATTTTAATTTATGACACGGCATTCCCGAACGAGTAATACTATTAAGAAATTCAATGGGAAAATTTTCCTTTTCAGCATCATCTGTGGAATCAATGGAATCATCATTCAAATATGTGTGAAAATCTCCATTGAGTATATCCAAATTTTCTTCATTTAATTTTTGAACATGTTCAATTTTTGGACAAAGAATTGCACATTTAGATATATTTTTAATATTATCTATAGCAATGGTTCTCAACCTTGGCTGCACATTAGAATCACCTGGCAATCTTTTTAAAATCCTGATTCCTGGGCCCCATCCTCCGGAAATTGTTTGTTATGGGGTGGGGCCACGATATTAGTAACAAAGAAACAGAATTTCCAGAGGATGAGGCCCAGAAATCAGGATTTTAAAAAGATTCCCAGGTGATTCTAATGTGCAGCCAAGGTTGAGAACCTCTGATCTATAGATATAGTATTTCCAAAGGCAGCTTCAATAATAGGTCCATTACAAATCATTTCACTTCCATGCTCCGCTCCGAGGGCGGGTTCCTGCCTGAAAACTTGCCCTGAGGGCCACTTCCTGCCTGAAACCTCACTCTCCAGGAAACAGCTGGGGGAGGGCGCAGTTGTTTCCAAGACAACCCCTGCAGGACTGACTTCCTTCGGGTTGGTCTCGGTTCTGGCCGTGATGTTACACCCAGGGTTTTTATATAAGTAGATTCAATAAATCTTAAATGATTAGAATTTAAGACTCCATTGGCTCAAGAATTGGAAGAACATTTGAATGATTATTCTCAACTTCAAAAGTATTTAAAAGCTTAACTGATTCAATTTAGTTCAACAAATAATTACAGAGCACCTACTAAGTGCCAACACTTTGATAGAAACTATGACATAGCCCTGGCTATTGTGTTGGGCATTGTCCCATGAACCAAAAGGTTACTGGTTCAATTCCCCATCAGGGCACATGCCAGGTCATGGGCTCCATCCCCGGTAGGCGGCGTGCAGGAGGCAGCTAATCCATGTTCTGCTCTCACATTGATGTTTCTCTCTCCTTCTTCTTTCCTCTCTCTCTCATAATCAATTATATATATATATATTTATATATATATATATATATATATATATATATATATATACATATACACAGAGAGGAATAGATATAGTTTCTAATGTCAGGGACTTCATGGTTGAGTTATGAAAACAAATATATACTTCTAATATTATCTTTAATTAGCACTCTTGTTGAAGGTTTAAATAAAATTTATAGCATTGCAACAACCTTTTGAGGTCTTGTCATCATCATTACCATCATTATCATTGTCCTTATTAATCCTGACTTACAGATAAGGAAGATGAAGCATTGAGAGATTAAGGAATGTGTTCAATAACTCACAGGGCTGGTAGAGGTAAGTTTTAGGCTCCAGCACCCTGTTCCTAATTGTTATGCTACATTATCTGTTCCTCTAAGACACCCATCTGAAAACTGTATTCTTTATAGTGACAGAAAAAAGAAAACACATGCTCTAGTTATTCTTTCTCACTCCTCCAGCCTCATTTCTTTGTTTTCTGAGTCATCTATTAACCAACATACATATTTAAACATTTACTACATATTTAAATATTACTTTTGAGATCATTTAATGAGTTAATAGAGGCCAAAAATCTCTAAATAAAAAGATGCCAGTCTGCTGCATCATCAGCAATTGACTTCATTAAACCAACAACAACAATGATTTGTATTAGATTCCCACCACTCCACCATGCTTAGCAGGGACTGGCTATGAGGTAGATGCTCAAGAAAAACTTTCTGAGCTAGTGATTACATATGCAGAAACATGTAGCTAATAAATCCTATGGAGCCAGGCCTCTCTCAGCTGCTTTGGGATGGAAACTTACAGGAGTTGCTAGGAGGGGTGAAGTGAAGTAAGTAGCTTGAATGTGATGCTTGGCAGCTGGATGATCCTGGTTCCTTTTGGGTGTCCCACTTTGGAAAAGTGAATACCACCCACAAGGGGTCACTGGGCAAATACCCAAATTCCCCGTGAGATAGAGTGACCTTGGATGGAATTAGTCTTTTGTAAGCAGGATCTACTCATTAATCATTCACAATAAGCTCTTAGTTATGAACTAATTTCAAATGGACATATTGAATCCATTTTCCCAAGCAAAATTGAGTTTGGTAAATCATAAACAGCTAAATTATAGTTTTGGCACATGCACATCGTTTTGTTTCATATTTAGAATTATTTGCCTCCTGGAGTAACCTAATACAATGGGAACTCTGAAAAACACTATAGAGGGTGAGTGTTTATAGAGGCTTACATCTGACTTACATTTAAGAAGCATAAAACTAATTGCGGAGAGACTGTGCTACTAAAACATTAAACTTAAGGGACAGCTATGTACAAATGCTTCTAAGAATGCTGATATGACTGCTTGGAATTGAGACCTTTGAAATTAATTTCCACAGTGAGAAAGAAGGGTATCTTAAAATGTCCTCAATGGACACAGATGTATTGTAAACGATTCCTGGACAAGTAGCTGTTATATGAGAACACCTTTCTAATATGAGATTAAAATCTGGAACTGCAAGTAGTAATAAATATATCCATCTATATTAGTATAAAAAGTGACAGCATTTTAAAAGCAATAAACAGGTAGACAGCTAATGGTCAGTGCCCATGATAAATTGCCTTGTCGTTATTGCAGCCACTTTTATTCTCACTAAATAGCCTAATTTTTCTTTTTCCTATAGCCATGTATGTATATGAGAGAAAAATTACCTTCCAAATGCATTATTTTTAAACCATTTGAAGTAAAACACCAAAATATACCCCACCAAACTTCTGTTATGGAAGTTAGCATACGCAGTAAGTAGGCTTTTATGATGCAAAATTCTCTAACTTATATATTGCTTTAATATTTTCATTTTCAAACATTTTGGAACCTTCTTTTAGTAGTAGTTTCATGTAGCAATGGTTCTCTTAAAAGTAATAAGCGTAATCTTCCTATGTGTTGAGAGTATTATATTATTTATCAACTCCCATGTACTGCACATAATCCTTTAAACCATTTGCATACGTGTATGTGTGCCTGTGTGTGTATGCCTGTGTGTATGCACACACAGAATGACCTGTTTTCTCTGGATGCTGTTTGCAGGCTTGCTGCTTTGTCATGTCTTTGCTGTGCTGTTGTCTGTGAAGGTTTAAATGAAATTTATAGCATGCATCATGTATTGTAAGTTTGTCTGTCATATAATCAGCATGCAAAAAAAGCATATTTGGACTGTATATTTAAGCCTTGTAAGTAATCATATACAAAACAATGCAAAAATGTGAACATTGTATGGCAATTAATAACATCTCTGCCAGTGTAAATACGTTTTTCCCCCATAAATCATTTCCAGCCTGTCAAAATGGATCTGTGCTGGCAAAGAAACAAGGGTAATGTTTCAATTTTCTCCATCTGGCAAGAAATTTTCTGTTAGATTTCCTCCTTCCCTTTTTTAGTTGCAGAATTTATATGAGCAACTACATATAGTATGATTAAGAAAGGGTGCTGTGTGATAGGATACAGAACAATGCTGAATATTAGGAACTTGACTCTGAATAACTGCCCCAAATTGTACATTCTCATCACATGTGCATATAACAGAAAATATTTGGTTGTTGAAGCATAAAAATGGTTCCCTTTGTAGCAAAACATTGCTCTCATTAAGTAAAGCACAACTTTCTTTGAAAACGTTTTCCCGCAAGGACTTGAGTATATTTTAACTTGTTGGGAATAATTTCTTATACTGATTGGGGATGCATCTAAATCTTACAATTATTATCAAGTCACTTTGCAACATCATAGAAATTCCAGTAGCGCATACACACACATACATTTCCAATGTGTGTCTAGGAAAGAATTTACCCTTTCATTCAAAACACAACTATTCAAAACAAAACTCAATAGAGCAGGCAAACTACATACACATTGTGTTTATTGATCTCCAGCTGTAGCAAAGTGTTGGTGTTTTTAACCATAAAAATATCTATGAATTACTCTGATCATGAGGATATGAATCCATTCATAAGCACCCAAATCCACTTACTTTCACATACAGTGATGGGTAATTCCCAACCTTCTTTCATTGTTTATACCAAAATGTTCTCAGAGCTTATATAGTGTGTTATCTTTCCTAGTAACCCAGTTGTCTACAGGATGCATG
The DNA here is from genome assembly GCF_000147115.1 of Myotis lucifugus. Taxonomy (NCBI): domain Eukaryota; kingdom Metazoa; phylum Chordata; class Mammalia; order Chiroptera; family Vespertilionidae; genus Myotis; species Myotis lucifugus. The sequence continues at coordinate 1,329,402 of NW_005871174.1, forward strand.
GGAGCAGGCTTGATAAAAATGATGTATATTTGAGTACTTATGTGTGTCTTATGGGAGACCAAGCACAATATAATAGCCATACCTATGGCTGCCTGTGCCCTGTTCCTTCCTAAAATATCTCTGCATTTGGAAGTGCACAGATAATACAGAAGCACAGAAAACTCATTTCTATCCAGTTTTGGACCATTCTATAAGGTAACTTGGAAGCACATTTTTCTCTTCAAATAAAAATAAAAAAGCCAGTTAATTTGTATTAGTTCAGTAATTGCACCTTGGTAAGGAAGGGGAAGGAGGGGAGGGAAATGTGCTGGATTCCAGTTTGGAGAATTCCCAGCAGGTAATCAATGATTGTGGCCATAAACCTGCAGATGAACTTGTGCAGTGAGTGAACTGTGAGCATTTCCCCCAGGAGGGTGGAGATCAGTGCAGCCTCTCTGGGCCACAGAAGCAAACCAGCTCGTGTGTGTTTTTGTGTGTGTGACTTTATCCATCACAGAAGAGGTGGCTTCGGGGTGCTGATATTAATCACTTAGAGCCAGGGTGCTTCAGTTGTCACTCACCCTTGTTGCAGATAGTTTTAGCTGCACATATGGAACGTTATTTGTCATGCACTCTTCTGAGACCCCCTAGAATGTCAGGACACAACAGATGATTAAAGGATTGAGGAGCAACCTTCACTCTGAATATCTTTGTCTTAAATTGTCAGATCGCAGCTTTAATGCAATTTGACAGTTTAGCTTTCTTTCACTTAAGTTTCATGGGGACATGCCAAAATTTTTTTGCACAAAACTTTACCTGAAGAAATAGCTGAGGAACAAAGGACATGTAATCCTATATAATAAAGAGCTAATATGCAAATGGTCATCATGTCCTCACACTGTAACAGCTCAGTCACTAAACACTGGGAAGAGAGGAATGGGGACCAGTCAGACACAAATGAGCTTGAGAGAGAGGAATGGGGACCAGCCAGGCTGTGGCCCGGGAGAGGGACAAGCCACCTGCCTTGTGGTCTTGGGTGCTTGTGGCTGCGGCCCAGGTGAAGCCGCCTGCCCATGGTCCCCTGTGGCTGTGGCCAGCCTGGGCCAAGCTGGCCCGAGTCCTGGGTGCCTGCAGCCAGCTAGAGGGAGGGAAGCCCGGGTCCTGGGTGCCTGCAACTGGCCAGAGGAGGGAATCCTGGGTCCCAGGTGCAGGGTGAGGCAGAGGTGGTTAGGGGCCATCAGACCAGCAGGGGAGCAGTTAGGGACGATCAGACTGGTAGGGGAGCAGTTAGGAGTGATCAGGCAGGCAGGCAGAGGTGGTTAGGGGCGATCAGGCAGGCAGAGGGGTTAGAGGTGATCAGGCAGGCAGGCAGGTGAGCAGTTAGGAGCCAGCGGTCCCGGATTGCAAGAGGCAGTCGGACATCCCCCGAGGGGTCCTGGATTGGAGAGGGTGCAGGCTGGGCTGAGGGAACACCCCACCCTCTGGCATGAATTTTGTGCACTGGGCCTCTAGTTAAAGCATAATCAAATACGTGGTTTCTTCCTCAGTCCCCACCTTACTTCCTGCTTTTTACTTTCTTCCTTTTCACATTCACAGGAGAATTTATTTGAAAGCTCTCATTACTCACTTTTATTTGGGATTAACTCTTCACACTGAAGGAAGTTAGCCTCACTTTTTACTGATCTTGTTTAAATATGATTCCTCATCCTCCATTCCATCATCCCATTATATTCAAAACACTCTATGTGTAGGTTGTATGGGATTCCTCTACCTGTGCACCATGCATTCCTAGAGCCCCCTGCAAATTAATTCCTCAGTACCAAGCCATAATTTCCTGTTGCCATCATAATGGAAAGTATATATTTTAAATATTTTTACAAAAAGCTGTTTGGGTCCAAAAAATTTATAAAATTATATTGTAAGTAGACCAAATAAGTTAATATTATAAAGTTTTAAAAGAAAAAAAGGAACAACATTTATACTATATTTAAACTATATTGCAAACATATCTTAACTGAACATCCAGGAGGCTGTGGTTCTCACGGTGTGAAGCGATGATGGGGCACGTGGGGAAATGGAGAGGTTGGCACGAGGGTCATCTACCTCATCCTGGGAAGGAGCACTAGGCTGCTTCAGGCTTTTACCTGGAGAGAAGCAGGGAAGGGAGAAGGGAAACTTGGTTTGCCTCTGGGCTGCTCAATAAGGTTTTCTCTCTTCCCTTTCCCATGGTTTGACCACCACTCTGTAAAATGTAATGTTTTTAAAAGATCACACTTCCTCACTTGTCTTGAGAAGTTTTGACTCACTTACCAGAAGGCAATGAGTTGGGCCCAATAGTTTCTCACAGTTCCTTCCTCCTAAGTGGTGCTGTGGATTCTGTCTGTCTTTGTTCTCTGTAAACTGGGAAAACTGATTTGCATTGGTCTGTAAAGCCTTAAGGGAAGGTTCTTTCTCCATCCAGGGTAAACGCTCTGGCCACCTTTTCTTAACTCTCAACCCTTGATTGCGCTTGTGGAAAGTCTGTCCTGGATCTGGGAGGACATGAGCCAGCTGTTGACTTTCTCCTTGGTTTGAGGTTACTGAGAAAAACTCCTATGTGGAGGCCCTCCGGGATTTATAATTACTTAGCTACAACATTCTCTCATCTGAACTATCCAGAGGTTATCATAGCAATGGGCTGGTTATTGCAGGCCCATACATTCAGGAGAATTAAGCTGCATTTTCCTAAGGAAAAAATAAAATCAAGTGAAGAATCAAGTTATGAACAAGTGGACTGCTTCATGAACTTGGGGATGCAGGCTTGCAGTGTCATTTCCACACCTGGCTCTAGTGCTTTTTGGAACAGACCTCCCTAAGACTCTTTACAGAGGACAGAATTCTGCATTGTATTTAAAAATATTTTTTTTATTGATTTCAGAGAGGAAGAGATAGAAACATTAATGATGAGAGAGAGTCACTGATTGGCTTCCTCCTGCATGCCTCCATCGGGGATCGAGCCAGGCAACCTGGGCATGTGCTCTGACTGGGAATTGAACTGTGACCTCCTGGTTCATAGGTCGATGCTCAAACACTGAGCCATGCCGGCCGAACTGCATTATATTTTTTATTAATGATAAGTTGACTTTCCCCTGGAGTAATTGAAAAGGTAGAGGCTAGAAAAAAGAACATGATCTAGTAAGATTTTAGAGATATTACTCTTCCTCCATGTGTCATAATTTTATTTTATGCCACTACATTTAATCATAGCCTAAAGATATAACTTTTAATTTTGCCAACCACCTAAGTGGTTAAAATCATCTAAGGAGGGGCTGTGAGATTGATTTGTTTATCTATTTTCACTTTTATCAACAGGAAACTGAGGCTTGGCGAGTCTATATGAGGTCAGTGTTTAGGGCAGTCCTAGAAAATATCACCTGAAAGGCAATAAAACAGAATGTCTACAAGCCATGGCTTTGAAGTCCAACAGACCTAGATTCTGACTTCGGCATTTAGTAACTCCCCAAGCTTTAGTTTTCTCAACTATAACCTGGAGACAAATAACACCTGTGTTGTAGTAATATTGTGTGCACAGATATTGTGTACTGCTCTTAGCATAACTATTGGTATTCGGTTGGTATATATAGTTATATTTATTAATACAGTTCTTCCATTTAATGTTATTTCATTTAAATTATGCTGCCTAATTTACTAGACTTGATTGATCTATTGATAGCATCTTTTCATTCTTAATAGTATTAATTAGAGTAGAAGAAAAAAGAATGAAAGTCAATTTCCCGTAGAGTCCTGGGGGATTTGTGCCGGTCAATTTATTAATGAAATGTGAAGAACATTTGGCAAACCCACCAAATGAGACAAAGCATTGTAAAGAGCCTTTACAAAGAATTGGTATCTAATGTTAATGTCTGTGGAATGGAACTGTCATAGGATAATGGCCTTTTGATGGTACAGAAAATGCCAAGGCAGAGATAAGACATTTATTTTTAAAGCACTAGACAATCACCTTTGGACAGTGTCCTTCTACCAGGCCTTTATTTCTAATAGACCAATAATTGATATGGATGTAATTATTTTTCTTGGTGGATTTGATATATTAGGCAATGGCCTGACTCACTCTGTGTAGTCATTGGGTTGCTGCATCCTCACTGGCCACCAGAACAAACCTTTTATCCTGTATTGTCTCCAATCAGAATTCTAAGATCTGTGACTTTTTTTCTCTAAATACCAAGTGCAGAGTATATATTTTTCTCTCAATATCAGGTGCAGCACTCTGGTATATCACTAGGGAGACCACAGGCTCAGGGCTTCATCTTGCTTGAACCACCTCTTTTCAGGCAAAAGCTGAAACCCAGAGACTTGTCACCCTAGTGATATAACCATTATTAGCTCAGGTAGTTTTTAAGTCTGTTGTAAACAAAAATCTACATATTATGTATGTGTGTGTGTGTGTGTGTGCATGAGTGTGTAAGTGTATATGTGAGTTTGTGTGTGTGTGTGTGTGTGTGTGTTGTAGTGAATATTTTCAATGTGAAGAATCAGATTTGCACATGATTGTGATCCTTTCTGTAAACCAAAAGTACAAAAACTCCCTCTGGGAAAGGTTCATAGAACCATTTCTGTTAAATAATTATTTGCTATAGGACAACAAAATCAACTTTAGAGTCAATTCTGTAAATTTTATGATAGCAGAGTCCTTATTATTCAGAGAAAACCATCACACATGCGTGTTTCTGTGTGTGTGTGTGTGTGTGTGTGTGTGTGTGTGTGCACATGCACGCACATATTCTAATGCATGTGACAGGCAGGCATCTGGCACCTTAACCCGGGTAGCTGGTTATTGTTGCTCTTTTACAGAGAGCAATGAAAGGCTAGGAGAATGTCTCTGATTTGTTATTATTAATCTTGTTTCAAGGAAACATGAGACAAGGTAGATGGTTTGGATTGACTTTTTATTTGCTGTGAGTATGGTAATTTTAGCCTCACACTGTCTTGAATGTACATGTTTCATCTTAATGGACTTCTCAAGAGTCAAGTTATGGCCTTGTACAATGAAGTTTATCCCATAGTGCTATAGGAAGTCTTTGACCTTCTTTTCCAGGCCTACCCATAAACTCCAATAGAGCTCAAATGTCAAAAGCAAGATTTCATCTTTTGTCTCCTGTGAACTTCTCTGATACATGTCTTGAATTTTTATTCAAATCACTTTGGGTTTTAATTTATTCACTCAAATGTCAACCAAGTGTTGTTTATCCTATGGATTACATTCATGCTCACTGCAGAATTCTCTAACATTTAATTTCTAATTATTTTCTTGTTTATCCATGTGGTAGGATGTTTTGAATATTACCTTCTGAACACTGACCAGTTGGAATTATAATTTTCTCTCTTTCCTAAGCATCTGGTAGTAAAATTTGGCAAGCACGCAGTCTCAGGAAATCTAAGGACTGCATTGCCACAGCTTGTATTCCATATAGCACTGTCTTCCTTAGGTATTTACATAAGCCAATGCATTTTGGCTATTGGATTTGAGCCTTGCACACAATGTGCCACTGCAGCCTTTCTAAATTCCTGAACACAAGGCTCTATACAAAAGGATCTTGACGTACCTCTCCAAGAAATTTCACATGAAAAGAAAAAACAAAGTAGACTCAAGAAACTGTGAAACTCATTCTACAAGAGAGAGCAACCTTGGACTCTTGCCTGCTCTAGTCCACTGTCTCCCATTCTATTTTTAAACCTGTTTCCTTCTACCCTCTTCTGAGCACAATTCTTTTCTTCCTTCCATGCACATAAAGTTCAGAATTATGGAATAATACTGAACCTCTCATCTGTCCCTGACAACCGGGCTGATTTAAACTTGGGGTGGGAAGAGAAGCATGGTATTGGACAATGACTGTGCAGCCATTTGGAAAAGGTATTAAATCAAAGAAGAGGGGGGTCTAGATTCTATCAGAGTGAAGAGATCAGTCAGCAGAGTCCATGGCATGAAAGACAATAGTTTTATAAAAATGAGGAGTTTGGTGTGGTTAGAAGGTACAAAGAAGCAAAGCAGAAAGGTAAAGCCAGGAAGAAAGGTTGGGCCCAGATAATGATCATCAAGTGCATGCTAAGGAATCACACATTTACATCTGGAGAGTGGGTGGAGTTTTCCAACCAGATGTGGGACACAGTTAGATTTGTATTTTTAGAAGGGGCCTTTGGAAACAATTTTTGAAATGGGCTGGAGAAAAGGGAGCCTGAAATTCGTGAGTCCCACTTAGGAGGATGCTATGTAAAGTGAGAGATGGTAATGACCTCAAATGATGGGAGAGAAGAGACCAGACTGGAGAGATGTTTTTAATGTTATGATAGACAAGGATATGATGACTCACTAAAACTTGGAGGAGAAAGAGAGGAAGGAATTCAAGATAGTTCTGGGTTGGAGGGTGGATTAGTTTGTTAGGGCTACTGTAACAAAGTGCTATAAACTGAGTGACTTAAATGATACAAATTTATTTTCTCGCAGTCTGGAGGCTAAAATCAGAGATCAAAGTGTTGGCCATGGTTGCTCTGAGGGCTTTAGGGAAGGATTTGTCCCAGGTCTCTCTTGTAGCTTCTGGTACTTCTTTGGCTTATGATAGCATAATCCCCATTTTTACATGGTATGCTCCCTGTGTGTGAGTCTGTCTTTTTACAGGGCATTATTTTTATAAAGACACCAGTCAAGTTGGTGTAGGGTCCCATCACACTCCACTATGACCCCATCTTAATTGGTTATAGATGCAATGACCCTATTTCTAAACAAGGTCACATCCTGAAGTACTAGGGGTTAGGGCTGCAGCATATCAATTTTTAAGGGACTCACTTCAACCTGTAACAGTCCACTGTCAGGACTGCAGCATAGAAACCCTTCCTGACCTTCCAGCCAGCCTGGCCTGCCCTGTGGAATTCAGATTAAAGACTGCAGCATCAGCTCTTATTTGAATTTCCAGCTTGCCGTTGTGTCCTATGAATTTTGGCTCCTACAATTGCATGAGCCAATTAGTTAAAATCTCTTTAGATAGATATAGATATAGATATAGATATAGATATAGATATAGATATAGATATAGTAGTATACATATACAGATATAGATGATATAGATGTAGGTATAGGTATAGTTATAGATATAGATATAGATGCAGATGCAGATAGAGATAGAGATAGATAGTGATGCAGATATGGATGATATAGATGTAGGTATAGATATAGATACAGATATAGACACAGATGTAGATACAGACACAGATAGATATTGGTTCTGCCTCTCTGGAGAACCCTGACTAAAATAACGGGGAAGGCTGAGTTCTTAAGGAAGGTTGGGAGGACTCTGAAAAAATAAAAAGGGGAAGTAAAAATTCCTGAGAAAAGAGCTAGATTCAAGCCCCTGAAATGAGTGGAAAAAAGAAAGCAAAGGAGGAAACAATTCCATATTTCCTGAGGTCTTAGGATTTATCTCTATGACTCCAGTATTATTTCTATCTCAATTTGCATCTTCACAACTGGAAATAGGCTCAACTAACACTTGCCTGTCACATTGAAAAAGAGTATTCTAAACAAATTGAAAACATTGGGCTGAACCACATAAAATTACCAGTATTTGAAATTTTTTTCCAATGATACCAGTAATTTTATATAATTCAACTAATGTAAATTAGATTATTTACATACGTGGAATCCACTCGGAAATGGAGCTCTTTTCTCAACTATCCTAGTTCATTGTGTGACAATTTGAGAAAGGTGTAGTCTGTGGGATGAAATGTTAAGTTTTGACGAGGTCAGGTAGGAACATTGTGGGTGGGCCACCAGGTCAGCACATTTAAGACTACCCATTTAAAGGCAATAGCTAACAGTTGTTAATATTTATCAAATACAAAACTGTGAAAGCAGTGTTAGTCATCACTCTTATACTATCCCATTCATTTTTCACAAACACTATAAACTAGGTATTGCTATAAGTGGTGTTTTAGAGTTAAGAAAATGGAGGGCTAAAGAGTATAAATAACATAACCCAATTGGTGGAGCCAGGAATTGAGTTTACATGTCTGACTTCAGAGCGCACACACTGGTATCTCATGCTACATGATGGGGCAGTCACTGAGACCCGGTCCAAATGGGAACCAGAGTTCAAAATCCACGGATGTGGCTGAGGCAGGAAACAGAACCTAATAGGAGCAGGGTATCAGGTACCAGGAATATCAAACAAATTTTGTTCAATAGTTTTTCTGCTGCTTCTACTATGATGTTTGTCCTTCCTTCCTTCATTCAGAAATATTTAACAGTTTCATGTGCCAAGCTCTGAACTAGATAAGTGAGAATCTTCTTTGAACAAGACAGATAAAGATCTCTGCCCTCGAATAGCTTACTTAAGTCCTAGATGGAGAGACAGAAATAAACAATAAACATACTAAAAATAAATTTTATAGTATGTTAGAAGGTTATACATGCAGTGAAAAAAATAAAACATGGATAAGTAAGGTGTTTCAGTAGCACTATGGTAAGTGGGCAAGATTCAGTATTACATGGCATGGGCAGGGTTACCTGTAATCTAACGTATCATTTAAGCAAAGACTTAAGTGAAGGAAGTGAAGGGATTAGTCACAGCTATCAGAGGAAAGAACATTCTCATCATGGTAAAGGCACTAAGGCAGGAATGTGCCTGCATATTCTAAGAGCATACAGGCAGAGCAAGGAAGGGGGGACATCGTGGTGATGAGGATAGACTGCCAGCAGGAGGTCATATAGCACTGTGCCTTGAAGGTATCTAAGGACTTTGGATTTTACTGTGAGTGAAATGGAAAGTGAGAAACCCTTGGAGGGTTTTGAGCAGAAGAACGATATGACCTGACATACTATACAAAGGAGCACTCTGGTTACTGTGTTCAGAAATACTATAGAGGGTCAAGAGTAGACTCAAGGAAGCCATTTTAGTAATAGAGCCAACTAATGATATGATCCATGGCCAGGTGGTAGCAGTGAGGGAGACACGGCTTCATAGGATCCTGGATGTATTTTGAAGGTAGAGTCAGCAGGAATGTAATATCAAGAGAGGAACCAAAAATGACTGCAAGGGTTTTGCCTGGGCAGCTGGAAGGTAGGAGTTATCAGTTAACACTGATAAGGCTGCAAGCGGAGCCAATTTTGGTGAAGCTTGTGAGTTTAGCTTTGGACATGGTGAGTGAAGATGCTGAATAAGCAGGTAGTTATATAACTGTTAACACTAGAAAGAGAAATCCAAATAGACATGTATATTTTAGGAGACTTCAGCATTAAGGTGTTATTAAAGCCACGATACTGGGCTGTATTACTAAAAAACAATTCTAGAAAGAGAGTAGATGAGACTCCAGGACTGATATCCAGCTCCTATCTCCCCTCATCTCTTGATATTAAGACGTTAATGAGAAGAGAAATCAGCAAAGGAGATAAAGAGGGAATGAAGAGCGAAGTTGGAGGAATATTAAGGAAGTGAGATGCTTTGAAGATGGCATGAAAGTGGAGTAAAAATCTCACATTTTCACTTTCCCACCCACTGGTTGAATGCAGAGACCTCTAAGGACCGGAGGGCAGATTAATGAGGTGGGAGGAGCCTGGGCACTGAATGAAGCTGAGGCCCTGGCTGCCAACCTGGACTGTGATGAGGCCAAGAAGTAACATTGTAAGTATCAGGACTCTGAGATTTGGGAAGTTGTGAAATAGCTGCTAGTCTACCCTGACTAACACAAGAAATGGTGCCATTATCAAGGCACTCGCATCTCATTTGTGAGCTTTAACCATTTTAATTGTTGATATACCCATGGATATTACTTATTTAATGAGTCATTAAAGAAGTGCTTTCACTTAGAAATGCTTTCTTTGAAGTTAGGCTGTGTATGAAAACAATAAAATACTATAATAAAACAATGATGTATCATTAGATTTATGCTTCTTAGAACTAGGCCTAAAAAATTATTCAAGATAGATGTTATGTCTACCATGGATTCTCTCTAAAAATGACCTGGCATAGGCCAAATTTCAGCAAAGTCAGGTTTCATCTTGGCCTGTGAACCAAGATGGTCAATGGCTTGTTCCTGATGCTCAGCTTTAGTTTGATCCTGCAAACACCTATTATTGATGGGAAGTTGTCAGGTTTTTTTTTAAGGTCTATCATTGATAAACCTTTGATTGATTGCTAAGAAAAATGTCTACCTTCCTCTAAGTACAGAATTTGGAATTGCATTTGGAGAATTGATTGAAAAATGGTTGTTGTGAACCTGAGGTTGATGGTATGAGCCCTGCTTGATGCATTTGAACTCTAGAGTATCCATGCTCACGTTTTTAAATTCTAGCTACAAAAGGACAAGTCTGGGTATCTATTTCAATGACTTCTCAACACACTTAGAATAAAATCCAAAGACATTACCATGGCTTACAAGGCCACTTTTATTCTGGCTCCCTGCTACTTTTCCCACCTCCCTCGTGCTGGCCTCCCTGCTGTTCCCGGAGCACACTGCACTGCACATGCTCCTGCTCAGATCATCGGCACTTGCTATTCCTACTATCTTGCCCAGATGCTCACAAGGCTTCTTCTTTCACCTCATGCTGATTTTTGGTCTTCCTGTCCCCTCTACCTCATATTAGAGGTCCCATTACTCTCTGTCCTCCTCCCCTGCCTTATATTTCTTCATAGCATTTCTAACAGACACTGAGGTATGTAAGTATTTGTTTTTTGGTTTATTGTCTGTTTTTCCCCTCTAGAACGTAAGCTCCTTGAAGGTAGTAACTTTGTTTCATTCACTGTATCCCCAGTACTTAGAACGGTTCCTGGCTCATAGTAGGAGCTTGGCAAGTATTTGTTGAATCAATGAGTCAATGACTTAGTGAATGATTATGGTCATATGATTTCTCAGAACAGCCTTATTATTTTAAGAAAGACTAATGTTCTTTTCTACAGAATAAAATATTGTGATAACTAACTTATGATTATAGCCAACTTGGATGGGTTTTGAGCATAAGAAATTTCAGAAAAATCTAAAAAAAAACCTTTTGGCCCCAATTTTCACCACACTGTCCTATCCATCTCTTACTGTTTCTTCCATATTCAATTTATTTATTCAATACACATTCAATAAATATTTGTTGAGCATCAATTTCCCCTACCCAGTTTAATAGAGAAAAAGCCCCACCTGATAGTATGTTCAGTGGAAAGAGTGTCTTGAATGAGACAGGCTTTCTTCAAAGGAATAGAAACCAACCCATTGGCTGTTGTTGTTCAAAACTTTCCAGGACCCCAAAGGGAAAGAAACCAGCCCTGTCTGCATTAGTTACTATCCAATTTGTAGCCACAGAATCTATTGGTTTTCACATTTCCCTATTTTTGAGGCACATTAACAGCCATGAGGAAAAATAATAAATGTGAAAAGGGTTAGATGTGTGTCAATAGAAAGTCTGCTTAGGAAATGCCTCCTGCCACACCAATTCACAGAGTGCTGACTTACATGATTTCATAAACTCGGTTACCCACTTGCAAAGTTATCTAGTGCTTAAAATGTAATAAGAGTTAGAGGCTCTTTTCTTTGTTTCCACTGTGAGAAACGGTGTTTCCTTTAGAGGAGCTCACAATTTATAGACTGAAAATATATAAAAGAATTATGTGTCAACAAAATGGTGTTTAAGGTTTTAAATCATCCTAACAGTAAGCCCTGAGACTTCCTCACTAGACATCTCAGAGACTTTATGAAAGTTTTATTCTACAATTCCCTGCTTGCCTTTACTCTTAGCTGCTTCTTCCAGCTATTCATATAGTTTGAAAAATAGAGTTTATATGCTTTAAGTTGCAAGACATTTAGAATTTTCATAATCTCTTTATTGTGGCTGAAGTAGTAAAAAAAATGAAGTCTACTGCTGATAATATTTCATTGTGCTTTTACTAGATTATCTGGGGCAAGAAGCTAGAAATTGTGGAATGTTTAAAATACCACATTTTTAGAAGCTTTTTTTATTATAAGCAAGGTATATACATGGTTAAATTAACTTCAAAATGCTTAAATTTTAGGGAGCAGGATGATAATGAAGCTGTATAAAAAATAGATACTGAAAATAAGATCCTTAAGAACAGGAATTTTACATTTTGGTTTTGTATCTTTCATAGCATTTAGCAATGTGCTAAGCACATAGTAGGTGATCATTAAGTCCTTGTTTAATTAATCCATAAAAGTATAATCAAGAAGTGTACATAGCCCCAGCCAGATGGCTCGGTTGATTGTAGCATCGTCGCATACACCAAAAAGGTTGGCGGTTCAATCCTGGTCAGGGTGCATACAGGAGGCAACCAATTGATGCTTTCCTCTCACATTGATGTTTCTCTCTTTCTCTCTAAAATCAATAAACATATCCTCTGGTGAGGATTTAAAAAATGATGTCTACATAGCGTCAAATTCCAGGTGCCATATTTCATAAGATAGAGAGTAGTGTAGAAAATTTCCCTTGCAGAACTGTCAATTAAAAATGAAGTATCTTTAAGTAGTTGATGAGACAATTGTATTCTATTACTTTTTTACATAAATCCCCTTATGGTTAACCTAAGCTCACTAGCAGCAGATCCCTATCATATGCCTCCTACAGCCTTCTCCTATTTGGTTTCCCATTCATGGATTCTAATAACTATTGTATTTAGTATTTACTACATTCCAGGTACTATATCTGTTCCTTACTCTTTTTTTAAAAATATATTTTATTGATTTTTTACAGAGAGGAAGGGAGAGAGATAGAGAGTTAGAAACATCGATGAGAGAGAAACATCGATCAGCTGCCTCACGCACATCTCCTACTGGGGATGTGCCCGCAACCAAGGTACATGCCCTTGACCGGAATCGAACCTGGGACCTTTCAGTCCGCAGGCCGACGCTCCATCCACTGAGCCAAACCAGTTTCGGCTGTTCCTTACTCTTTGAAAGGGTATAGTCTCATGGCAAAGACCCATGAAGAAAGAGGAACATTCAGTGCTGTTTTGGTTAGACTCCTTTATTTACTGGAACAAAGACTCAGCTCCCACTTCTTCATATGTTAGAGAAGTTAATATAAGAAGATAAGCACACAACAACCCAGGGAAAGCAGAGTCTCTTGACTTCAGGAACAGCAAGAATTGAAGGGTGGCTCTGGATTCTGGTGGCCCTGGGGAGTTTCAGTCATTTCCGAGTAGTAGCCACGTTCTTACACGCTCTCTCCACTTCGCCTTACTCCTTTGACTTACTTGTGGTTTCTACTCACTGAAAACGTTCTCTTCTGAGGGACCAGTCATGATTTTTCTCTACATAATGAATGGGCTTTCAGAATTTGCCCCTGCTTCTAACTTTCTCTCTGTGTTACTCAATTTGAAGTACTTTAAAAGATGATAGAATTGGTTCAGCCCATGTTTTTCAAAGAACCCTGGCTGTCCTTTTACACACTCCTTCTATCCCTAATTCAATCAACTGTGACAAGAGGGTGAGGTCACATGGTAAACACAGGGCTAAGAGCGAGCTGTCTGTTCAGCAAAGGCTTCACACAGAAGGAGACATAACACAGGCACTGTGTTCAGATTTAGCCCTGTATGTGTTAGGAGGTTATGGTGCACATATTTCTCTAGTCATAGAGAATTGACCCATGTCTAGGGGTAGTCAGAACATACCCCTTAGGAAAGATGACACCCATGCAGTGGCTATAAGGTTTAGTCAAAGTTAGCTAGGAGAGGAAGGAGTGGGAAGCTAAACTAGTCAGAGAAACCAGCATGCGTAAGGGAATTGGGGCAGAAAGAAATATGTTTTAGGGACTAAAGCACATATGGTTTCAACTTCCTGGGACTTTAAGAAAGCCCAGAGTGGTGGGAGGTAAGAATAGAGCAGGCAGAATCCGTGTTAGAATTCATAGTGAATATAATGGGAAACCATTGTCATGTGTGTTGGGAAATGACAAGGTCACATTTACGTTTTAGATCCATCATCCTGTGGCAGATGAAAGATGTATACAAACATGGCAGGACTGGAGGCAGAGACACAAGGTGGGAGGATAGTTCAGGTAAGAGGTGAAAAAAATCCCTACTGCAAATAGGAGTGGAGAGGAGGTAATATGTCAAAGAAATATTACTTGAATACAATCAGCTGTATACGTGGTATCTCTAAGATGTGGTGAGTGATGGGGGAGAAATGCTGGTGTTTCAGTTTGGCCAAGTTAGTTGGTGGATGGTGGTGTCACAGTGACTTGGGTAAGAAACAAAGGAGAGTAGCTCTGGGGAAGAGGCATGGGAGAGAGCTGACGCAGAAGAAGCTGTTATGTTGGAGGTGCTTGGGAACAAGATATAAAAGGAATAAATGACTCAGACTAAAAAGGAGAGAAATGGTATTTTAATCGATGAGGTGGCCCATCTAGCTTTTCTTTATATGACTGAGAAAAAGTATAGTTAGAAGTTGAATGGGTGGGGCAGGTGCAAAGAAGGAAAATCAAGAACTCATCTAGAAAGGGATGTAGATTTAGTCTCTCAATCACAGATGAACACACCATCTGTAAACCCAGTAAACCACATGCTTCTAACCTAAGGCCTTGCTGGACCTCCAGTAAAAGGCATTCCTTTTGAGCCTAATGATGTAGTAAGAGGGTTAACTAAGAGGGAAGGGTAGTTTGGGACATAAAGCACTTCATTCATTATTTGAACAAATAACTACTATGTGGTATTCTAAAAAATTTAGAAGGCAAAAATTGCTTACTGCCTGCAAATGACTTTGATAAACTGGAGAATTACTTAGGAATTACTCAAATTGGAGCACCTAATGTATGCAATATGCAAAGATTTATATGGTATTCCCTCTACTTTTATGGATAAAACAATGAATTTTAGAGCTACAATGAAAGGAATTAAAGTTCACACACTCTGACACCTTATTTTTAAGGTGCATAGGTAGAAAACAAACAGTGACTACTTGAGGTAGCTGAAACTAGACTCCAGAACTGCATCATTCTAACCTACTTAAAGTCTTTCCCGCTTGCTTTATCTACTTACTTAGTTGCTGCCATGGTCATAAACAAAATACACTTCAGAGAAAGGATCCAGAATGATCTCATGTTAAAGATAAGTCTGAAAGGCGATTTGAATGTCTTCTTTATCATCCAAAGGGGCAGCATCAAAATCCATCAAGACCGAAACCATTCGAAGTTACTTCAAAACAAGAAGCAGCAGTTAGAGGAATGAGAGAACTTGCTACTGTCAAAGGTGTTTCAGCAGGGAAGTGGTGCCAGTGAGATGTGTGCTCGGAGCTCCTTTCCTGAGGACTAAACAAAACAAAATGAAACACACACAAAATACTACGTATCTGCTCAGAATGACTTCCATTCGGATTCCCTCCTGCCCCCCGCCCCCCCCCCAATACCGAAAAGAATGAGAGGGGCAGGTTCTCCAACTTCTCAAGGTGCCTTTTGCTCCCCAGATTTGGCAGCCTTAGGCTCTTTAGTTGTATTTCAGTTCAGTAAGTTCTCCATCTGCTTCTTTTAATTCGTTTGCTACTGTAGTACATTTAAGCATCAGCAGATGGGGCCCTTGGTTCCTTTGAAGAATGTCAGGCTTAAATTTTGTTAATGGCTGTGGTCCACATGAAATTCTCTTGTTTTTACAGCGAGTTAAATGTGGACACTCTTTATAGTTCACACACGTTTATTTAATTAAGAAAAATAAAACTCACTCATGACGAGAAATTCCTTTTTTCCTCCTTTCCACTGTCCTATAGAGATAAGTTCGATATGTTTACAAGTGGAAAAATGAGTCTAACACAATTCCCAGACAACAGCATCTTCGAAAGGGCAGGAGAAGTCAATATCAAAATTAATCTCGTGTCCTAAACCGGGGAAGCTGTTTGGGAGGCTCTCGAGGCGAGGGACCACAGGTGACAGACGGGTTGCATCCTAGTCCCCCTGGTTCTGGATTATTTGCTTTCTTCTCTCCCGGATTTCATTTTATGAAGGCATTGTGTGAAGGGGCTGGTGTTTAGCACTCACCAATGATCATTATTCTTTTAAGTGATGTTTGTCGATAGTCCATAAAGGGAACAACCTGTCATCTGGCCCTTGCACCTGTTAAAGTGGGTAAGTTTCAGCTTCTTAAAGGTGAGATCCTTTCTCCTGAGAAATGTAACAGCTCTTGGAGGAAGAAGTGCAGTTTATAGGGCAGAAGGGATGGCAGATTTGGTCCTTGTGGAGTCCTCTCATAATTTTCTGCCCAGCTTTTCAACGTGACCTTGCTCTGGGAATTAATCACTGTTTCTCCCGGGCCCCCCAAAATGGATGACCCTGAATCTGATTTTTGGCAAAGTACCATGAGATACTCAGAGCAAAAATGTCCCCTCTGTGCAAAGCTTGATTATGTAAATATTTATTTCAACGTGCTTACTGCATCTCTGATTAGTGGGATATAATTGATGGATTGAAGACATCTTCTTCGTGTAATTAATATTTGTGCCGTAAATAAGTTCTTATACTTGGACAGATCTTAATAGCAGATTTAAAACATAGTAAGACTAAGGATAGATCCCTGAGGGAAGAGATAAAATCAGGCCTCCTTTTTGTCATTTTTCTGAGTTTAAACAAATCGGGCTGTTTTCCAACATTATTGACACATCTTTAGAACTTACGTTTTAGCTCGAAAGACCGCCTATATATTTTAAGGTACATTACAGATCACAGTCATTTCCAAATTCACATCTTAAAAAGCTCATAAATCTGTGAGAATGAAGTGTCTTCATTGATAACCTTCACTATATTTTTATAAATTTGCCATCTAATGTGGCAAATTGGGACACAGTTTGCAGATAGCGGACTTACGGAGTTTACACTGATAAAACTAATGGATGACTTCTGGGGAGCGGTGATGTTTGCCTGTGGTTAGCCTGAAGCACATTTTAGGGAGGAATTGTTCATTACTTCCCTCCTTTGTGCTGACATGCTAAGTGATATATACAGAAATTGTGTGCGCTACTTGTGCCCTAGTCTGAAGAACTGCTTGTGGGCAAATTTTATTAGTACTTGATTAGTCCTTGTGCTAATTAAGCCGGGCACAATTTTGCTTCCAGTAGTAGTATGATGAGTTAAGGCTGGACTGGAAATGTGGCCCTAAATGCATATGTTGGAAGCCCAGAAAGTCCACATAATCCCACAGAGAATTCGCGCTTGACTCCCCCATCAAGGGTCTGCAAACGTGGAACAGAGCACTCCATTTCCAGTGCAATTTGAGTTCACCCAGATATGTGATATGCTAATGTTTAGATTAAGCAGATGGCAAGGAAGGCAGTTGTTAGTTGAGGATTGTTTTTCCCTTTCTGCATATTATTTTCAAACAAACAGCTTAAGAGGTAAGTTACTCTACCTCCTCCCTTTGCTTCCCTTTGAATTAAAAAAAAATCAGTAGAAATCCCTGGTCGCAATATTATCATCCTATGTGCCCAAGTACACCCATCTTATTTGGGATGTGGTATAAGAGTAGTTTCCACTGTTTGGTGAGCTTTTCCCGTATTTGTCATTTCAAAGAAAAGGGAGATAGGGCCTGGCAGAGGCAAGGAAAGGAGAGGAGGTGAATTTGGGAACAAAAGCTGCTTGGAACAGAACAGATGTTATGCCTCCATCTACATCTCTAATTTCTCCTCAGGGCTTGGCAATACTGGCCCTGATTCCCCAACTTTCTGTGGTCCTCTTCCTTCTTTTCCTGCCTTCTCCAAAACCTTTTTTCACCCATACTAACTTCCCTTGCAATTTGGGGTTTTCCATATTAGTTTTTTACATACAGTATGATGTATGATGTGACATGTTGGTAACTTCGTACAGAAAGCTTAGTTGCCCTCCAAGCTTGCCCGGCCTCTCCCAAATGAAAAGGTGGGGTTTTAAATATCAGCTTCTATCATTTATAGAATTATAAAATTTTAGAGCTAGCGTTGGACATCATTTCATCACACTGCATTTATATTTTTAGTAAGAGATTTTCTTGAAACTTTGGAGTGGCAAGAAAAGATAAAGACATAGAGATTGAATGAGAGAGAGAGAGAGAGAGAGAGAGAGAGAGAGAGAAGTAAAGTTTTGGAAGTTATGTTTTTATTGTGCATTATTAATGTAATTCCCTTGGGGATTTCTTCAGAGACTGCAAAAAATATTTAATTGCTTTTCAATTATGTTTGAATACTAGACTGATTTTTTTTTAATCCAACTCCTGGCTAAGGTGCTCTCCAGGGAAGCTTGGCTCAGTTAAGTGAACAAATCTACAAATCTACACTCACTTGTATTGGCTTCTCTCTCCTTCTCTTACCCGAGGAGGTGTCCCTCTCAGCCAAGACTGGTCCCCTCATTGGTCTGTGGAACTTATTCCCTTCCTGCATTCTCAATAACAATCCTCAATTCTTATTCCCTGCCTTTTCTGCCTTGCCAACCTTTCTTTCTCTATTAGATTACTCCTTTTGGCCTACAAATATGGGGTATACAAGATGCCTAGACCATGCATGCCCCTTCTAATATCACCCCCATTTCTTTACTTCCCTTTTTAGTAATGATTTTCAAGGGTATTGTCTACACAGGTTGTCTTCAGTTTCTCATATCCTATTTATTCTAACCCACTCTAATCTGGCTTTTAATTCCTTTAATTCATTGAAACTACCCTTGATAATGCAATCAAGTTTCTTGGTGATGACATATGCAGCTCATGTCTTTCTGTCTTTTTAGCAGCAGTCTACAGCAGAGCAGGGATCCACATTGTGAAAAACTTTCTCCTCTCAGAGTTTACATAATGTCACATTCCCCTTGTTTTCTCCAACATCTCTGGTTCTTTCTCTTATTCTACCTTTTGGTCAGAAACCAATGTCTATTTTGTTCACCACAGTTGTCTAACGCCTAATAATAAGTGTGGTATATAGTAGGCTTTCAGAAACTATTGGATGAAGGATTTAAATTAAATAGTTTCAGTTCAATGAGCATCATGATTTTCCCTCTAGAGATGAGCTGTGCAATGTGGTAGTCACTAGCCATATGTGGTTATTTAAATTTAAATTGATTAAAATTAAATAAAATGAAAAATTCAGTTCTTTAGTCACACTGGCCACATTTTACATATACAATAGCCACATGTGACTAGTGAGTACCATATTGTACAGTGTAGCTTTTTAGAACACTTTATCTTTGTTAAAAGTAAATTTAAGTGCAGTTTCTGGAGCTGAGCCATAGAAGTTATAAAGTCATGTAGAAATGGGCAAATCATTGGATGACTTTTCTCTATAGTTTTACAAAACAGAACAAATGCTCTACTGGGACAGAGATATTGTAGCCATTATGATGTAGTAAATTGAAGTATCTTAGTTAAGTGCAAGGGATTGGTGACGAACACACTTGAGTACTAGTCCTACCATATCATTTGACAGCTGTATGGTCAACTGTAAGAGTTCCATTCATTTTTCCCCTTTGCACCTCATCTTTCTTACCCGTAAAATGGGGTTGATAGAGGCATCTTTCTCATAGTGCTGTTGTAGAGAGGAAAGAGACTGATGTATACAAAGTCCTTAGCATTGTCCCTGGCGCAAAGTGAGAGCTCAATAAATGACAGCTAATATCAATATTGTTGTTATATAATTATTCAGGATATGTGCACACATCTGTTCTTCCATTCCTTCCATGCTAGTGTCTTTTTTTTTTTTTAAAGAAAACATCCTGAAAGTGAGTCTGTTGCAGAAGACCAAAGAAAAACCAAGCAACGCTTTTAGAGAAAAGGAGTTACACTGTTTAATACGCTGGTGGACTCAGCGGAATAACTTCTCAAATCTGAGTAAAGTAACATGCAAGGGGCTTCTCTTTTATATCTTTCTGGGGTCTTTGTCCCGCAAATATGGATTATGCTTCTGGTCCTTTTCGCAGGCTTTGCAACAAGGCCCCCAGGTGTTGGGGGTCTCCAGGTCATATCTGATGGTCTGGCCTGGCGCCAGCATTAATAACCTCCCCACTCTGGGGCAGTGCACTGTTCATAGTTTTATGGCTTCTGTGTTTAGATAACAGGTTCCATAAGACCAGTTTCTGGGAAAGAGGTAGTGACTTAACTATAGATTATCAAGAATGTACACTGGGCTTGCTGACACAGACTCAGATTGCTAGCCACCCCAAAAATATCAGGGTTACATTGGAATTAGCCCTTTTTAGCCTTCTCAAGTCAGGGGTCACACACACTAGACAGACTTCTCAAGTCAGGGGTCACACACACTAGACAGATTTATCAGGAGAACAGGATTGGAATGAAAGAGTCTTAAAGGATGGAGTCCGATAGGACCATACATTTTCAGCTTGAATCTTTGCATCCACCATGACCACAACTCAGGAAGGTGTTTGCATCCACCATGACCACAACTCAGGAAGGTGGTTGGTGCAGCTTCCACCAGGAGTCCACAGGCTCCTTCGAGGAAATGCTGCTGTTTGTCCCAGCTGGGAGAGTGCCTAACAATGATAGACATCATGGGTTGGCCATTGCTCCTGCTGCAGATCCTATGCATTTCTTTTTAAAGGTATTGTCCAATCAGTGCCCTGTAACATGTGGATAACTGCCCACAATTTGTTATTTCCATCCCAAGAATGCTGGAGAGTGAACCAGCCTGTCTCTGCAGGGACTGACAGTCTCTGAAGAGGCACTTCTGCAAGTACTTGTCACTTGCAGTTTGGCATTTCTGACGTACTGTGCCCCGTAAGCATGAATTTGGAAGTTCCTTTAGGAAAGATTTACATTTCACAAAATTGTAGAATAGGTCTGATTACCATTTGTAGTCTCAGATTCAGATTTTCTTTCTTATGAGCTACTTATTCAGCCCAGATCAGCAGCAGTTTCCACGAAGGGAATTGGTTTGCCAGGTTTAAACATAGCAAGTGGCTCTGACACACCTGTTTAGGGATTTACTAATTTCACAAGTGAAGTAATTTGAGCAAATCACATGTGAATCCCTGTTTTTTAACACCCATTAGTAGCAGGAGCCCTGACTGCCTCTGTCCGTACCCTCCGCAGCACCAGACCCAGCTGCTATTATTAGTAGATTCCACTAATGAGCTGCTGCATTTTTAAAAGTTCTTACGGCCAGCTTTTTATAAATTAGAGTGTTGCAATTCACTGTGATATCTACTGGCAACAGAAGATTGATTCAGTTTTGTATTCTTTTGTTCTGTTCAGATATGAATGTAGATGCCTAATGTCCCCATTTCTAGCAGTCCCAGAACCTTCCTCATCTCTGTGCCTGCTTAGTTCACTGGGTTAAGACTTGAAATCAGTGGGTCCTTCAGCCCCTCTCACCTTGCCTGATGGCACCGTCACAGGGGACAGCTGGACATCAGTGTAGATGATGGCAAACCTTTTCTGAAACTCAGCTCCAAGGCTTCCCCTCCTCAACATAGATTGGGGCACCATCTTCCTTCATAAATAACAGCTTATTTCCTAGGCTTTAACCAAACAAAATTGGGTTTACAATAAAATTACAGGCAGAATTTTGAGCTAGGCAACACAAAAGATAGTTTCCTAAGTGAAAAAAAAAAGATGAACTTGTAAACCCTTAGCTCCTTCTTGCAATATATTTCCATCAATACTCCCCTAAAAAAAAGGCAGGGAATTTTATCATTTGAAGCATATGGAATGTTCTTTATATAGACCTTAGAGATTAAAAAGAGACAATGTTTCCCTCTGTAATTGCTGGAATAGCCAATGAAATAGAAGGAAGACTGACAGATAGCAGCCAGCTTCCCATGGGGAGTATGTTAAATGCTCCTGACAATGAGAGTGTTAATTCCAGGGACACAGAGTTAGTTCATTTAAATGATTCTTACTTTGTCTCTCTTGCTTTTGTTTTTCTTCCGCAGTTATTCCGTTGTATTTTTCTTTGAGACCCTGTTTCCGACCTTACCAAGTATTTACAATTTCTTTCAAGTGAGATCAAATGGGATTGCACTTCCTGTTTCATGGGGGTTGGCTCTACCATTGAAAATTATGGGTACCAAGCAGAAAGAATTGGGAAACTAAAGGGAGAGTTCTCCCTTCAGAAGGAAAAGCTGTGTTTCAGTTGAAAATGAAAGACAATGCAGCTGTTTTGAGTAGCTTACATCTTTGGAAATGCTAATGAACGTGATTGAATTTCACTGAAAGTGGGGCTGAACAGTTCAAGTCAAAAAGAAAAAGCAATTTTGAGGAAGTAAGATCAGTGAGAGACAAAGATCTTATTTACAGTAACTTTATCCTAAGATCTCCATTTGTCCTGCTCCTAATTAAAAAATATAAAAAGCAAAAATACTCACCTAAACTTTTGGCTCTTGTCAGTTTTCTCTAAATGTCTTGGGAAGAGTATCATGACCAAATAGTAGTCAGTTCAGAAAACTTGGTGTCAGATTTTGCTAACCCATCCTTGTTTGGTTAAATAGGGTGTGTGAACTTAAGAAACAATACAAGCAGGCAAAAGGAGGTCTTTGCCCCTACTGAAGGACTGGCGATGATGCTAACTTGAACCTTGAGATCAGTGGAGCCATGTAATCACCTAGGATTCCAGTTATTATTCTTCGTTATACATGGATTTTTAAGGATGACAATTAA
Source organism: Myotis lucifugus (assembly GCF_000147115.1). NCBI lineage: Eukaryota > Metazoa > Chordata > Mammalia > Chiroptera > Vespertilionidae > Myotis > Myotis lucifugus. Next base: position 1,351,976 of record NW_005871174.1, read on the forward strand.
TTTACCCATCTAGGCAATAGCACTCCATTTTTTATTTTTTATTTTTAGGGATTTGGAGGGAAGTCTTAGATGTCTATAAACAGTAAACTTAGCCAGTTTGGGATTGCTCCTTCCTGCAAAGAAGCTGCTCATGGTGAGAAGGCTAAAAGGCTAATTCCAATGTAACCCTGATGTTTGGGGGGGGGAGGGGGGGGGCTAGCAATCTTAATCTGTGCCAGTAACCTCATGGACATTCTTGATAACCTATAATTAAGTCACTGCCCCTTTCTCCACAATCTGGTCTTGCAAGACCTGTTACCTAAATGCTCACATTTTACAGAGGCCATAAACCATGAACAATATGCAACCCCCAGAGGGGGTTATCAGCGCTGGCACCAGGCCAGGCCTTTAGATGTGGTCTCACAGACACCACCCCAACACGTGGGGCTTTTTGCAAAACCCGTGAAAGATCCGGAAGTCTCATCCCATATTTGGGGGACAAAGAAACCAAAGGGGATAAAAGAAGAGCTTTCACCATATTGGTTTGCTCAGACTTTGGAGGCAACTCCTCTGAGACTGCTAGTGTAATAAAGCTGTGTAACTCCATTTCTCTAAGTGTTGCTTGGGTTTGTTCAGTCTTCTACATCAGCTGGGTAGAAAAGAAGTGTCCAAAATAAAAGGTGGCAGGGGTGACAGAATGCAGGGGGCTTGGTAGAAACATCTGATCTTAATGATAACATTGTAATTAGCTAATTATTAGTAATAGGAAAGAAGAAAAGGGAAGGCCAGGCATGACAGGCATGTTCCCAGCAAAACAGTGGGGGAGGGATCCAACAAAGGGAAGATAGATGCATGCCCAGTAAAGTTGGGATGACACAGGAAAGGTACTTGTTTGTTGGTCACACCTGGGGATAGCCATGGTTGGCCCGAATGGGAGTGGCCATGACAAGGGAGTGGATATTGGGGATATATAATTTTCTGAACAAAAAAGTTTGCTCTCTTGGCAAGCGTGGCTCATGGCTCACACTTGGGTTCTTGGCATTCTTCTGTGTGGCCCGTGCCATGTGGACCCACACACACAATGGACTAATGGACCACAACTAGCCTGATGCTGTACTGGCACCTGCTCCAACATGGAACAGAAACTCTGGACACTGGCTCTGAATTTAGCTCTACTGAAACCCCAGCTACACTGCTATGACTGGATTAAGGGAAATTGGATTTTGGAAATTAGGGATGTAACTCCATGGTAATAAAGCTTCCTACCATGTTGAATTCTCCCATGCTAGTCTAAGAGAATTCCTTTTCTTGGGACATCACAAGGACTGGACTCCCACCAACAACAGGGGAAGACAAGGCATGTTTTTCTCCGGTAACATTAACATAACTCAAACCCATCTCCCTGACTTCCTGTCCCACCTTTTTCTTTCAGTCATACTTTCTTTGTCCTTTTCTTTATCTTTTCGATTATTAAAGTCAGTTTAGAGTCAGTAAAATAAAATGTAGAGATAAAGAAGGAGGAATTGCTTGCATTGACTGTCCTCATGGTGGTAGGAATTTTTGTCTGTTTTTAGATGTTTTGTCACTGATGGAACTTCGACACTTAGAACAGTGCCTGGCCCTCAGTAAAGCTTTGTAAAGGAATACAAAATAAATCTGGCTGGTAACTTCTTGCATCACCTTTATCCTGCCATTGGGGTCCAGCTGGAGTGCTGTAGCCAGAAAAAAACCCTGGCTTTGAGGATGGCACGGCCTCCTTGAGCCTGCACATGAAGAGAGCTCAGTGAATATTGAAGGAAAGAAGCAAGAAAAGGAAGAAGTCACATTTAGTGTCAAGCAAGTTGACACCAATCTACTTATTTTGGTGATAACTTCAGAAAGATAATCGAGGTATTGGGGATGAGCATATTATTACACCGTAAACATTAAATATATAAGATACTCCCCACAATTTGGACAAATGTGTTTCTTAAAAATAGGTACAGCTTTGAATGATTGGACTGTAATTGTCTCTTTGAATATACTAGCATTTTGTCATTTTGTCTTTTGGTAGCCCTGTGAGGCAAAGTATAGTTGTATTAAAAGATGAGAATACTTTTTTATTGAATTTAGTAAAAAAAATTATAGAGGTTTCAGGTGTACAATTCTATAATACACCATCTGTATATCATATTGTGTGTTCATCACCCCAAGTCAAGTCTCCTTCCATCATCATTTATCCCCCTTTTGCTCTCTTTTACCTCCCCACCCTCCTTTTCCTCTGGTAATCACCATACTGTTGTCTGAGAAATGCAAATTATCAGAGAAATGCAAGTCATCAGAGAAATGCAAATTAAAACCACAATGAGATAACACTTCACACCTGTCAAAATGGCTTTCATTATTAAATCAATAAACAACAAGTGTTGGTGAGGACTGGAGAAAAGGGAACTCTTGTGCACTGTTGGTGGGAATACAGACTGGTGCAGTCACTGTGGAAAGCAATATGGAGTTACCTCAAAAAATTAAAAATGGAACTTCCCTAGGACCCAGTGATCCCACCCCTAGGTATATATCTGAAGAAACTCAAAACACTAATTCAAAAGAATATATGCATCCCTAAATTCATTGCAGCATATTTACAATAGCCAAGATTTGGAAGCATCCCAAGTGCCCATCAGTAGATGAGTAGATAAAGCTGTGATATATTTACATAATGAAATACTACTCAGCTATAAAAAAAAAAAGAAATATTACCTGGAGAGTATTATGCTAAGTGAAAATAGCCAGTCAAAGAAAGACAAGTACCATATAATTTCTCTTAAATGTGAAATCTAATGAAGAAAATAAGCGAACAAATAAAATAGAAACAGGCTCATAGATACAAAGAACAGACTGACAGCTGTCAGAGGGAAAGGAGTTTGGGGGCTAGATGGGAAAGGTGAAGTGATTAAGAAAAAACAAAACACACAACCACACACACAAAAAAACCCCTCACAGTCACAGAATATGAGAATATTGAAGAAGATCCTTGGAGGAATTTCTTAGGATACATAGAGATATAACATTTTTCCACTTTACACTAAAACTTAATTTGAGGAAATTTAAACTAAAATTCACATGCAATGATATTTGGGAATGTAGACTCCCTGCCCACGAGAAGTTGTTTCCACTCACTGAACAAACACATGAGAGTCTACTCAGTTATAAAACACATTGTGATAGACCAAAGGAGAGAGGAAATGCCTCGGGAGTGATTCTCACTGTGCTTTATACTGCATCTGAAAATCCTTGCAGCCTATAGATTCTGTGCTGTGAGGAGGCCTGTTTATTTTCATCAATGACTGTGATGTTTGAAGGGGTTCAAACAATCCCCCCAAGATGTACTACTTTGTTATGTGGATTATTTTGAGCTGAAGACAATTGAGACCCTATGGCTCAAGAGAACTTTAGTCTTTCCCTTAAAGAGTTTAAACTGTGGCCTTGCCCATAATAAGATTTATCGCAGAAACAACTTTTTGTGGCCTATGAATAGGGCAGGACACACTTCTATTACTGAACATCTGCTCTCCTTATCATCCTATAAGTGAGCTGCCACCCTATGAATCTCCAAGGTGTCTGACCTCATTCCTGAGCTCACAATGTCATATACTCCTCATATTACCATCTAGTCTCTGAACTGCTCATGTATGTGAGGCTGCTAATTCTTTCATGTATGTGGGGTTCTCATATGTATGTATATAATTAATTTGGTTACTTTCCCTTAATAATCCCTTTCATATTTATGTGAATATTAGAATAGCTGAAAAAATATAGAAGAGTAGAGGAAAATTTCTTCCTCTGCCACATGGTGCAATTGGGGACGTGTGCTCTACAGAGGCATGAGTGGCCTAGTTGAGTGAGGTTGTACTTGGAAAGTAGGTTTAAAATTCCATGTGCCCTTGCCAAAATGAAGACATGAGGGAATCGGAGAGGCCAAAATCAGTGGATAAGGTAGAGCACCTGGGAAACAGATATATCTAGGCACGGCTTGCCTGTATCTGTGTGTGAATCTGTCTGGAAAGATCCACCAGGCAAAGGGGTATGGTCAACAGGAAGCAGGTGGGCAATTCAGCAAGCATGCCAGTGGGCAGAGCAAGAACAGAGGAATCTCAGAATAAGCCTCCTTAACAGAGAGGGACTGTGAAGAGAAATGCCTTGGTGTGGGTCCAAATTGGGGCTTCTCTCTTCAAGGACAAAATAATAGGATAATTGTAGATAATATAGAGTGGGGTTTCATCCAGTGCAGGAAAACAAAATGTAAAGCAAACAAAGACTCCTAATACATTTCAAGAATCCTATTGGTCTGTTATACAAGTTTTGGCTTTCTTACCTGCTGAGAATAATTTAGTCCTAACTGTTTTTGGGTTGGATTGATTAAGTGGAGTGGTGAAGAGAAGATTGAAGAGGGCAGGAATGTTTTATGTACGAAAAGAATTTTAGAGAAAGGGACCCTCAGCACCAGAAATAGATGTTATTTCACTAGAAGACAAAGCGTGTTTAATTTAGGCATGAAAAATAGGCAGGGTAGTCAGGTTATTTTTGTTTTTCATTTTGCCTTTAGTAATGACAGTGGCCATTGTAATACACGAAGGTAAAAACAACAATGCAGTTAGAAATGCTGGGTTAGGGATCCCTGAAGGGATTATGGTCTCCCATCTCCAGCCATCTTTAAGAACACAACTCTTGCCTTAGATATTGTTTTATGCAGCACATAGAAACTCCTACCTAATGTCATCTAGGCATTCTTTACAACCCTGTGATTGTTGTGAATTACATTTTTTTTGGGGGGGGAGGGGAAGACACAGAAACCAGAGATAATTGAGTTTGAGCAACAACATGGGTGAAAGACAAGGTCAAGGCTGGGACAACGGAACCCAATAGCAGGGTCTAAGGGTCTGCCTGATATACCTACTGTGATGATACTGATCACCCACACACACCTGCCTGAGTGAGGCTCTGGTGCTGGCTACATCTCACTGGACAGAAAGCAAGGAGGAGTGTATTATGTAATGATCTCATCTACACTTGATTTTAATGTCCTAGACAGTCAAGGGAAATGCCCTAACATTTGTATCTATCATTGGACATGAACAGGTTCTGCCTAACCTCTGAAAGCCAAACCTGAGAGGTCACTAGGCTTTGCTGTATTCAGCGGCCTTTGGAAAGCTACCATGGTGTCTGGAGCTGCTGCCCACCTTTTCCAATAGAAATGAAAAGTCACAAAGCTTTGCCACTTCTCCCCATGTGTTAAAGAGTTGCAAAAAGCCATTTTGAGTTCACTTTCTTTAAAGACTCCCTTTTATTATTCACATTGAAGTTGTCAATTCACAAAAAGGCTTGTTAGAAATGGATCAATTTATGGCAAGATTGTTGATTGACAGGAAAAAGTTTGTTATGTATGAATTTGACATCACAACCGTGCATAGCCAATTTTCCTACTAACAGCTTCTTTCTGAAAGAATTCTTCCAGCCGCATTGCATAAACAGCTGTTGGAAACACCTCTGCATCGATCAATTGTAATAGTTTATTAAAGTGGTACCTGGCAACATGTCTGTGTCGTTAAAGGCTTGCTCATTACCAAACCCCATTTTTCAGGAGTTTATTACTCAAGCTTTTCAAATCATATCAAACTCAAACCTCACATGTGAGCACTCACTGTAGGCATTGTTTCTTTTGTTAGTGAAGGTTCCTAAGCAGGGGCCTCATTTCTTACAAAATGGCATTTCTGTTAGAGTACTCTGGTTGATTCTGCATCAGATATTTGAAAAAAGTTTCTTTTTTATGTGATCTTTTTTTCCCCCTCTGAAAACGAGTTTCTAAATGCTTCTACCTTTTTTCCTCTAGAAATAAATATTTATAAGAGATGCCCTAATTATCATAAGGACGCTCTTATGATTTTTTAGATTATACTTTCATGTAGTCGTACCTTATTTGGAAACTTATCTTGATCATTTAGATGCTTGTCATTTTTCTTCCTCTGTTCCTTTCTACTTCCCTTTCCTCACAGAACAAAGCCCTCCTTGACTTACTTTCCTCTTTGTTTTTGAATTGAATGGCACCTCTCCTTTCTTAAAGGCTGTGCTGATAGCAGGTAAGAAGATGGGCTTACTATTGAGACTCCGATGGATGGAAGTGCCAGCTCTTTTACATGCCATGTGATTCTAGGCAAGTTATTTTGCATATGTAATTCCCTGTTTCTGTTTCCTCATCTAAAAAATAGGGACAACAATAGTACCAATTTCTTAGGATTGTTTTCAGATCTAAATGAACTAATACTTGTACCAGGCTTACCACAGTGCTTGGAATATAGTGAGAGCTTAATAGATGGTGGCTGCTGCCTTCCTCCTGTATAGCTGGATAGAATTAGTGAATGGCACTAATTCTTCTGCATCCTTGGGTTCCTTTCTCGACTTCTTCTGGGGTTAGGGTACATTTTCTTACAAATTTTGATATCCCTTAACTCCGCCATAGGATACTGGCAGCTCTTTTTTGGCAGCCTCAGTGGCAATGATGCCTCCTGTCCCAAACCTGATATACACTGGAGCTTCCTCACAGGAGGTAGAGGAAGAAGGTGCATAATGAACTGTGATTCTCTTAGCCTGGATAAGCCCCAGAGCATATGAAGAGCTAAAGGAGCCAGCTGTCTCCCCAGTAAGTCCTGGTTCTGCCAAGACTCACTGATTGCTGAGGAGGAAGCAAAGAGGAAACGCTGGTGCTGGGAGGAGTGGGGAAGGCATTAATCCCCCTCCCCCTCAAGATTAGCAAGTTATTGGTTCAAGCAAATTGTGAGGATTGAATGAGCTAATGAATGCTTTGAAATCCATTGAGAAAGATTCTATTAAATTCCATTGTATTAGTTGTCATTTTTAATCTCTTGAATAGTGAGCCCTTGAACAGGATGGGAGCAAACTTTCTTGGCGGTGATTTAGAAACCCTGAACTGACTTCCAGATCATACTCGCACACTGCATGCAAAGCACTGGCTTCCTTCAAAATGATCAGCCATCCACAGCTGGATTCCTTACAAAAAAAAGAAAAAACAATAAAAAAAGGCTGATGCCACAAATGTTGCTGGTGAAAAAGAATCATGTAGAACATCTTTCTTTTCTTTCCCCTTTTTAAAGTTTATTAAAGATGAGTGTTCTCTGCAGCTTAGCTTAACTTATTATTTTCCCAGATACTTAAGAGGCAATATTCATAGCAAAGAAAGCAATTTTTGCAGCCCAAATGCAGTATTTTTCCTCTGTCCTCACAAAAGTGTTGCTATGTATGTTAGGTATAGAGAGTACATCACCTTCTTTTCTTTGGAAAATGTTCCTTTTTGCTGCTGGTGAAAATGAAAATTCTCTTAATACACATGAAAATTTTCATGGGAATATGGTTTTGTTTCTGAAAAATATTACAAAGTAGAAATTGAAAATGTCATGACATATTTTCAAAATTACCAAAAATGTTCGTGTGGCCGAAACCGGTTTGGCTCAGTGGATAGAGCGTCGGCCTGTGGACTGAAAGGTCCCAGGTTCGATTCCGGTCAAGGGCATGTACCTTGGTTGCGGGCACATCCCCAGTAGGAGATGTGCAGAAGGCAGCTGATCGATGTTTCTCTCTCATTGATGTTTCTGACTCTCTATCTCTCTCCCTTCCTCTCTGTAAAAAATCAATAAAATATATTTAAAAAAAAAATGTTCGTGTGAAGCAGCAGGCAGATTTTGGAATTGCCATGAAAACCATGTGATGTCCAAAATGACAACTTTGGACAGTGTTGCTTAAGAACATACACCGGAGATTCTTTTTTTTTTCTATTTTATTTTCATGAGAATCAAACTTCAAACATATAGAACTAATCAAACCAGACAGTTTTCAGCCATTGCTTCTTCAGTGTGGGCAGTAATGACAGTGGAGGGATCTCATTTAAAGTGCTGGTAATTCATGAATTCTGCTATTTTGATACTATTTGGTGATATGCTGTCTTGTGATGGCATTCCCCACAGCGACAAAGGCTGGGAAATTAGTGGGATTTGACATTATTCCAAAAAGCGCTCAGGAAGTAATACATTTTCTGAGATGAGGTAGGTGTAGAGAGTGGCATTTTTCAAAGGCAAAATGGTACCCCTATGATTATGAATCCCATTGGAGAAGTTGGGGGGAAATAATGGCTAATCAGTATATATATCAATTTCATCCCCTTTAGCTTGGTGGATAGTACCATGTTTAAGTAGTTGCTAATGGAATCCCCAGTTGAGGTCATCTCCAAGTCTTCTGCTGAATGAAACAATTACATTTGTAATTTGGGGGCACATTCTATTTTCATGACTATTTGAAGATATCCCAAAAGGCAGCACTGGGAGGTATTTGGACCAAGAATGATTGACAGTGTCTGTAAGTGCTTATTATGTCAAGGCTTCAGCTCGTCGATTGATGGGAAATGATGTATAATAAATTAGAATGATCACACATCATTTCCCATCGATTGAAATGCCAAATCCTTGACGGAGTAATGAGTTATGGCCAATACCACTCACTGTCTTAGGGAGAGATTGATTGCATATCCTTTCATCAATGTGATCAAACAACTAAGAAATCCTAAGTACATATCTAGCGCCCAAATTTTACCTATGTGCCAGAGCAGAACATGAAGTTAGTGTTGCCTGGGTGAGTGTTGTACAAAGCCATGTGGGTATTGGAGTGAGGGTATTCTTCATCATGTGATGCAGTGAGAACCTCACTCTCTGAAGAAATACAGATGCATCTTAATTGCAGAGAAACCCAAATGATGCACCATTGGCCACCCTAGTTACAACACAACAAAATAGGAAGGCTCCCAGGTCTCTTCTCAAAAGCAAAAGGAGGAAGTTGACAGCAAGCACAATGGAACGAATGTCTAGTATGCTCACGAACCAGTGGGTGGATGTTTTTTCCTTTTTTTCTTGTGTAACTTATTCTCAGAATAATATGCTTTTTAAGTAATTTCAGTGGGTGAGACCAATTCATGTTCCTCTGTGGTAAGAAAAACAGTTCCTTTTTATCTTATAATTAAATACCAAAAATCACCAGCTGTAAAAAATTTTTATTTATTTAGATAGCCAACCTGTCTGTTTTCCCCAGTGGAGGCGGGAGAATTGGAATGGGTGATAAAATTCACATTCTTTGCTCCGCATGCAATGACTATTTTTAAGGCCTTTTGGGGATTGTTCTGTCTTCATAGGCATTTTAAAGCTAAAATACATAAAGGCTCTTTAAAATTTTATTAATTTGACAAATGTTTTTTTGAGCAGCCACTATGTACAAAACATTGTGATAACTTTAAAATATATTATTGGTAAACAATCCAATGTGAAAATTCTATCTCAGTTAAGAAACAATAAAAAAAACTTTCATGCTTAGGAAGCATAAACTATTTCCCAGCTTTCTATATAACGTCAAGCATTTGATTTCTTCATAGTGTACAGGCCACTAGACTGGAAGCCCTATGAAGGTAAGGAATATTGCCTGTCTTATTAACTGCTGTATACTCAAAGCCTAGAAAAAGTCCTGACATATTTCAGGCATTCAGAAAATATTCTTAATGAATAAATGAATGGATGAGGTGTTTGGAATTATAGATCCTTTTCAAAGCAGGTGACTTAATCAGAATTTTTAGAAATTTCACTTTACAATCTTTTATCCTGTGGTAGAATTATAGTGACCATTAGGGTTATCTTCAACATGGTTACATCAATTTAGTCCTTGAGAGAGGACAGGAGGAAAGAGGCAGACAGAACTAACATGTAATGATTCCCTGTAAAGGTAAGCACTCTCGCAGGTGTTTTACACATATTGTCTTACAACCCCGTGACATAGGTATCATTCTCATTATACAAAAGTGGGACCCAAGATTCCTGAGAGATTAAGTAATATTCCAAAATGTACACAGGTATTGTGTAGAACTGCCAAGAGTCCAACCAAACTCAAGTCTACTGCTAACCTATTCTTGGGGAACCAGACTTCCATGTCACTCTCAGATAAGCACCCAGAGCACCAGGGTAGAATTATGGCTTGAGGATTCCAGTGAGAGAATCAAGATATCACTGTTCCATGGTAGGAGGATAGAGGTAATGCAGGATCCATAGTCTCTTGTCCATGCAAGGGATACAGAGAAGCTACAACTATTTCTCTGTCACTGGATTAAAAAATAGATAGGATTAATGACTACCTGATATCTCAGCTGTCAGGAAGCCAAAACATCACAAGCACAATGTTTGACTCTCAATACTACTTACTCACGTAGTCAGAAAAGAATGATTGAGTATTTACTTGATTCACAATTTATTCTATAGCTACTGTAGATGAATATGTTCCCTCCTTGTAGCAGTCTATAAACAAGTATTTATAAGGTGGTAATGTAAGTGCTAGTGGAGGTAAGTGCGGAGTGCTGTGGGAGAGCAGGATTGGAGCAAGTGAATTTGTGTTTGGGCTGGGAGCAGAGTGGAAGGAGTAGGGAAGACCATGTGGATAAGCTGGCGTTTGAACACACTCTGAGAGGGAAAAGAGGGGTTGGTTCCCCAGAGAGGCAAGGAGGGAAGGGTTCCAGGCAGAGGTAACAGAATGTACAAAGAAACCATGACATATTTAGCAAACTGCATGTCATGTTTAGGAAATTTCAAAATGTACATTCAAATTTATGTGAGTACTTATGATATCTTTTCTGGAAAAACAGAATTAGTTTGGGTCTATAGGGCTAAAATAAGCAGACTCTAAAATGACACAATAATATTGGTACTCATAACAGTCATTCCACATCCTCGCACAACTGAGTCAGTCACAGCTAGTAATTGGCATAGATAGAAACAGCTGAGATAAGGTTATCTGGACCATTGTCATTAATTCCTTATGGATTTAAAAAGGTGATGTCTTTAGTAATATTTACATCAGGTTATAAAGAGCACTGAGGTTTAAGAATGGAGTCATTGGCAATGAAGAAGGACAAGGTCAATGTCATTGGATTCCTCCTCTTATTCAGACAAGTAAAATACTGTAACAAAACACTATCTTATCAGATAAGCACAATGCAAGGCAACAGGAAAACACCCACATAAAGATGATCTGCACCAAAGCAGACAGAGACCATTCCCACCACACCGGGATTCTCAACAGGTCATCAGGTCATCCTAGGGCAGCAGGTCACCACTGGCAGGTGAATTCCTGATTCTCTCCTCAGGAAACCTAATCCCAGTAGAATCTGCAATATAATTTATATTGAATTGATTATACAAGCAATCCCTAACTTTGAGCAGAGTTGAACTGTGCTTATGTAAACTTACTTGTTTGTATTTAAAACATTTTCCTAAAGAATGCATGTGCAATGTTTGGGTTCAGAGGCTGCCTATCAAGGCCCTTTTGCACACATTTGGGAACCAGAAGTACGGATAGTGATGGAAAATTATTTTTTCAACTAGATCTATTGCACCCTGCATTGTTTCTATAAGAATATGTACCTGAGTTACACATATGAATTCTGGAACCACTTTCCTCGGCAGTGATGTCTCCCCTGGCAAGGCTTTCTTTTTATTGTGCACCCATAGTTCATAAACTCTCCTCACTGGTACATCTGTATAAAATCATGAGGTCATCCTCTTGCTACACATTTCATATTGTTGGAAAAAAGGATAATAACTTACTTGTCATACACGCTGGTTCTTCCTCTACAATTTATATAAATGGGTTGCTTGTAATACAGAAAACGATTGTGTGGTTACGATGTTAATACACAGGGTCACAGTGATGTGTGTTCTACCATATCTACCCCTAGAATCATTTACTTAGTGTATCCACTCAATGTATTCATAGAGGCAGAAATTATAATATAATATAATATAAATATACATAGTTGCATAAAGGTTTACAATATACAAGGTACTTTCATAACATTGTTCCATGTAATGCTAACAATAACCCTGTGCGTTAGGTGTTGTTGTCCCATAAGAGTAACTGAAACTCGGTGATATGAAGTAATTACACCCAAAAGCTCAACACTATTAAATGAGAAAGCTGTGATTTTTAGGCAGAACTTTTGATGTTCAAGTCCAGTGCTCTGTCTGTGATGTCAGACTGGCATAGCAAAAATTTATATTGTCAAAAGACTAAAGGTTGAGCACTCAAATCAAGTGAAAGCATTAGTATGTCTTTCTTTTAGAAAATGGAGATCCTTCTCAGCATTAACTTGGGGTTTCTTTAAGTCCATCCTTATAGAAACAATTGGATTCTCTGCCAAGAAACATTAAGGCTGATTTGACAAGAGTGACGAGGCACTTTAAGAGTTGATTGACTGTTAGTTCAAGGCTTTTAGAGCTTGCTAAAATTGCATCAACTATAAGTGAAAGAAATGGAAGCAACTACACAAAGTTTCACAAGAAAGCCTGTGACATAAACAAAACATGGCAGGAAGGTCAAATATGTGTATATTTATCCAACAATTCTCTGATTGCTATAATGTACAAGTTCATTTGGTCCTTCCACAACTTCCTCTGGTCCTCCCACTCAGGAACGCTTTGAGGTCTAAACTGATCATTGAGAAAAAAATTATTTTGTGTTAACTGAAGGACTTTCAGAAGACTTATTTAGCTAAGTCTCTTGTTGAGATATGTGTTTGCATTTCTATATTGAAACTTCCAATCTCAGGCAAATTGACCCTCCTGTCACCATATAAATAGGGTGTGGCAACACTGGAAACCAAGGAAAACAGATCTTTGAAGTTGACAGCATCTCAGCTGAAATCTGTAAGGTAAGTGGTAGAAACTTCCACTATGAATCTTACTTTTTTGAGGATCCATAGTGACAAGAATTATTTCAAAATTGTTGTAATTTTTAAGAAAAAAAAGATAAGGTAGATTTTTCTCTCCATCTCTTTTCCCAAGAACACATCGAACTACAGTGTGGGTTACCATAACTAACAGAGGTTTTCACTGCTTTCCTGTTAAAGTAAGGAAAGCATACGAATTAACAAACATAAGCTTTTATATATAGCTTTATTTAATCTCATAAAACTCTGGCTTTAAAATATTTTTTTAAAGAACACTCAACTATGGAATTTTCTTAATCTTTGCATTTAATTAATGGTAATTTATATTAGGATATTCTCTATCCCTTTAGAAATGAAATTCTAACAAGAATGTTATCATATAATCCTCATATTACTCCAATAATAAAAAGCCATTGACAAGCTTAGTGTTAAAAAAATAACCAAGCTCAGGTTTAAGGAAATAACCTCTAAGTAGATGGTCAACCATTTAAATTGCCTGATCTATAGGTAAGCCCACACTGATTTCCAAGTTATACTATATTCATGATGCTAAGAATTTGGTGGTATGAAAACAGAATTTTTAACTGCCCTTATTGAGAGAAAAGAAAATGTGACTGGTGCTTAAGGTGTAGAAGACTAATTGTACATGAATAAGCCATATTAAATTAACCAATTGTGAGAGTTGAAATCAATGGTGATATTCTAAATCTTTCTAAATATTTTCTGTCTTCACCTACAATCACCTGAAATGTCTAGAATCCAACTATAAATGTTCAAACTTCAATAACCTAAAAATGTAAATGTTTAAAGTTCTTATCTATCAGTCATTTGAAATTTCTCCTCTATGGTCTGATGCAACTACAAGGTAGGTCAGGGTATCACAAAGCAGTACTATTGACATTTGGGGCTGGATAATTCTTTCTTGTGTAGGGCTGTACTATGCATTGTAGGATGTTCAGTGGCATCTTGGCTTCTACCTAATAGATACCAGTCACTCCTTCTTCTAAGATGTTACAACTGAAAATGTCTCCCATTATTGCCAATGTGTCTTGAGTGGGTGGGGCAAAGTCATGCCTGATTAAGAACTACTTAGGTTGAAACATAGACTTCTAGGGTTTCACTCCTTTTTAGCTTATGAAGATATTAAATTTTAAGGTGAGCAGACTTAATGACATATCCTAGATCACACAAATGATTAGAAGCAGAGGTGGAACCCAAACGCAGATCTTATTATTCCCATAGTGTTCTTCCCACTGTAGCACATTATATTTGAACTAGGGGCCCAGTGCATGAATTCATGCACCTTGAAAGGTACTATGGGCCACGAGGTTGGGGTAGGCCAGCCGTGGGCAAACTACGGCCCGTGGGCTGGATTCAGCCCATTTGAAATGAATAAAACTAAAAAAAAAAAGACCGTACCCTTTTATGTAATGATGTTTACTTTGAATTTATATTAGTTCACACAAACACTCCATCCATGCTTTTGTTCCGGCCCTCCGGTCCAGTTTAAGAACCCATTGTGGCCCTCGAGTCAAAAAGTTTGCCCACCCCTGGGGTAGGCTCAGGGGTGGGTCTTGGCCCATCCTCTGCACCCCTGCCCAGCCCCTCTTGCCGTGGCCCTCCGGTACCCTGTCTGCTGGCAGTCCCCCTCCCGCTGCCACTCCATGTGCTGATGGCACTGACCCCACTCACACCCACTGATGGCGTGGAGTGATTGGGGCCAGCACCAGCAGTGGGTGTGAGTGGCAGCTGCTGCCCCAATTGCCCCTCAAGAGCAGGGGAGGTGGAGAAGCCCTCAGGGGTGATCAGGGCCAGCAGCTGCTACTCTCACCCACTCATGGCACCGAGTGATTGGGACCGGCACCCGGCACCAACAGCAGGTGCGAGCAGTGGCTTCAGAGCCGGCTGCAGGTGCGAGCAGGGCCGGCACTGGCAGTGGGTGTGAGTACCAGGCAGGACAGCGGTGCATGGGAGCAAAGAATTTTCAGTAACCACCAGAGGCTTGCTCCAATGATAGCAACCAGTGCCCTGTTTTGGTCTGGCAACCCCGCTCATCTGCTCCACTATCCTGCCGCTGCCAATGCCCACCATGTTCTGTACACACCACCCTGGTGGTCAGTGCATGTCATAGCGACCAGTTGTTTGGTTGTTCGGTTGTTCTGATTGTTCTGCCATTTGGTCTATTTGCATATTAGATTTTTATTATATAGGATATTGCTTATAGAAGGAATATTCCACTGACCCTTAACACTAAATTCATTATCTAAGAACATCCTGGGAGCTTTGAGATCATGGCCATCTGACTTGAGTCAAAAAGAACACTATTTATATGATTGAAATAGAAATATTTAAAGAGCTGTATTTGCTGTTATGGTTCAAACTTGCACATACTTTGGGTGATGATAACCAAATAATATCAAATTACTCATAGTATGTATGAAGTAATTGCAATGAGATCAGTCTGTGTGAATTTCTTGTCTTCTGCCACCTTATTTGAAGCAGGAATTTTTGTAAATGTCCTGACAATTTAATATTTTATAACTAAGTATAGAAAAAAATGTGTCTAGTAGGAACAATAAACTGAATTAACAATATTTCATGCCAGGAAATATGTGCATAAACTGTGACAGTGGCTGCCACCTTGGATTGGTCCCATTGGCCATCTCCAGTCCATCAAGGCAATAACGGAAACCATTCTCCTCCTCTAATGAGAGATTGCCAGGAAAGTGCACTGCTATGCAACCAGCTGTTTGAGGAACTGAGGAGGATGAAAAGAGGGTGAAAACAGATGGGATATATTTTGCATTGCCTACTAGATATGAATATGTACATATGATATATTAGGGCATCTCTCCCACACATGTCTTTCTCTTGGCACATTATGTTAACCATTCATCACTTTCATATATTAACTTTATCTAAAAGTTATGTATGCCCTTTGTTTTTTAGACTCACCCCCTTCTTTATCCAATTTTTTACTGAGCCATTTATTTAAAAACTTGTTAATTTTTCATAAGACATTTTGTAACTTATGCTGCATGGAAAATGCTTTGTGTGAAGGGTACATTTGTTTGAAACAAAGTTTATGGTTTATGACTTGCTAACAATCCTACTAGGCTTCAATATAGGGAGGATTCTAGATAGTTAAAGGTAGTTAAAATTGTCAAACTGCCAGACTGAGTATAAAAGTTTTAAAAGTATTTTTAAAAATTTGATGTGTAAGAAATATACATTAATTTTTGTTGAGATAGAAAAAATAGAAAGAATAAAAATAAGTAAATAATAAACAAATCTAATTATATAAAACCCTAATATGCAAATCGACACAACGGTGGAACGACTGGTAGAATGACTGGTCGCTATGACATGCACTTACCACCAGGGGGCAGACACTCAATGCAGAAGCTGCCCCAAGCCCTCAGGCCTGACAGGTAGCAGTGGCAGGGGAGGGCGGGGCCAGTGAGCAGGTAGCGCCAGGCCAGCCAAAGCTGGTGTGAGGGGGGGGGGCAGCGAGTGGGTGGCGCCAGACCAAGGTGGGTGTGAGTGGGGGCCCTGATCACCCCGCCCGTTACCCCACAGATTGGCCCTGATCGCTGGCCAGATCTAGGGACCCTACCTATGCACACATATGTTTATATGTATGTATATGTAGATATTTGGGGTTATATGGTAAATACCTTTTTTTTTTACTGTGTTAATTAGGTTTTCATGTCCTTAATTATTCACAAATATATTATAATTGTATAACAATACCCAAATTTATTTTATTCTTCTTCATTTTCCTGTTATTGAACTTGTTTCCAACTTTGTTTAGATATTTTAGTATAAAATAAAATACGATATAATAAAATGATAATTAATGATATAACTGCTTTTCTATCTCTATGTTTTCCTGGTTTATTATTTCCTATATCTCAAATGCTTGCTCAAAGGCCATAAACATTTATAGACTCTTGATAGATATTGCTAGTTAGCTCTCCAAATAGATTTTTCAATTTAAATTTCCACCAGAAATATGGGAAGAGATTTTTAATTTAAACAAGAAATTTAATTGCTGAATAGGACTTAACATTTAGGAATGCAAGCATTTCTTCATTTGAGAACCTCCACCCCTTTGACAGTCTATATATTTTTGTTAGATTTTTTATATTTCCAAATTTATTTTCTTTTATAAAAATATGCTTTTAATTGATTTTAGAGTGAGAAAAAGGGAGAGGGAGAGAGATAGAGAAACATCAATCAGCTGCCTCCTGCACATCCCCTACTGGGGATCCAGCCTATATTTGGGCATACACCCTGACAGGGAATCCCACCAATGACCTCTCAGTGCATGGGATGACACTCAACCAGCTGAGCCACACTGGCCAGGGCTGTTTGTTTTTTTGCATTAAATGCTTTTAATGAGTAGACATAGATAAAAATGAAAAGAATTTGCCATGGGCTACCAAATAATAACAAAATCATTAAAGATATATAAAATACTAAATATGAGAGTATGTTAGATATCATTGAGTTTAACTTTCTCTTTTATTCAAAATTTGACCATTTAGTAAGCAACTATTGTATGCCACCTCTATAATCTATTTGGGAAGACAAGAAAAGTGCATAATTGACTGTAATACAATTCCATATACACTAAAGAAAATAATAGTCAAAATGCAATGAAACATATGGTTGTGGGGGAATGTTTAACTTTTCTCTGGAGGATGGAGCCAGAAAAAACTTTGCAGAAGAGATCATTCCTTAAAAATGATTTTTTTTTTCAGGAGAGGGAAAAAAGACTTTCTGGGACTGAGGATCATTAAAGAGATGCAAGAAAATGAAATTATACAACTTGCTCAGACAATACTGGCAGTAAGGTATGACCGGAACATAGAAGACTGTAGATGCAGTGTTAATGTCAATGTTTTAATGCCATGTTAAAAAGTTTTGACTTATTCTGTAGTCAAGCACTAGTCATTGAAGAGTTTTGAGCAGGGACATAATTCTTTCTGTATTTGTATTCTGGTTAGGAGAGACTGGAGATAAGATGGTGACTATCAGTGTTGTCCAAATTAGATAAGAGCTTCAACCATATGAAGTGGTAGAAAGACTACATATGAGGTGGCAGAGTAAAGTGTATATCCCGTCCTACCAATCAATCAACAAATATTGATTGAGCACACACTAGGTTTCAGTACTCTCAGTGTTGGGCATTCAGAGAATAGCAAATAAGTTCTCTCCTATGGAGCTTCCATTTCTTTAAGAGAATTAAGGAATAAACAAGTTACTAAGTATTAAAGACCCCCAATCATGATGAGCACTATGGTCAGGGCACCATGAGAATAAGGGGAGAGAGTCTTCTTGGTTAAGATGACATACAAGATGCCACATGAAGTACGAGAGAAGCCAGCCATCTGAAGCGCCAGAGTTCCCTCAATTACAGAGGGGATGGGAAGTGAGAAGCCTTGCAGTAAAGAACTTGAACCAGTAACTAATTGGAAAGGCTATATAGTGGAGGGGCTAGTCATATAGCCTTTAGAGTCAGAGGCCCTTGACTACAAATCCAAGCTCTGCTCCTTACCCTTCTAAGCTTCAGCTTCCTCTATAAAATGAGAATATCAATGCACATATTATAGCATTATTGCAAAGATTATATAAAACACTACATGTAAAATGTAGCACAATGACTTCAGATAGTAAAAACTCAATGGAAAGTAGTTGCTATCACCACTGTGACCATTATCATCACCATCATCAGGATTAGGGATAAATTGGGCCCTTCAAATTTTTATTTTAGGTGACTGAGAAGTGAGACAGGCACGCAGAATAGGAGTATTTTGTGGTGTTTAGATAGTGAATCTGTTTTGAGGGAGCTATTGGAAATCCAGTGGAAATTTGGATCTAGAGGTCAGGACAGAAGTGAGCATATAAATCACTGGCTTTGCCCAATAAAGGTATATAAAAATCAAGGTGACAAAACTGGGAATTTAGCCTTTCATAAAGGTAATCATCTCTTTTTTTAGAAATAATCTTTTGAAAAAAAATTTCTCTTAATGATTTGAAACATACCTCCAATTTATGTTCACTCGCCCTGGGGTCAAACTTTCTGGAAATACTCAGGATAAGAATGATTACTTCCAAATCATAGCCTTTCAAATAAATATATGAAAAAAGTATGTTTGAATCCCCAGTCTTCTTCTAGGAGACATGATCACAAGTATTTTAATCTTTCCTCAGACATTGGGGTTTTTATATCCTCTCATCATTCTAATTGCTTTTTGGATGCAATTTACTTTGTTTTTGCCTAGAACTAACACGATATTCAAAATGTGATTTGAACACCTAATTAGTTTCAACATATTATTTTTGTCTGTCAAGTCCTTTATGATCTTAATTCTGTCATGTAGCGTATTAGGGAATTCTTCCAACTTTGTGTCATATATTAATTTGATGAGTATGATTTATAAATCTTTAGCCAGGTATTGAACTATTCCTGCTGGTGACTAGTAGTAGATGTGAAACCCTTGGTTTCACATGAGAATGGCAAGTTGTTGAGCTTGAAAGTTAGGCTTTAAAAGGTTGAGAGAAAGTGACCATGAAAAAGCCAAAAGGAACTAAAATAGAAGATGGAATAAAAACTACTTGATATGGAGGGTGGAAGCTATAAAATCTTGGATATTTTTGGTGGGACTTATATGGAACCACCCCTATAATTCTCCTTACTGTTGTTGATGATGATGATAATGACGATGGTGATGGTAATAATAAAAATAATATTAATAGGTCAATGGGCACTTATCTTGTGTCAGACACAATGATAAGTGCTGAAACTCACTTAATTCTCACAAAAACTTCAGGAGGAAGCAGTATTATTATTTTAATCCCCCTTTTTTCAAGTGAGGAAATTGAGCTTCAGAGTAATTAAGTAATGTGCCCAGAGCCACACAATTAGAAAATGAATGAATCTTAAATTTGAATCCAGACAGTATTATATAAAAGACACTATATTATACTGCTTCACTGTATGACTATTAATTATTACTTTTAGTCTATGTCACTTTCTATACCAGTTACCTTTATTTTAAGGTTTTTTTTCCACAAATGAATACATATATTATTACTGGATACATAAAAGTGATTAGAAACAAAGCTAAGTTAGGATGATTCTGAGCAGCGGTTAGTCTCACTCACTAGCTAAGTTATTCTTCTGACACACCAGTCTCACAATAAACATGAGCAAAAATTTAAAAAATGCAATGACATGAATCTTCAGAATGTCCTGAATAGTAAAAAATTAATATGTAAATACCAAAGAATGTCTCCATTTTTGGAAGGGAAACAGAATAGATTTAAGTTACAAAGACTTTGCCTTACAAGATTCTTCTTAATCCTTATATTTATGCATTATGGTTTGGATTGCTGAGGCCTAGGGCCTCCAATGGCCATCAAACTCAGACAGGGGATATAACCAAGGAACAAATATTCTATTTGATTGTATTAATAGAGTCCAAGAAACACTCAATATGTACTCAAAGATTTAGTGTTTAAATGGATCTATTGACATGTTTAAATAAATTAACTCACAAAATTTATAAGCATTTTTTATAAAAATAAATTAGAGAAATCAGAAACTTTTATGAATATGGGCAATGACACTTTGCTACATAAATAATCAAATGTATACATACCTTTTAAATGTCAGTAGTTAAATTAGAGAAACTTTTTCAAGATGTTTTCATATGGATACCCTATGTAGTTGAACAAAATGAGAAGCAAGTGATGATCCAGTGCTTTAAAAAAATAAAAATTAAACCTCTGCTGAACTGAAGAGAATGACATTCAAAGTGGACATATAAAAGCTTCTAGGTAGAATTTAAATAACTTCATTATTTACCTTTTTTTTTTCAAACCACCCTAAATAATCTGACTATACTGTGGACCCATCACTTGACCAACTTTCTATGCAATTAAAATCATATGCCTTCAAATCTATTGGTAGGAAGAATGCCTTTAAGACTCCTTCCTATTCCTAGCTTTATCTTTTTATACTTGTGTAACTTAAAAATGACCCGGCAGAAGTTTTTTATTTTCTTTAAATTGCTTTGCCAAGTTTCAGCTTTGAGCACATTTTTATGACTGATTTATTAAACCTGAAAACTAGAAGTTTATAATGGAAATTCTCTTAAAGCCTTAACTTTAGCATTGCTAGCAGGTACTCTGAAGAATGGGAACACTGATGGGCACTCAGCGGAGGCATTTCTAGAACACCACTTACAGAATTTGGTCACGTGTTCATTTATTTATTTTTAGGTGAATAATCTTCAACCATTCTAGCAGGAATTCTCGTTCTGTTGACAGAAAGGAAGCGCATAGTCGTCTGGCTATGAATCATACCTTCTGTTGTCATTATTAATTTTAAGGACACATTCAAAGGAGCTTCCTCTACAACATTGCATGCTGGGAAAAGAAAAAATATAATAATATGGGCTTATCTTTTAGGCTGACTGAGGAGATTTATTGCAAATAAAATGACTCCAAATTGACTAGGGAGATTTATTGGAAATGAAATTATTAGAAATCCCTATTCCTTTTTAAGATATTTAGAAATTATACCTAAGTGGAACATTTTTGCTTTAGTTTCAGAAATACAAACTTCTGGCATTGCTCATCATTAGAATTTTCCCCCGAAGGCTTTGGCTTTATTAGCAGCTTAAGAGTATATTTAGCACTGTCATATGTGGAAACTCTTCACTCTGTTAAACTAATATGGGATAAAATGTCTTTTTTTACAGTGTTGCTCATTCATTATATAAAAATGAAAGCAACTACTTCAGTGTGGATCCAGAGCGACTAACTATTTTTATGACAAAAGAGGGGTGACAATACATATCCCGTAGGCACACGAGAGTATTATATAAGAGTCATTAGTATAATTGATATCCATAGAAAGAGTGTTTTATCCAACATGATTAAAATGTGCAATACATTATGTAGGTTCCAGCGTTCCAGCTGCTATGTTGTAATCTTTCCTTTGATAGATATCTAGTGAAAAATAAAATTATCCTCGTTAAAAAGATAATCTTCTACGACTTAAGGCTGTGAGACTGAGACAGTTGCATGCCACGTTCTTCAACCATTTACATGTGATTTAGTCTGTGTGTTGTGTTTTGTTGTGGATTCCTCAACCACAGAGAGACAAGTAGAAAAGGTCTCTTAAAGTAAGATTTCTTTCCTGGTGGGCTAGGAAAAAGCCTGGGTTCTAATTCTATGCTTATGTCCAATTCTCCATTTTGGGACCACCTTTAAATGCCCACAGTAGCGGTCCAAACACAAAAACGAATCATGTTGCCCCAAATTTTAAATTGGTTTCAAGTTTGAGTAACTTCTGAAAGGCCAATGACTCAGTTATTTTTAAAGGGTGTTTCTACACACAACACATGCATTGATTGATTGATTCATTCATTCCTTTTAGGAGTGTTTATTGATTACCTACTCTGAACTAAGAGCTTAGCCAGGTGCTGGGGACCAATAGAACCACAAGCCCATGGATTTCATTTTAAATAGCGAGTCAAAGAAGGAAACACAGGAGGGTATCAAGCAAGCCTTGTTTTTCCTGTTCAGTCCTCAGAACCACCATTATTGAAGCATAGAGCTAGCACAGCAGATAATATTGTGTGGACAGAGAATTCATCTCGAAGAAGTGAAAGCAGGGTATATACACTACTACCCCAGTGTATACTAATGTCTCTGAGTTACTGTCATTTCCCCCCCTTTACATATATGTGTGATAATAGCGATGTTAAAAGGTGTGAAAAGGTCACAGGCAACATATCCAAGTAAGTAAAATCAGTGGCTAAAGAAGCAATATATCTGATTCTTAATTATGTGCCCTTTCTGCCCAGGGCAGCGATTTTCAATTGGTGTGCCTCAAGAATTTTTAAAACATGCAATACCTGCCCTGGCCATCATCACTCAGTGGTGAGAGCATCAGCCTTCGCACCAAAAGGTCTCAGGTTTGATTCTTGGTCTAGAGCACATACTTGGGTTGCCAGTTCCCCACCCCTGGTTGGGGCCTGTATGGGAAACAACCAATCTCTCTCTCTCATTCTCTCTCTCTCTCTCCCTCTCTCTTTTCTTCCCTCCCTTCCACTCTTTCTGAAAAAGCAATGGAAAAAATATCTTCAGGTGAGGATTAACAACCACGCACCCTTGCCCTCCCCCCCCCCCCCCCCCCGCGGGCGGGGGGCGGGGGGGCACTGTACGGCCCTATACACACACACACACACAAACCAACCCAAAAAACAAACATGCAATAGCTGACTCTTTAGTCAGGGACACTGACCTCTTTTCCCTTAGATTGTCAAATAAAAAAATGACAACAGCCAACACAACAATAGCTGTTCGGTGTGAATGAATCACAATTATACTTTCTTTTTTTGTCAGATCGGCAAAAAATAAAATATATTTTTTGGTGTGCCATGGGATTTTAGTAATTAGTTTATGTGTGCCAGGAGATGAAAAAGGTTAAAAATTTCTATGCTAGGACAAGGAAGTCTGTTGGAAGCTTGATAATCAGAAGTTCCACTTTCTTCTTTTCAACTGATCTACAGTATTGTGAAGAGACACAAATGAAATAAAATATGTGAAACTACTTTGTAAACAAGCCATAAAGTGCTTCATAGGTTTTGACGCCATTTTAATTTTGCCCACTACCTTTTGTAAGTTGCAGGCCTTGTCTATAAATAGGGGATACAGCCTTGCTGCTATCTAAGCTAAAAATGTGCTTCCAGTGGACGAGATAGCAACTGGTTTTTAGGGTCCTAGATCTCAAGAAATATTGAAATGATAAATAAATTTATGTGAGTGAATTGCTCAGTAATTATGTGATCTTGTCAGTTTTTGATACTAAAGTATAATAGTAAGACATCAATGTATGAGAAGGTAAACTAAAAATAAGAGGAAATATTAGAGCAACCACATGCCTAGGTCAAAACTTTATAGGATGAAATAATAATGGACCAAAATGTGTGTCAGGGATATTGATTTTTCTTTACCTGCTATTCATTTGCCTGTATGTGGTTAAATGCTTTTATTTGTGAATAAGATAGTAATGACATGGTATTATATTTCTTTTGCTTCCCAAGATGGTCAGATTCCATTAGGTTGCTGGTTGCCATTATTACTTCCACATTCTCCCCCCACTTCTCATATCTTATTCTTTCCACAATGCTAGAATAGTTTGCTGGTTCACCCACCTGCTGACTCCAGGCCCACTCCAGCCTTCTCTCTCCTCAACTTTCCCTTCTGTTAGTGTCTCTGTCATTTGTAGTCCCGAAACAGAGTAACTTGTCTTCCCTACCAGTATTCTGAAAAGTGACTTTATCCCATCTATTATTTCTTCATCATTGTCCCCAGTAATTTTCGGTTATTGCTGTTGTGTGCTGGTCCACGTGATGTCTTCTTGCACCTTGAGATTTCCTGGGAGAAGATTTCAGAATTTTCTGCACATCCTCCTTATTACAAAGTTTCAGATATGCCTGCGGCCTTGTAAGTTACAGTGATGAGACTGTGGTTCTAACACTACATAAATATTGCTATTATTAGCTAGAGTAATAATAATAGATGGGGATAATAACAAAGACTTGGCATGGTCTTTTCCTCAGAGTTTTCAGTGTTTCCACCAGCACAATTGGCCATGTCGTTTAGTATACCAAGAAGATACGAGATCGTTGGGGAGCCATTATCAGCCTCTGTAAGAGCCTTTTCAAATCCAGTGCTTATTGTGTATGTTATGAATAAGAGAGCACAGAAATTATGCATGCGGGGCCAAATCCTCATCTTGCTCTGGACCCCCATGGACCTCTCTTTGAAGTCAATAGGAGCTCAGCAGGGGGTGGAACAAGATGAAAATTTGGAAAAGAAACGTGAAGAAAAAGGGATAATTTTCCCTTACCATATCATCATTTGGTGTGCGTTAAATGCTCACACAGTGCCTAACCCCAATTCCTTTTTACTTTAGTCTCAATAAAATTGCATGACAGACTTTTTGTGTGTGCCTCTGTGTATATTCTGTAGGTCATTTTCAATAGGAAGAGAATTGGATAACTTCAATTACTCTCGGGTAAGCTGTTATTATTGAACTGAGCCCGAAAGTGCTTTATTTTCAATAAAAAAATTCATATAATACAACTTTCATGCAAATGCAGGTGCTATAGGTTTTCAAAGATTTTCCTGAAAGGACATTTTTCACTGGCCCAAATGATTAACAACTCTTTTTTGTGCCCTTGTTTTCATTCAACTAATTCTTAAAATTATTTTGTGTATTGTGGGAGGCCTAAACAAAGGTGTGCTCTCCCAGGAAAACACGGTTTAAAATCAACAATGCAATGTTTGTCTCTGCGTTCTAATACCCACCCGCCTCTCAGGATGTGAATTGTTTTGTACACACAATGGCGAATGAATATCCAGACTGGAACTTTGAAAGAAAAACAAAAAATAATGTGCCTAGGAGCTTGATGCCACACCTTCTACATCCGAGGGGATGCCACCCTTTGTCAAACTGGCCCCTGCCTTTTGAACAGGGCCCACCCTTAGGAACTTGACTTTCAAGATAAAACTCACCGAGATCTTCACACCATTCTCTCTCAGGAAGAAGAAAAACTCCATCAGCATTTCACACCTGGATGTGTGTTGATGAAACATCCTGTAACTTAAGACCATTAATATTCATGGGACATCTAACATAATTCATGATGGTCTATGATATATGATAGTAAACAGTATCATTTATACTGGACCTTAAAAATATTGACAAAGACAAGTTCCTAAACACTGATGAAACCTTGTATTTTGTGTTATGATTTCTTGGTTTTTATACTTGGTGCAGTTTTTTCAATTAACTGCTCTGTATTCAGAGCAATTATTCATTTATTATAGTCAGTTTAGATACGGTAAAGATTAGAGGAGTAAAACAAATCATTTTAGTGACACTGGCTAGTGATACATGGTTATTATTCTGATTCTTTATTTATTTATTTTTTATTTGGCTCGTGCATGACAGGATTTATAGCACCTACTTTTGAATGCTAAGTTTTTTCCCTTCCCAGTCTCTATTTTTATGGTTTTAAATAAGCAAAAAAACAGCCATAAGATTTGAACTGCAGTTACCTATCTGATTTATCAAACGATACATACATGTGTAGAAATACTAATTCACACACACACACACATATCTTAAAAACATTTTTCGGTCAGTGATAAAATTTTTCTTGGTTATATGAAATAAGAACCTGGTCTTTTTAAAGTGTGAAGATTCCTCGAAGTGTTAAAGACAGAGCTGAATTTATGTAGTGCATAAGCGAGGCATCGATATATGACGAGTCTCATAAGACATAGCATGTGATTTTGATGCAAGTAAACCAAGGTGAGTACACATCTTAGACTTTTGGAAGGTAATGGTACCGAGCCCAGTGCTTTCTGCCAACCTTGTGGTGTAGTGTTCCCAGTGAACCGCAGCGCCTTGCCCTGCCTGGAACGTGCCACTTGGCTTCTAAAGGGGTTTACATGATTTTTAAGAAGTGCCTTAGATTTTGGCAAAGTTTATTTTATGCATTATGCATAAAAGTTGTCATCAGGATTTAACAAAGCATTTTGCACAGAAAGATTAGAAATAAAATCTCTGCACACCGAAATGCTTTGGATGGTTTCATTACATGGTGTGAACTTAAAAAACAGCATGTATCTTACCCCTTTCCCAAATTTTCAAAAGATGAAAAAGCTCCACAGTGAAGAGAACTGTCATGTACAGCGCTGGAGCAGCTGACCAATGCTCCTTGCCCCCCCCCCCCCCCCGCCGCCTTTAAGCTAGTATTCTCTTGTTTATTGGTTGTAACAGTAATCATTCCAAATCCAATGGAGCTACAACATTTAGACAAGGAATTGCCAGGTCCAATAATGCATTCCAGGTATTTCTTGTTTGAGAAGTGAGGGTATTGAAGGAGACAATCTATTCTATATGTTTGGATTTTAATGTGTAGGCACCTCAGTGAAGTCAAACAGTATTTGTGGATGAAGAGAGGAGACAATGGTTGGATTTTCAGTTTTAAATGGCCATATTTTAACACTAGATTTATGTCAGTTCCTTTCCCTTCCATGTTTTAAATGAAGAATGAATTCCATGGGAGTGAGCAGTACTAGGAAGGAGCTCCTTGTATAACCAAGCTTCTAGGAGGACAACCCTGAAGAATTCTATTTTATTTTATTTTTTTAATATATTTTATTGATTTTTCACAGAGAGGAAGGGAGAAGGATAGAGAGTTAGAAACATCGATGAGAGAGAAACATCGATCAGCCGCCTCCTGCACACTCCCTACAGGAGATGTGCCTGCAACCAAGGTACATGCCCTTGACCGGAATCGAACCTGGGACCCTTGAGTCCGCAGGCCAATGCTCTATCCATTGAGCCAAACCAGTTAGGGCAGAATTCTATTTTAAAAAGGAATATGGAGAAAGAGTAGTATCTTTTTTTAAAAAAACAAGAAATGGACTAATTACGTCTTGAAACTTGACATGTCTCTTCTGAAATTAAATTGAGTGTCTTGGCTTCTAACTCCTCTCCCTCTGCTCCCATGCTCAAGTCCAGTTGGGGGCGTTCCCACTATGTGTGTGTCTTTATAAGAACAGCCCACCACTGGCATTATTGAGGCCAGTTCTCATAGCTGCTGGTGCGTCAGTCATGCTAACTGACTGGTAGCTTCACATAATGAGATTGAAGTCTCTGCTTTTTATTTCTATTTTGGGGGTGCCATTATTGTGGAATTTAGGGTGCAGACTTTGGAAATCCACTTTTTCTTTAAAGCCACAGCAGTGCAACAGCAAACAAGTGAGAGCGGGACCCACAGAAACCCTGAGATCTTGCTCTTTCCCGGTCATGGGAGTGTCTTAGAAGTGTTGTTTCCGGTAGTAATTTTGTAGTAGTGTCATTGCACATTATTATTATTTTTTGCTCTACAGACTTCAATGGCTTTTCAGCACTGGA
This sequence comes from Myotis lucifugus, assembly GCF_000147115.1. Taxonomy (NCBI): domain Eukaryota; kingdom Metazoa; phylum Chordata; class Mammalia; order Chiroptera; family Vespertilionidae; genus Myotis; species Myotis lucifugus. Next base: position 1,379,773 of record NW_005871174.1, read on the forward strand.
AAAGTTTTAAAAATACATCTATAACTTGCTCTTTTATTTTTGCCTCCTCACTTCCAGAAAAGTTAATTGGAACTGATTGGTTTTATTTGCTGATTTACCAAGTTCCACAAAGCTGGGAACGAATAAAGAAACATTAGCTTCCCACTGTCTGCATTAGTTTTTTAACTCTATTCCTCTCGGCTCATCTTTTATCCACAAACCATAAAAAAAAAAACCAATGTATGAATAAGAGGAGAAAATTGAATTGAAGGATCATAATCATAATAATAATGCTTTGCACTTGCATAGATCTTCAAATTTTTTCAAGTATATTCATTTCTACTATAATTGGATTCCCATAACAGCCCTTTAAAATAGGAAGGAAGGAAAAGAACATTTATCGAGTGTGTTCTGTACAAAGTACATTTACCACATTATCTCATTTAATCCTTGCTATGGCGCTGCTGAGGTAAGAATTATTTCTCCCAGTTTGAAGAAGAAACATGAGCTAAAAGTAGGCTTTATCCAGCTAAAGTGGTGAATCCTGGGTTTGAACCTTGCTCTGTGTGGCTCCCAAATGTAGTTCTGTCCACATCACAGATGTCAGTGTGTCATTTTATGGTCATCAAAATTTGAAATACAGATAAGTGATTTGCTTATAGTGATTCAGCTAAGCTAATGCCACCAACCAGGCCTTGTTCATCTGTTTCTTAGGCTTGTATACTTTCCACCCTTCTACCTGTCTCTGATGAGCAATCAGAAGTCAATGATGCCTTCCTGACCATGTTGATCACTCAGTTTCTCAGTCTGTGGACCACTCCCTATTGCTATGGGCCCTTTATCAGCCTACTACAGAGATAGCCACAGAGAGACAGAATCAGCAGGGGCGGGGGTGAGAATCAGCCTGGATTATGCTTGTCTTTGCTTCTATGGGTTTACGGATTGCATTATTGCAGGGTGAGTTTTATGTTCAATTTGAGTCAATTTTGCGTTGCAGCATAGCATAGCTAATATTTTTTGTGAGTGCTGCCTCTAAAAATCAGATCAATACAATTAAACTTTAAGCCAGTGATTTTAACGTGAATGTCTTAATACCCGGCCCCAGAGTTGATATTTTAAATCTGATATATTAGAAAGAATAAATGCGTCAGGAGAGCACTAATGGAAAAAGAGTTGAAATCAGGTAAATCTGATTTGGATAATAATCAGCCAGTCAATTAGTCCGTACCATGGGGGCTGGTGCAGGATTGTATTTTGTCCGTTTCATGTGCCTCAGAGACGTCATCGGCTACGCGTTACAGTAACACCTTCTGCTATTTAAAGCACGCCACACTGTTATTTCATGCTTGAAGTGCAAGGGTGGCAGACCATTTGACTCCTGTACACTCTTCTCTTTACCTCATAGGAGGCAGGTTTTAAAGGAGCATCTGAAAGGAGAAGGAGGTGAAATGCTGTTGTTTATTAAAAAAAAAAACAGTTCCCCATTTTTTCCTGTATCTTTCTTATGCCACTTGGCACCGTCCTCCCCCTGCACATTGGTCAGGACCCTCCTTGGCCACAGCCCCTGTTTTCCTTTCCACACATGACTCCGACTGCTTCAGGCTGGACTTCACCACTTCAGTTTAATAGCTTCCTGCCTGGTCCTTCCCACCCAATTATGCCCGTGAAAGCCAGGCACCTTCTGAAGCCTCGGTAGGCCTCGCTGCCCACGGAAACACATGCCGTGGGCTCTCATGTCTCCAGAACAGAGTAGAGATTCCATGGTCTGGCTTACAGAGTTCTTATGATCAGTGGCATCTTGGGAGAGCAGTAGGGAAACATTCCGAAGGGTTCAGGTTCAGTAGGCTGAAGAGTTCTGCCACGGAAGTGCTTTTACATTGAACATGTTACTTAACCTGTCTAAGCCTCCAATTCCTCACTGTGGTGGGAACAAAGTGAAATGCAGTATGTGAGGCACTCACCACAGGGCCCGCCTCCCTCGGTTGTTATTTACCAATACTCTCATCACATCTCTCTATCCACCATGTTTTGGGTATTAAAAAAGTGATAGATTTTGTGTTAAATCCTTTCATTGTTCTATGTCACTTATTGAGATTATATCATGATTATATTCTGTAATTGATTCTACTATGACCATTATAGGAAAAAAGACTTGGGTTCAGAGAGCGTAAGCAACTTGCCTAAAATCACACAACTAGTCAGTGCCAGAATCCAGGCACCTTTCCATTCATGCCTCTATGCCTTTGCCCACACACAGCCTACAATGCTTTTGCCCCATTTCTTGTCTATGACCATTTTTCATATGCTTCAAGGCCCAGGTTAGTTGAGAGGTGGAAAAGAGAAGAGGCCGTGGCACAGACAGGAAAGAAAAAGATAATAGAGGTAAACATGGTTGTCAGAGAGCCAACAAGATGTGTTGAAGCATTAATTTTGTATGCTTATCTTAATAGCATTTTGAATTAAAGTTGTTTCATAGATATATGTGTTCTTTGAGAATGGTAAACTCTTTGTGGACCCCAGTTTATAATATATTGCTAAATATATTCTGATGCTCACTATATAGAGACTCAGCTCCGTTAGGGCCCATGCAGGAATCCCCTTTCCCAGGGACAAGCATCTCAATAGTATGGAATGTCAAGATGTAGGAACATGTTGAGAAGGGAGTTGTTCCTAGTGTGAAAGTAAGATTTATGTTACAAGGGGTCCCTAGTCGGCAGTAGGAGAGGGCCTGCCAGCAGGACCGGAGCTGGGAGACTGAGTGCAATTGGGGAGAGGAGGGCAGTGGGGACTGGGGGAGGCATGGAAGGCAGAGCAGGTTTGATTGGCTGTCAGAGGGGCATACAAAGTTGGTGGGTAAGCATCAGAGGGCAGATAGACAATAAATTAAGTAAGACTACAATCATTTAGATGTTTGAATGGTATTCTCATGTGAAAACATTGGAACAACTGGCAGTAAAAAGAACACTAGAGTTAGTTTCTAGTCTCAGCTAGGGTACCATTGGCTTGCCACTAACTATGCCTAAGCCTAACTCTCTGTATCTGTACAGTGTGAATATTAGAAGACTGTCCCGGCCTACTTCACAGGATTATTGTGAAACGGAAGTAGTAGGGATATATAAGGGGATTGCAATCTGAAAACCAGTTTTATGGTTTTCCATAGTCTTTTTACAGGTGCAAAGAATTGCTCTTCCTATTAATGAAGGGTAGGCAACACCATGCCTATGAGTAGCTTCTGGTTGAGTTGTGGCGATATGGCACCCACAGAGTTAAGAAGGAGAGACCATTAGGGCTATAATGGGAATTCATAGGACAGAGAGTTCACTGTAAAGCAAGAATGCTCATTGTCACAGAAACTTCAAAATGGAAGGTGAGACTGGAGGAACTTTGAAGAATGCATTGTAAGAAAGTTAGAAAAGATTAGCGATGGGCCCCAAGCTGTGAGGAATGTTGGCAGGACAGATATAGCCTAGACTGTTTGAAGTAAAGGGTCCATGTCAGAGCAGTGGGAGGGAGAAGAGGCTGGGGAGGCCTTGGGAATCAGGCCCATGTCTGTGATAAAGCACTGATGTGCAAGGAGCTCACTTCTTCCATGAGCACAGCCTGGAGGCCTCAGCATGGGTCCCCCAAGAAATTTAATTCATTCTCTTCTCCTTTGTTACATTCTCTTGGAATTTTTGTCAGGAGAAAAATTAGTATTATATATTTTCTAAAGCTAGAAGTTAAAGTTCTATCAACTCAGTGTTTTGTACAAAGAAAAAGATGATATGAATATTTGATATGGGGCCAAAAAAGGTCTTACAGATTAAGCATTATGGAAACCTTAAAGTCCTCTGAAAACTAATTTTTGAAGGCCTATTAAATTGTGGTAAGAGTCCTCATTGTTCATATTCTATTGTGATTCTTGAGCTGCAATTTGGAAAAGCACTGGGCAAGGCAATTATACAAATAATAATCATTGGCTCAAGCTTTTTAATGATAAAAAGATGACTTGATTCTCTGAAAAAGTGAACAGGCAACATTTTCTCATTGCTGTTAATTATAATTTAAGACAGACTCAATTTTGTATTAGTCACAGATGTTTCATTTCTCAGTTCATATATAATGTGGTACATGGAATATCTCCAAAGAGATTTTAGAAGTGTTTGCAGTCTTGTCCATCTCTTTACCACTTGGTGTGGTCTTTTCCAAAAATCATGACATTTGGAAAGAAACTTAGAGAAGTTTAGAAGACATTTTCAAGACATTTTGTTTTCAATGATCTCTAAAAATATTCCTATTGAAAGTGAAAATTGGAAACATGTTCTGAAAAACAAAATCAAAATGTATATTGTGTCTTTGGAAAGCCTGGTTTTGGGAGTGGCTAGGCTGTGTTCCAGTTGTGTGGGGGTTGGGGGTGGGGGCACAAATGCACAATTTCTGAATTGATGTTAGCCAGAGAAACCTTTGCTATTCCTATTGCTATTAAGCAAAAATGTATTTCAAATAATTAGACCAAGCAGCTAGTTTCCAAATTATTCCACTGTGGATTGTTTTAACCAGGGAGAACTTATCAGTAGAACAAATCGTTCGTGAAATTCTGATAGGTTTGGGAATATTCCAAGACATGGCAGGTTTGGAATGCAATCCCTGAATGAGGCTGGAAAACTTTGTTTGTGTCTAAAGATTGTTGAGAATTAAAACTTACCTTTTTGTCAGATTAGTCACAAAGACAATTTGAAATACAGTAATACACATATTTTCTGCTATAGTCAAATGATGCTACATGAAAAGTAAAATAGAATTACCATAAGCACATTACAGGGAATTTTTCTTAGATTATATTGACAAAAGTTGGAGTTACATGCAATATGACAAATCTTTCACCCCAAAAAAATGTCATATTGAAAGAATATAAAAAAAGTAATCAAATATTTTACATTTAAGATGAGCATATATAAAATATTTTTGGGTGAAAACAGATATATTTGTGATACCTACAAATAGTTATAATTTCATTATGGACAGGCATGCAAAGTTTTAAAAATATTGTGGTCTAGTGGGGGAGACAGCAACCAGCAAGTAATCAATGAACACAGTGAATTTTTAAGAGTAAGTATCACAAAGAAAATTCTAGGATGATGTGTCACAAAGTGATTTGGAGGTGGGAGTGGAAGAGTGAGCAGCTTTAACTAGTGGTCAACCCCCTCTGAGGAGCCATTCACACTGATACTGAGAAAGAGCACAGACCTTAAAGGTTTCTCTGACTAACATCAATTCAGAAATTGTGCATTTGCACCCAATTTCTTACTTTCAATCTTCATATATACATTAACTTTTCCCCAAAAGAAGCCATGTGAATTTGTATGTTCAAACTTTGTATGCTAGTATTATGTTATTCACATTATTCTCTGAAATCCATCTGTGATATCCAGGGTCAATGAAGTTTAGGTAGCTAATCCTTAGAATAAAGTTCTTGCAGTTTCTCCAAGATCCTTGAAGTATTTCTTTCCAAAGCTTGAGGGGGAGTGGTTGGACCCATTTGAGTAATTTCTTTAATAATGAATTTTCTTGTGCAAAGTTCTGAATCAGAGTTGGAATGCCTTCCTGGTTGTTGGTTTGTAATCTGGGAATTTCCCGGGAGTTGGGGGGTGGGGGGGTGTCTGAAACTGGCCCCAGTATTTGGAGGGCAGGGAGAGATCAGAGAAAGACGCAGACCACTCTAGATGGGTTGGTGGCAGCTTTAATAAGCAAGGGAACTTACATATGAGGCTTGTCTTGGTGGCTGCAGGACCAGTAAATCTCCACACCCGCCTGCCAGAATCTTAAAAGTTTCTGTAGAGGCTTTAACAGGGTTCAGTCACATATACCACCTGGACGGTCTCAACAGTACATTACTCTCTGAAGGCTGTGCCTATGAGGTGGCTCCTAGTGTGGGGGTAGAGGGTAGAACGGACATTCCAAGGATGGGGGGTGGAGTGGGGGGCAAGGAACCTCTGATTGCTTTGTTCCAGCTTGCAGATCACCCAGTGGTCATGAGCTCTCATGATCTCCTCCAAAACTGATATTATTGAAGAAAGACCTGGAAACGGGGGAGAGAGGCAGGGGAAGGAGAAAGGAGCAGGATAAAATATATTTTTCTTAAAAATTAAAATTATTATAGAAGTGATTAAGTGGGAGTTCATTACAATTAAGAGTTTAACAGTTGCGTACCTCTGGTCCAGGAATAACTAGAAAGTGGAAAGCTTTCTTTCCACTTGAGAATGGTATGTTGGTATTGTTTATTGTTTTTTCTTCAGTAGTGAACATCCAGTGTTCCTAGCAAAAACACTGGGCTGGGATTGGAGGTCCAAATTCCTTTTCTAGTGCTTTTTTTGGGGGCGTGATTTGTAATACTTTTTATTACCAGTTTTGCCTCCTTAGATTATAAAATAAAAACAGTGACACTGATTTCTCCTGGGGATAAGTAAGCCTGTATCTGTGAATTTGTCAGAGGAGAAATGGAACCAGTGACAAGGGGGGCTTTGAAGTTCTTTAGTGGAGGCTTTGCTGCCAAGTGGATGAGAATGTAGGGCAATCACATCACTCATTTTAAAAAAAGAAACATGCGCCTCCAACTCCATAACAGGACATCGGAGAACCTGCTTTTCTAAGATAGCAACTCAAGTGTAAAGGCAGGTACAGTTCAAAGTCCAAGAAATAGACCTTCAGCAGGATGCTGAACTTGTGTGGTATCCCGAACCCCACTGATAACCATGAAAGGTATGGTGATTTGGTTTTAGGATGTTCCAAGAGCATAGCCTCTAGGATGGGGTGATATATACAACTTAGAATCTCAGGGAGGGAGGATGTCAGAGAAGTTTTCCAGGGACCCCTTCACATAGATTCTCATTTCTCACTAGATCCAGGGTGTGCGTTCTCAGGTCAGGTAAAGTTGGTTTGGAGGCATTGCTGTTCTTACTGCTCAGCTTTGAACAACTTCACATTAAGGTGCTTTCCATTCCTTCAAGCTGCCTTCCTAGTTTTGTTTAGTGGGAGAAAAAGAAGGGTGTGGAATTACTTTTAGAAGCAATGTTTGCTTTCTCAACATGGAAAAATGACATTTAAAACCATTCTAAATTAATATTTTTTTTCTCAGAAGTTGTATACTATGTTACTATGTAACTTTACAAGATAATTTTGTACTAATTTTAAAACTAATTTTGAACTCTATTGTAGAGCATTTTATTAACCTCAAATTTCTACTTAACAGTACTTTGATATATCAGTTATCTATGGCAACAAAAATGATGCTTAACAAACAACCTCAAAACCCAAGTGGTACACAACAGTAAATATTTGTTTTTCCTTCTAGGTTTGTGGGATGATCTGAAATGAGACTGATGACATGGCCAGCAACAGGTCTGCTAGGCAGCTATGTTTTGTGACATGTCCTAGGCCTTGGCTGGGAAGATTGGGTTGACTCAGCTCTGCCTTGCATGTCTCATCTACTAGTGCACTAACCTGGAATGTTCACATTATGAAGGCAAAACAACAAGTGACGAAGCAAAATGTGCAAGTACTTTTTCAAGCTTCTGTTAGTGTTAGGTTTATTCCTGTTTAATTGGTCAAGGAAAATTACATGACTGAAGCCAGAGTAAGAGTAGGAGAAGCTATAAAATGGCAGGACAGAGAGTATTGATACCAGAATGTCATTAATTGATGCCACTAACAAAATTTATCTGCCACTTCCACCTCTGGTATAATAATAGTTTTATAAAAATAACTTAGAGAATCATCATGAACTTGAAGGATATTTTTAATGAAAAGCTATATTGGTAATTTTGATGTAAAAACCATTGATCATATTCAATGCTTTATAAATTGCTAACCCTTTGGTAAATATTATGTATTGATCTGATGATGAATATTTGGTCAATCACATAGCATTTTCATAACCAAATCATATGCTAAGAATTTCTATTATATTTGATACTGGTAGGCTCAAGGTTTGAGTAATCACATGGGATTATAAAATTTCCCCTAATTTAATCTTAGCAGCTTGAGAGAAAATTACTTTTAAAACGGAAGTATCACATTTGTGCATACAATGGTTTATGATTACTGAATAAGATCTCAATTAGATGGTTACTCCAGGCACTGATGCTAGTATGACAAAGTGAGGCATCAAAAAGGGGCCAAGGAGAGTAGGACAGTGAGTGGACGATCAAACCGAGAGATGAAAAGTTAAGGTCAAGCTGGATGAGCATTGATATTACTTATGAGGTTTTGTGGCACTGTCCCACCCCACTTCTCTGCTCCATCTTTGTTTGAGTCTTGTAAACACAGTGCAGTTGGAATTGAGGACTATGGAAGATAATGAGTTATTAATGGGAGTGAGTGTCACGTGAATAACTGCTTCTTTGAAGCTCTCTTCAGGCTGTGGCAACTAGAAGCAGCACAGAAGTAGAAATTGATGGCCCACATTCAGCTTTTGAATAGTAAAGCTTGAAGAGCTTTTAGGTACTGAACAGCTTGAGGAAAGGCAGGATAATGGGATGTAATTGTACTGATTATGTAGTTGAGGTATGTTAAAGACTAATCTGTTAATTCTGCTAAACGGTAGCACTTGGTAGTTCCTGTTAATATTTTTAGTAGAGGAATAAGAAATGAGTGTATTGAGTCATATTCAAAAAGATGATCTCTTAAATTGGCTCTAGCACCTTGGTGTTTTCGTGGTTCCAGGAACTTCTCAACATTATCTCATTAATCCTTCCAATATCCCTGCAGTTATGGGTGCCAAATGTTTAGGAATAGGAAGCCTTAGCAAGTAATAACAAGTGACTCGCCTAAGGTTATGCCTAAGTAAAGCACTAATTTCTCTTCTGTACTAAACCCATCTCAAATTTTTTGTTTTGTAGTCCACATTATATCAGGAGACTAGAGCCTACTGAGAGAACATCCAGAAGTAATATAAGAAAGAATATATAAACTCTAGCTCATTTCATCCAAGAAACTTTTCCAGATTAAAACTTTTCCTCTGGTAAATAGCAGATGTGAGGATGGAAAATATATTTTTGCTAAAATATAATAGTGATTTGATGTCTCTCTTTGAGTGAAAGCGGTTAGAAGACTGTTCCTTTACATTTTATTGGTTTTGTGTAGTGTCTATACTCTAGATATTCTCTAAGTATAATTTGATAATGGGGAGGAGGGAATGTCTTCCTTTGATTTGCTGAGTTATTTTATTACTTATTAAGTCACTAAATCTTTTTCTTTAAGTCCTCCTTTGTAATATTTAGTTCTCCTGGGCATGCAGTAGGGTTACATTTTCAACCATCTTAGAATTAGTCATGACCATGTGGCTTGCTTTAACATACATGATGCATTTAATTTCTGGGTGGAAGATTAAGAGCCAGTGCGTGATTCAGCATGTTCTCTCTTTAAGTCTGATGTGGTAGCCAGTAACTTTGAAATAGTGGTTGGGATCCTGAATGACAGCAATGAACAGGTATCTCTGACAATCTGCAATGGCTTTGCAGCATGGGTAAGAAAAATCCCCCACACCACCCCCTACTTTAAGCCACTGATATTTGAAGCTCTTTGTAATGTTAGCATAGCTTAGTTTCCCTGACTGTCATAAGGATTGGAACCTAAAATTTTGGGTTCTGGTTTAATAAATAATTTAAAATATGTGAGACTGCCTACTTGGTTTGGCTGTGATCGGGTATGTTTGGCAAGGCACTATAAGAAAGACTAATTTATTTTATTTTCTAAAAATTTGGTATATTTGTAAGTAGAAATTAAAAGAAATAGAAAGAACCTAAAAACTCAGACTTGTATGATTGACTTTCAATCCAAATAGTAAAAAATAAAAAATGAGAAGTTCTTATTGTCATTGCAAGGAGCATACAACAGTATTGTTAAACTAGAGGCCTGGTACACAAATTTGTGCACAGTCTGGCCTGCCACCCCATGAGGGCTGATCAAGGTTGGGCTGGCAGGGGGGAGGGGACACGGGAGGTTGGCTGGCTGGCTGCGCCCTTGATCAGGGTGAGGGGGGGCCGATCAGGGCCTGGCCGGACTGGGGGAGGGGCCGTGGGAGGTTTGCCAGTCCCACCCCCGATAGGGAGGCTGATTGAGGGCTGGGTGGGTCTGGGGGGTGCTGAAGGCAGTTGGCCGGCTGGTCCCACCCCCAATTGGGGTGGGGGTGCCAATCGGGGCCACACTGCACATCAAAGCAACCAGTGATTCTGGTTGTTCTGGTCATTCTGGCCTGTTGGCTTTTATATATATATTAGAGGCCTGGCACACAAAATTTGTGCACTTGGGGGGGGGGTTCCTCAGCCCGGCCTGCACCCTCTCGCAGTCCGGGAGCCCTTGGGGGATGTCAGTTGGACATACTTAGCACTACTGCCAAGGCGGGAGAAGCTCCTGCCACCTCCGCTGCACTCGCCAGCCATGAGCCAGCTTCTGGCTGAGCAGTGCTTCCCCTGTGGGAGTGCACTGACCACCAGGGGGCAGCTCCTGCATTGAGCATCTGCCTCCTGGTGGTTAGTGTGCATTATATCTACCGGTAGTTCCACAGTTTGGTCGATTTGCATATTAACCTTTTATAATATAGGACTATAGGCCTGGTGCATGAAATTCATGCACAGGTAGGGTCCCTAGGCCTGGCCGGCGATCAGGGCTGATTGGGGCCTTCCAGCTGCCGGCCGGGGCCTCCCTTCCCCAGCTGCCAGCTGCTGGCTGGGGCCTTCCTTCGTTGTGCACCATCCCCTGTTAGTCAGTACATGTCATAGAGAGCAATAGAACTCCAGGTCTCCTGGTCTAACTCCTGTGGGGACACTTTGCATATTAGCCATATATATATAGGAATATATATATATATATATATATATATATATATATATATATATTCCTCTGGATGGATTAAGTTTACACCTAACAACAATTTTCAGTTGGACAAAAAGGCAAAAGAAAAGAGATTGAAGTTTGGACTCTCAGAAAAACCTGATACTCCCTAAGTATCAGCAATTAAAACAAGAGAGAGGTGGGGGAGGCCATAAGCAAAGAATATAGCAAATCTAAGAATTCTGTCTAAAAAGAATTATAGGTATTATTATTGATATATGAAAAGTACTAGATTAATATTGATTAGAAGCCTACTAAGTTTTAAAAATTCCTGTACTGCCAAAGAAATCACAATCCTACAAAAGCTCAAGATTTAAAATGACTCTTGGAGTTTTAACTCTCTAAGGCAACGATTTTCAACTGGTGCGCTGTGGCAGGCACACTGGTGTGCGGCCAGAATAAAAAACATGCCACCCCTGACTATTTAGTTAGGAGCACTGACCTCTTTTCCCTTAGATTGTCAAATTAAAAAAATGACAACAGCTAATACAACAATAGCTGTCATGTGAATGAATCAAAATTATACTTATTTTTTTGTGAGACTGGCAAAAAATATATCTTTTGGTATGCCTCCGAATTTTAGTAATTTGTGATTTAAAAAAGTTGAAAATCACTGGTCTAAGGTCAGGAAGTAGGTTGAAAAAGCTGCTCAGCCCCCAGGGAAGGCATACTGCCTGGTGCTTATTTTATATGTGGCCAATGCACAAAATGGAAAGGAAAAAAATTCCAGAAGACAAACCCAAGGACCACAGTGAGCTATGCACAAGGAGGCAATCAGGGACTTATCAAGGATCTTCCTCACCTCCAGGATAGGGACTCTCAAAACATCTGCCCAGGAGTTAAATTTGTCATGGCCAATAATTCCTGTGAATTACGCTCCCTTTTCTGAATGTGGTGATGATAAATGATACAGAGACCACTACACATTGTCCTAAGATCCTGAGCTTTGAGTCTGATGCTATAATCATACAAAATGTTTGAGCTGTTTCTCCTGGGTAGCGATGAATATGTTTTGCATGCAAGAATGAGAATGAACCAAAAGTCTCATAAGCAGAAGGGAAGACTGTGGTAGTCATCAGCTCTGTTTTCTAAAAATTTCTGGTTTTCTTTTCAGACAAATGGTAGGTTTGTATTTCCTTGCTCTCTTTGTCACAAGACATGTAGAAAGAAATTACTTCTGGTTGAAAGCTTAAAGAGCTAGTGAGTGGTTTGCCCAGCCAGTGTGGTTCTGTGGTTGAGCATCAACCTATGAACCAGGAGGTCACAGTTCGATTCCCGCTCAGGGTACATTCCTACTTTTTTTTTTTTTTAAGAGTTAGGGAGTGGTTAACTATGTTCTCCCTTTCCTTTTGGTGTAGCTACCAGCACCTTTAAAGAGTCAGTCTATCAGCTCAAATCCTCATGACTGTGATAAACCTGAAGCCTGCAGTGCTGATCTGTGATGGATGGTAGTGTGTTTGAGAAGTGAACCATTATTGTTTTAAACCACCATTATTTTGGTGATTTTGTTGTCATTGTACTATATTAACAGGTACATCTTCCCATTAAAAAATGGGGATATTAAATTAATATTGATAAAGTGCATGCATTTAAAATATTATATCCTAATATTGAACATTGGTATATATATTTTTTAATAAAACAAAACAAAAACTAAGTAATATGTACATTTCTCAAAAGCAGTTTTACTTTGTATAGGAAAAGTGTCTCATTTCTTGTGATATTATAAAGTGCCTTCTTGGTCAAGCACTAGTAATATTAAGTAAATCTATGTAACTCAGAATTTAATTAGGGGATAAATACAGGCAGGGATTAGATACATTGGTGTTTGTAAATATACAGACCAATTTAGGGAGTTAATTGAATTTTATTATTTCTAATCCTGAAGCTGATTTTCTACTGGACCAGAAATAATTCTATTCTAAGCAAGTCACTAGAAACATAATATGTGCATGGGGAGGTGTGGGGAGTGGGGCAGTGTGGGTGTGTGTTGAGTTCTACTTAATCACTAGATTTAAAAAAATCATGTTCTCATCTGATATATAATGTTATGGTCCTCAATAATTATGGATGGGTGAATTTAAATTTCTCTCACTTGAGCATGAGCTCAGATTCCACTCTTTTCCTCAAAGGTTATTAATAGTGTGCAGTGCTCAGTGCATGTACTTAACAATATAACAGTATTATATTCTGTACTTATACTTACAAAGCAATTTTGTAATGTCTCTTATTTACTTTATGGTACCCTGCAATGCCTAGGGAACAGTAACTTAGACAGAATCAGCCAACCACAATAACAAGCCAGGCATATTTTATTATTTCTTTAATGGTAGACTTTTGATATTCAATTACTCAACAATTGCCTGGTGCTTGGGTTTGTGACTGCATTGAGTAATTGATTTCTACCTCCTCCACATCCTTCCAGATGGTATAAGAAGTAATCATTTGGTAAATGCTAAATTTCAGTATAATAAACTTGATTTTGGCCACATCCTTGAGCCTGCATTTACCAAAACCAAATTACTTTGAAGAAAAAGTGCACTGATTTCTAAATTTGGCTACATTGGCATTATCTTCAGGACTTTAAGAGGCTAATATCTGACTCCTACGCCAAGAAATTCTGTTTTAATTGGTATGGAGATTTTTGAAAATTCCTTAGGTAATTCTAACATGTAACAAAATTTAAGAATGACAAGTATACTGCTTAAAAGCACAAGCATATAAGTCATATAAATCTGGATTTAGTATATCCCTGCTTCCTCCTTAATAGCTATGTAACCTCGAGTAAGTATTTAAATTCTCTAAGCCTTAATTTTTTTATCTTTAAGGGAGAGGAAGCGACACCTGTAAAAGGTGTTGCATTGAGCAAAGGCATGATGCATTCTGGGAATAATGTGAAATCTATTAAGGCTGGAACATGGTGTGGGTAAGATAGATTCACAAGAGATGAGGCTGAAGACATTGTGGGAAGCCAGATCTTAAGAATCATGTGTTAACTCTCTTTTTTATCTTTAAATTAATGGAGATTCTTAACATTAGTATTTGGACACATGGATGTTTTACAAATAATTATGAATTATGTTATGGGAAAAGTAAAAACCAGATGCACATTTATTCTCACTGTAACAATACCCTTTCTCACTGGTATTGTGATATCTTTCCTTGAATATTAGGAAATAGAGTCCAATGCAGCAGGTGTACTAGAAATGATTCATACTCTCCCATCCAGCTTATTTTGGGGACAGGTCACACTTATGGGTGGAGCATTACTAGTTGTGGGGATTAAAAATTACTTTTATGTTGTGAGATGTGCTTTCAGAGCTATACTTATTATCCTTATCCATGATGACTTTCCACTTCAGTCCATGATAGAGCAACTGGTACTAAAATAGCCCTCCAGCAATAAACAATGAGTAAACAACCAGAATGGGGATATATATATATATATATATATATATATATATATCCAGAATTTATAAGACAAAATACTGAAGATTAGGGAGCTATGCAGAAAAAGAGCTTCAAAAATCTCTGCAATACCACTGAGGTTTTAGCTGAATAGTAAGTTGCACATTTTTAAGTTAAGATTCACAAGGCTTGTCAAAGAACAATTAATTACTGCGAAAGAACAACTACCAAGGAACTATAAATTGAAGAACTACCAAAGAACTATAAACTGGACAACTACCAGGACTCCACAGAGCAGGGAGCCATTTGATATCCAACCAGCCAATGTAGAGAAACCCAATCTATATATATATATAAAACCCTAATATGCAAATAGACCAAACAGCAGAACAACTTATCAACCAAACAACCGGTTGCTATTACATGTGCTGACCACCGCGGGGGGGACGTGTTGAACATGGTGGGCATCAGCAGCAGGCCGCAGAGCATGGAACATGGTGGGCGTCGGCCATGGCGGGATAGTGGAGCAGGTGAGTGGGGGCACCAGACCAAGGCAGAGCCCTGGTCGCTGTCATTGGTGTGAGCCTCTGGTGGTTACAGAAAATTCTTTGCTCCTGCTTGCCACAGTCCCACCTGGCGCTCGCACCTACTGATGGCACCAGCCATGCTTGCACCTGTTGCTGGCGCTCAGCACTGGTCCCGATCGCTCGGCACCGTCAGTGGGTGCAAGCAGTGGCTGCAAGCAGTGGCTGCTGGCCCTGATCACCCCTCAGGGTTTCTCCACCTCCCCCTGCTCCCGAGCGGTGATCAGGGAAACAGTCCAAGTGCCCATCAATGCATGAGTTGATAAGAAAGCTTTGGAATTGTACATAGCTGTAAAAAGAAAGAACTCTTACCATTTGCAACGTCATGGATGGACCTGGAGAGTATTATGCTAAGTGAAATAAGCCAGTCAGAGAAAGGTAAGTAACACATGATCTCACTCATATATGGAATCTAATGAACAAAATAAACTGATGAACAAAATAAATCCAAAGACATAGAAGCATGGAACAGACTGTTGAACCTCAAAGAGAAGGCAGGGGAGGGTGGATGGATGGGAAGAGATCAACCAATGAACTTGTATGCATATTTGCATAATCTATGGACACTGACAACAGGGTGGTGAAGGCCTGGGGTGGGGTGGGGCAGGGGCGGGCTAGAAGAGGTCAGTGGGAGAAAAAAGGGGATATATGTAATATTTTCAACAATAAAGATTAAAGAAAAGCAGTGGTACTTTGGGTGACTGGGAACGAATACAGATAAACTTTCTGGGGGTGATAGATGTGTTCTATGCTTTGATTACAATGGTGGTACACAAGTGTATATATTTATCAAAATACATCAAACTATAAATTAAAGTATGTGTATCTTAAATAATGAGTTAGGCAAAGTCTCAGTTGACATTATATAGTGCATCTACATGTACATTATAGTTACAAGCAAGAGCAGTGCTAAGAGATGTTTTTGTTACTAATGACAAAATTATAGTGATTGGGGCAGAGCCATATTATGTCAGCTTTTATAAATTTTATATAAATTTTGGTTTTGACGTTGACAGGAAATATAATTCTAAACTTTAGGCTATAATACACTTCAAAATAAATAATTAGCTACAATGGGAAGGTATTCAACGTTACTATATAAAGCTTAATTAAATACTATCTCTTTATCATGCTATTTGACATTGTTGTGATGTCATAAAAGTCTGTTTTCTTGAATGACATCTTTCCTTTTAATTAGCTAAAATAAATAAAAAAGAATAAAGATTGAGTGAACTTGTGGACACTTCATAGATTTATAAGCAGTGTCTAACTTAATTTCATTGTTCTTTTCAAAAAGAAATTCTAACAATAATATAGGTTAATGTAGGGATACCTGGTGTCAGGGATACCAGAGGAGGGTATTGCAATAGTTCAGGCAAGACATAACGAGGGTTTGAATTAAGGCAGTGAGGTGAAAATCAGAGAATAAGTTAAAGAGATATTTGTTAAGGTTTGGTTACTCACAAATTTAATGACTACAATGGAATCTCTTGGGTGTTCCACCTCACTGAAAATAAAATTCTCCTCATGGCCTATAAGGCCCTATCTGGTATGGCCCCTGGCTATTTTCCAGCATTCCTGTTCTTCTTCTACTGCGCACCATTTAGTGATCTTCTATCTTCAAACACAAGGCCATTGTCTCCTCAGACTTTGCACTTGCTGTTCTCCCAGCCTGAAGTGCTCTAGCTATATCTTCTCATGGGTTACTCCTCATCATTTAGGCCCCAGTTCAAATGTCAAGTCTTTGGAAAGCTCTTTTCTAACTATATCCCTGCCCAGTTACTTTATTACATTATCCTGTCGAACTTAACATGTATCATAATGTAAGATTGTTGGTTTATTTATTGCCTGTCACAGTCACTGCTACTACAGTATAAAGTTTATAAGTGTACCCTGGCTATCTTACTCCTCAGTGTAATCCAGTACCTAGAACAGTTCTTGGTACAACTGTTTGTGGGATGGATACATGGGAGTATGCTTGCCACATATTTGAATGTTTCAGAACAATGAAAATTATGAATAACAAATCATCAAAATATGTACTCATAAAATTTATAAATATACATATTTTGATTATGTAAACTCTACTGTTTTAGAATGACTCCAAGTTACAACTGAGAGGATAGATATCATTATCATCCTCTTTATTGTCTTATTGCACTTTTCACCACTGGAACTGTTTCCTGCAATTTTAATGCATTTATTCAGCACTTACTCTGAACCTTCGGAAACAGGAAGATGAAGAAGGTCACAATTCAATAGGTGCAAAATAAGATGCATGTGAAAAGTATTGTGGAAGTGCTGAGGGAGGAGAAATAATCTGTATTTCAAAGAGGGATTGAGAAACTGGGAAAATCTTTGAAAAGTACTTGACATTTCAGCTTGGTCTAAATGAAAATAGAAATATATGAAGTAGAGAGAAGGGAAGAGCATCTGTAGCAGAAGGAAAAACTTGAGCAAAGTCAAGGGTTATAGAAGCTGAGAAAGTCATTTGTGGTGACTAAAGACTACCATGTGCTAGAGAGTGATAGAAAGTGGTATTGGAAAAATATGTTGAAGTTTGATAAGAAGAACCTCCAAAGCCAGGTCAAGAACTTTATCTAGTAGGTAGAGGAACCATAAAAAGATTTCATCTAGGAATGTGACATGACCAGATGTGTAACTTAAAAGGTAATTCTTGCAGCAGGTAGGATGAGAGAGTAAGACTAAAGGCATGAAGATTTGTTGAAACAAGAAATGAGATAAAATTAGGCAATGGCAATATAAATAGGGAGAAAAGGAATGATTTCTGAATTAGAATTGATGGGTCTTGGGACCTGTAGAGAAGTGAGAGAACAAGAGAAGGTAAAGCTGACTCTGAGTTTCTGGTTGGCAGTCTTGTAGGTGTGACCTGCAATTGATTGGCCTTCCTGGCTCCCCTCATTTCCTTCATGGACTTTTCTCCCAAACTTTAACTCTTGGCCAGGGGTCTCCTTGTACTTTGGGCTCATTAATACCTCTTTTCACTCACCGGATATTGAACCTGCTACTAATCAATCTGCATGAGTAACCTTTCCTTTTCCTCTGTGTCAGCAGCTGAGTATTTTACAGAATGATTCAATACACTCAATTCTGTCAAAACTGTTTCAGGATACCTAGAGAGCTATTTCACTGCCTCATAAGTTTGCACATCTTCTAACAACCTGCTGTAATTCTTTAATTTATTCAACTTTTTCTTATCCTCTGTATCTACTTATATCAGTCCATAGATGATATCAACTCCATCCTCAATGGTCTCTAAAGGTTTGTTCTTAGTCTTTCTGTAAGAGGTAGATTTCTGACTGAGGATTAAATACTGAAATGAATAATGTGGAGAGAGAAACAGTGTATAAAGGTAGTTTCTTATTTCTCAGAACTTTAAACTTATACGAAGAGATGAGACTATCTTTTCTCCCTTTCCTTTCTTCCTCCCTCCTTTCTCTCTCCCTTCTTCCTTACCCCTCTTCCTTTCTCAATTAAATTAACTTAAGTATAAATACTGTGAAGGCAGTGAGAGTACAAAGAAAAATAAACTATAAAGGTTTCTGATCACAAAACAATCTACAATCATATGGCACAGAACTAAAGTCTGGATGTAACAGGGAAGGCCTCCGAGAGGAACCAGTTACATTAAAGAAATAACTATTGTTAGTAGGTAGTCATGTAAAAACTCTCATAAACATCTTGATTTGAGGAAATTAACTAGCACAAAAATATCAGTATACTCATGAATAAATTTTAAAAATTTGGGCTAAATGCAAAGGTGGTTTTGAGATTATGAATAAACTTGGACTGTGTCAAAGAATATAATATTCTAGGGATATGTGGTAGGACTCTCTCTTTAACTGTCTTATTTATCAATGGTTGGATTAAGTCATACAAAGCTGGTTATCTAAGTTATAGACAGTGAAACAGGATTTTATTAGACAGCATGTTATATCAAGATGAAAGATAAACATGGAAGTATAAAACGTCTGAGTAAAATATAACAAAATAAAATTGAATTTAGGTTAAAAAATACACTAAGATAACATCAGGGTAACCTGCTGTGACAGGTGATTCATGGAAAAGTTCTTGCAGGTCTTGTAGTTAGTTGCCCATGATACCTGTGTGACTTGGTGTAACATTGCTGCTAAAAAGCCAATTGAATACCCTATTCTACACAGTGAAAAAAGGTCACAGACAGCAAGCATTGTCCTACAATCAGCATTAGCTAAGTCAAATGTTCAGTTCTGTGCTCCCTATGTTTACAAGGTCATATATAAACTAGATCCTGCTCTGAGAATACCACTCATGATGTTACAGAAACCATATCATATAGGGACTAGATAAGAAATGCCTACAAGAAAAATCTGAAACAGTACTTCAAACTTTTGAAAGATCATGAAAGAGTGGATAGGTTTGCCGTTTCTTGTTCTAGAGAACATGCACAGCATTACTGGGTACAAATTTTGATGAGGATAATTTGGAGAATTATCAGAGAGAATTTTCAGTAGGTTATTCTAGAAACAGTTGAGGCAGTTTCCATCATCTCCACAATCAATGCCTTTTACTGAGAGTGATCCAACAAAGTCTAGATAAATGGCCACTCATCAGAGCTGTAATTAAATGAAGTCCTGTATGGTTGGAGAGCTAGTAGAAATTATCTACAAGCTTTCTTCCAATGCCAGACCCAAACACAGTCTGATTTTTATGTTTCCTCCTAGTAAAAGAAGTTTCACAAAATGTTGCTTAAAATAATAATAGAATTATAGAGAGCAGAGTGGAAGGAAGACTATACAATATTTTTTCCAGCATATTATAAAGAATGTATAGTTTCTTAAGAACGTAAGGCAAATTTTGGTAGACATTTTGGAAGTTGTTTTAAATTGATCAAAGCTAAGAATGAAATTCTTTTTTTAAAATCTTTTTGTTTTATTTTATTTATTTTATTTTATTTTTTAGTTTTTTTAAATTAAATCTTTATTGTTCAGATTATTACATTTGTTCCTCTATTTCCCCCCCATAACTCCCCTCCTCCCAGTTCCCACCCTACCCTCTGCCCTCTCTCCCCACCCACTGTCCTCATTCATAGGTGCACGATTTTTGTCCAGTCTTTCCCGCACCCCCCACACCCCTTTCCCCCCCAAGAATAGTCAGTCCATTCCCTTTCAATGTCCCTAATTCTATTATAATCACCAGTTCATTCTGTTCATCAGATTATTTATTCACTTGATTTTTAGATTCACTTGTTGATAGATGGGTATTTGTTGTTCATAATTTGTATCTTTACCTTTTTCTTCTTCTTCCTCTTCTTAAAGGATACCTTTCAGAATTTCATATAATACTGGTTTGGTGGTGATGAACTCCTTTAGCTTTTTCTTATCTGTGAAGCTCTTTATCTGACCTTCAATTCTGAATGATAGCTTTGCTGGATAAAGTAATCTTGGTTGTAAATTCTTGGTATTCATCACTTTGAATATTTCTTGCCACTCCCTTCTGGCCTGCAAAGTTTCTGTTGAGAAATCAGCTGACAGTCATATGGGTACTCCCTTGTAGGTAACCAACTTTCTTTCTCTTGCTGCTTTTAAGATTCTCTCTTTGTCTTTTGCCCTTGGCATTTTAATTATGATGTGTCTTGGTGTGGTCCTCTTTGGATTCTTTTTGTTTGGGGTTCTCTGCGCTTCCTGGACTTGTAAGTCTATTTCTTTCACCAGGTAGGGGAAGTTTTCTGTCATTATTTCTTCAAATAGGTTTTCAATATCTTGCTCTCTCTCTTCTTCTGGCACCCCTATAATTCGGATGTTGGTAAGCTTAAAGCTGTCCCAGAGGCTCCTTACACTATCTTCATATTTTTGGATTCTTTTTTCATTTTGTTTTTCCGGTTGGGTGTTTTTTGCTTCTTCATATTTCAAATCTTTGACTTGATTCTTGCGATCCTCTGGTCTGCTGTTGGGAGTCTGTATAATATTCTTTATTTCAGTCAGTGTATGCTTAATTTCTAGTTGGTCCTTTATCACAACATCGAGGGTCTCACTAGATTTCTTGAGGGTCTCATTAAGTTTATCGGCGGTTTCTAGAAAATTCTTGAAAAACCTTAAAAGTGTGGTTTTGAACTCTATATCCAGTAGTTTTCTTTCCTCCATTTCTGTCATTTGTGTCCTGTTTTTTTGTATCGGCATTTTTTATGCTTCGCTGTGTCGATAGAGTGGCTTCTGTGCTAAGTGTCCTATAGGGCCCAGTGGCTCAACCTCCCCAATTACCTGAGGTGGACACTCTTGGTGCACCCCCTTGTGGGCTTTTTGCACAGTCTTGTTGTAGTTAAGCCTTGATTGTTGTAGGTAACACTGGGAGGAATTGACCTCCAGGCCAATTGGCTGTGAGAATTAGCTGTATCTACGGTGGGAGAACTTCTGTGCTGAAGACACCCTTATGGGGCAAGACTTGCTTCAGTGGGGCTTTGGTGCTCACTGAGTCTGCCCCCTGAGTGTGTCCCTTATGGATCTGCAGAGTTGTAATTGGATGGTCCCACTCTGAACACTGGGTACACTGGCTCCACTGGCTCTTGGATCTAAGGAGGTGCTAATCTAGCCTCTGCCTGAGGCTACCGAGCAGAAGCCAGCTGTAAAGCAATGCAAGTTGCCCTGGGGCCTTGGGGCAGCTGCAGTTTTTTAAGTAATTTTCAGATTACAAAAGGCCGGGCCTTTCATATACAAAAGCCTCCGTGCACGGCTTAGGCGGGGCGGGGTCCCAGGGGATCAACAGGGCGGGCGGAGCGAGCAGTATGGCTGCTCTCAGTCCTTTCCTCAGAGGACCCGGCAATCGCTGCGTGTGCCTCCGAGAGAAAGCTTCCCTCGAGTTCCGACCGATGCCAGACAGTCCCGTTTCTCCCGTATGAGTCTAGGTCCCCAGAGACTTGCCCGGAACTGGAGCTCAGAGCCTGAGACTCCCTCCCGATTGAAAAAGACAATCGTGACCTCAGCCGCCAGCCCTCTCCGCATGCACCTCCGCACCTTTGTATTTTACTTCCGCACCGCACCTCCTCTGAGTCTCGGTATGCTTTTCTCTTTCCTTCTATTTGTAGAATTTCCACTCAGCCAGCCTTCCTGTGGTTCTGGATGATGTCCGTTCCATCTTTTAGTTGTATTTTTGAAGTGGTTGTGCGAGGCAGCAATCTCCGGTGTTTACCTATGCCGCCATCTTGGTTTCTCCAGAATGAAATTCTTTACTTTATTTTAGTACCAAGGTGAAAAGGTAACCAGGAATATATGCCATGCACCCTTTTGAAATAGTTAATTGTCATATTGCCTAATGTGAAAAGGATAAAAAACACCTCATTGGTACTTTATTCCACAAATACTAATGTTTAGCACACACAGGCCACTTTATATTTGCTAAGTGCTTCTTTATGAGTTATTAATTTGTCTTCACAACAACCATGGGAAAACAATGAAGTTATATTTTTACTTAGCTGCTGAAAAAATTAAGGCCACAGATATGCAGAGTTGCCAAGTTTTGTTTTTTTTAATGCTTGTTTTGATACTATATTTAGACAGTGAATCCAAGGAACCAGTAGGTGATGTAATTCATTTATTAACATTTCCCTAAATATCAGGCTAACTCTTCATTTCTGAGTTTTATTCTTTAAGTTTAGCTGATAATTATAACTGGAACAATAGATTTTTTAAAATGTGTAACATTTTTTTGCAGGCCACAAAGAAGCTTTAAATGATTAAATACCATTTATTGGACAATCCTATATAATAAAAGGCTAATATGCTAATCAACCGAATGGCGGAACAACCGATGGCTATGATGCGCACTGACCACCAGAGGGCAGACACTCAAAGCAGGAGCTGCCCCCTGGTGGTCAGTGCAATCCTGCAGGGGGAGTGTCACTAAGCCAGAAGCTGGGCTCACGGCTGGCGAGTGCAGTGGTGTGGTGGGAGCCTCCCCTGCCTCCGCAGCAGCAAGAGGAGCAGTAAGGAGCAGTGAGCAGGCAGGTGGTAAGGAGCGAGGGGTTCCAGATTGCGAGAGGGATGTCTGACTGATGGCTTAGGCCTGCTCCCCATGGGCCTAAGCCATCAGTCAGACATCCCCCGAGGGCTTCCGGACTGCGGGAGGGCATAGGCCAGGCTGAGAGACCACCCCCCCACCGAGGGCACGAATTTTGTGCACTGGCCCTCTAGTGTTAAATAAGTGCTCTTAACTACTCTATACACCTCAAACAGTTTATAAATCCAAGGAAAAAATATCCAAGCAAATTTGTTTACCATTGGCTTAATAAAGT
Source organism: Myotis lucifugus (assembly GCF_000147115.1). Classification (NCBI taxonomy): domain Eukaryota; kingdom Metazoa; phylum Chordata; class Mammalia; order Chiroptera; family Vespertilionidae; genus Myotis; species Myotis lucifugus. Next base: position 1,402,900 of record NW_005871174.1, read on the forward strand.
TGAAGTTCATGAAATAGTTCATACAATCTATTACTTGACATGCAAAATTATTTTAAATTACTGTGTTAGCACTGACATTCAGAATAGCATCTACTGGAAAACAACCAAAAAAATCCCAGAGATTTGGTGCAATCATTACAATGAAAATAAACAACCAGTCGGCACTTCTATGGCTAGCAATTTTATTAAAATACATTGTATATCTTTTTCAAAACTTCACCAGAATTTGCACCAGTGATCTCAACTTTCAAAAAAATTCTATACAATTTAACTATTGCGTATTTCATATTATTCAATATTGCCAGTCATTTTATTTTTTCTGGTCTAAGGGAGATAAAATTACATCAGATTAGAGCTTCAATTTGCCTTTTATTGGTAGCCAATCCAGTTGTGAATCTTTTAAAATGTTTATTCACCATTTGTGTATTCTTTACTGTGCAATACATATTTATATCTTTTGCCCACTTTCCTAGGGATTATTTGACTTTTCTTATTGATTTGCTGTATTTTTAAATATATCATGGATAGTAAACTTTTTTGGGTATAGTTGTGACAATGCCTTCTCTAAGTTTATTGGGTGTTTTTTATTTTTTGAATGTGGAGTATAAGCTAATATTTTATTAAATAACAAAGTCATTTAAATCATGTCTGTCTAGAGTAAAGGTCTTGTTTTATGCAACACAATTAACATTGGTAGATAGCAGATTAACCAGAAAGGTTAAAGTGGACAATCAGAAACATAATATAATAAATAATACAAGCAGGAAAAACAGATTTGGAAAGTTGAAGGGGTTTTGGTAAATACAGCCCAAGTATGGGATAACTGGAAAGCAGGTAAGTAGCTTCTGAAAGTCAGTCCATATTCAGTACGTTTTGCAGAGAAAATGTTCTGCTAATCATTTCTTAATACCAAGGAGTTAAATTCATCAATTTTGCCTTAAATTATGTTAGTAGGTTTTAAGTCTTATTTAAGGAGTCTTATTTTGAATCTTCTCTACCAGTGGTGATAAAGATATCCTCTTATATTTCCTTTAAAAATCTGAAAGATTTGCTTTTCACATATATAAATTTAATTCATCTAGAATATACTTTTGTGTATAATGTGCAGATACATTTTTTAAATGAATAATTCATTTTTTATACAATTTATTGACTAGTCCCTTCCTCAATAATCTGCATGTTATTGTCATATGTGGGTACATGTGGATCTGTTTCTGGATTCTCTATTATATTTCTTTTATTTATTTTCCTATATTTGTGCAAATCCATCACTGGCTGAGGTAATATAGTTTAATAATAAACCTTGATTTCTGGTAGAAATATTTTATTATCTTATTCCTCCCTTCCCCATGTAGGAGTGTCTTTGCTGTTCTTAGCACTTTGCCCATATACATTATAGAATTAACTTGTTGAATTTCTCAAATGTTTAGTTTGGATTTGAGTTTAATTTTATTACCTCTAAGATTAATTTGAGGAAAACTGCTATATCATCTACATTATGCTATTCTATGTATGAATGTGGCATATTAATCAACCTAGGCATTTATAATTGTATGTTTCAATTCCGGATGGAATCTTCTTATTCTATCTAGAGAATACCTTTTAAAATCTTTATTTAGTTCAGGCCTGAATTAATTTTTGCTTTTCTGAAAATGTCTTTATTTAGTTTTTATTTTTGAGTACTAGTCTGTTGAGTATAGCAGTTTATAATGGCAGGATTTTCTTCCAGCATTTTGAAATATCATTCCATTGTCCTTTAGCTTTGACTTTTTTGTTGTGGGGAAGTCAGTTATTAGTCTTATTGATGCTCATTTGAAGGTAAGTATCATTATTCTCTGATGGGATATAGGACCCATGGTGTGCTTCAGTGTAGTATTTTAAATTTTATCTTGCTTGAAGTTTGGCATACATTCTGAATATATGGCTTATTAACATATAGATATATTTTCTAATATATGCTGGATATATTCTAAATTACTAGTAGTTCCTTTAGTTTTGTATATTCAACAGTTAATCTTAGTCATGGAGTTCTTAAGTTCAATCATTATATTTTTTCAGTTTAGAATTTCCACTTTTATTATGTTCTCTTCTGAAATTGATCATCTTGTTTTTTATTTTTTTGAAATAGTAAGCATAGTTATTTTTAAGTTGTTAGTTGATAACTTTATTACTCAGATTCTCTGTGGGTCTGCTTCTATGTTATATTATTTCTCTTACGTTTTAATGTGATTAATTATATTCCTGGTTATTAGTATTTTTGTTGCTAAATTATAGTCATTGCATATAAAAATATATAAAGATAACTTGAGGCTTAGGGTAATGTTACCAGAGAAAATTTGTGTCTGTTTCTGACAGGTGGCTAAGGGTTTTAGTAGTCAAGGTTTCCTTTAATTCAAATAGGGCTTTAGATCATTTGAGACTGGTTTATTTTGTTCACCCTTATTCCAGAGTCTAGGAGAGTTGCCAGTTACTTCCCAGTTGGCAGGTTTTGAACTTGAGTTTTTTTCAATCTTGTCTCACGTGTCTATTAAAAGCTTTGCTCAGCTTTTCAGCCTCTCAGCTCTTTGTTTTGGAAATAACAAAGACATATAGGGGAAAAGATTCAAATGTAGGTTGATTTGTCTGGGTTTTTATTCTCTTCTGAATTTTGGCTTCAAAATTCTTTACTTTCTTGTTGTATTTCCAATTAATTAAAATATTAAAATACCTTGCCCATATTTAATAGCTATTTTAAGCTGGAGAGTTGATTTTAAATATCTAGTCTACTACTATTGAAAACAGAACTACCTTCTACTTATTTTAATAATTCTCTCTCTCTCTCTCTCTCTCTCTCTCTATATATATATATATATATATATATATATATATATATATATAAATGTGTGTGTGTTTGTGTGTGTGTGTTATTTCAAGATAATTTATTTTATTTTCCAAATCTAACTGGTCATTTTTTTTTAATTTTTTTAAAAATATATTTTATTGATTTTTTTACAGAGAGGAAGGGAGAGAGATAGAGAGTTAGAAACATCGATGAGAGAGAAACATCGATCAGCTGCCTCCTGCACATCTCCCACTGGGGATGTGCCCGCAACCCAGGTACATGCCCTTGACCGGAATCGAACCTGGGACCTTTCAGTCCGCAGGCCAATGCTCTATCCACTGAGCCAAACCGGTTTCAGCTAACTGGTCATTTTTGATAGTATCTCATTCCTTTATTACATGTCATGATTTCTCTCTCTCTATAAAAACATTTGATTTATAATTATTTTACAGTCTACAACTAATACTTTCAGAGCTTTAAGAGCTAGGGGTTTAATTCTGTGGTTTGTTTCTGCTAATTTTCATAAATGGTAGAGTATTTCTTCATGTTCTTAGTAAATTTTTTCTTGTTATGAGTTTATATTTTGTTGAACTTCTTCTGTAGGAGGTTTGAGACTAACATGGGGGTACTTTGCTCCAGAAAGAACTTATACTTGCTCCTGGTGGGTACTATTTGATGCTATTAAGTTGGTACCACTCTTATATAATATTTAAGCTTCTCACTACACAGATGGTATAGATTTGAAATTGTGACCTGAGTAATAGCTGATCTACTGGGCAAAATTTCAGGAGGAACTCATAATTTGTGTGACAGTGAATATATATATATATATATATATATATATATATATATATATATATATATATATACATATTTTCCACCTAGGTCCTGATGAAGACAGACTAGTCCTAATGGATTTTCAAGGCTAGTAGGCAGATGTTTTCAACATATTTTACTAGTGTTATAACACCTTTGAGGTCCCAAATTAATGATGTTAACACATCTCATGGGTCCTTCAGTGGGATATAACTGTGTCTAGATGTCCTGGATGTGTTGGGTAATAAAAAACACATCTAACACATCCAAGAATGAATAAAACAGCATATTAAAAAGATCTGTAAAATAATTGTTTAAGCCAGGAACAATACTTACAATGATTAGGAAGGTAATGTAAAGGTCTGAAGTCACTAAAAATAAGACAATAATAAAGAGCTAATATGCAAATAATCATCACGCCCTCATGCTGTCATGCTATAATGGCTCAGACACTCAACCCTGGGGAGAGAGTGATGGGGACCAGCCAGGCACAAATGAGCTCACAAGAGAGGAATGGGGACCAGCCAGGCTGCGGCCCAAGAGAGGGACAAGCTGCCTGCCCCATGGTCCCGGGCACCTGCGGCTGTGGCCCGGGTGAAGCCGCCCATCCACGGTCCCCTGCTGCTGCGGCTGGCCTGGGGGAAGCGGACTCAGGTCCTGGGTGCCTGTGGCCAGACAGAGGGAGGGAAGCCCAGGTCCCAGGTGCCTGCAACTGGCCGGAGGAGGGAATCCTGGGTCCTGGGTGTGGGGTGAGGCAGAGGTGGTTAGGGGCAATGAGGCCAGTAGGGGAGCAGTTAGGGGCGATCAGACCAGCAGGGGAGCAGTTAGGGGTGATCAGGTAGGCAGAGGTGGAAAGGGGCAATCAGGCAGGCAGAGGTGGTTAGGGGCGATCAGGCGCAGGCTGGCAACCAGTTAGGAGCCAGAGGTCCTGGATTGTGAAAGGTAGTCAGATATCCCCCGAGGGGTCCCAGAGTGGAGAGGTTGCAGGCTGAGCTGAGGGACAACCCCCATGCATGAATTTTGTGCACCGGGCCTCTAGTAAGACAATGAGAGGGGAGAGATACACTGTCTAAAGGTTCAAATTTCAAAAAGGAGATGACCGAGAAAGCATATCCTGGAAGTAGTTGACCCAGAAACTGCTAGGATTTTATCTTGGCCTATACTAAAAAATATTTTGATTTTATATATATATATATATATATATATATATATATATATATATATATCTCATATCTAATAAAAGAGTAATATGCAAATTGACTATCACTCCAACACACAAAGATGGCTGCCCCTATGTGGTCAAAGATGGCTGCCCCCATGTGGACACAAGATGGCTGGCAGGGGAGGGCAGTTAGGGGTGACCAGGCCAGCAGGGGAGGGCAGTTAGGGGCAATTGGGCCAGCAGGGGAACAGTTAGGCATCAATCAGGCTGGCAGGGGAGTGGTTAGGGGTGATCAGGCAGGCAGGCAGGCCAGTGGTTGGCAGCCAGCAGTCGGGATCAGGCCTAAATGGGCAGTTGGACATCCCTCAAGGGGTCCCAGAAAGGGCGCAGGCTGGACTGAGGGACATGCCCCCCCTGGCCCCCCCCCCCCCCGCCGTGATGAATTTTGTATATGCTTAAATATGTGCTAATGTTTTCCGATATACTGTGACAACATCTAATTTCACATTCATATATCATTTATAACAGTTTTACTTGCTTAGGCTTATGTATTTAAAACCTTATACTTGGTATAGCCTTTGGTCTACATTTTTTCCAAGATGCAGAAATATCTTTAGCATACATTAAAAATCATTGTCATGGAGCAAGGATTTCCTAATCATAGCAAATTGAGGGAGTTTGGATAAAGAATCAGTTCCATAAATTAGGGATTCTAGAGGCTACAATTAACAGTATTCATGATTTAGAGAACAAAAGTTCTATTAAAGCATTGTGCATAAAATGATTCCACCACTAATTCATGTTATATGATGATGAGAGAAATGAGGTGAAATAGAAGATTAATGAAAAAAAATCAATGGTAATTTCTGTCTTCATACTAAATAAGAGTCAATTTGTATTATCACTATTAGCATCTAAGTGTAAATGGAAATAAGATCAGGTCTAGAGGGAAAAGTTGTGTTGCATTTTATGGCTCAATGTAGGCAAAGCGTAGTGCTTAATTCCACAGCTTTACACTATGGTGTGACCACACACTGTTTTCTCTACATATAGCCTATATATTCAACAGACTCTATATATCAGAAAAAGGTGCTGCAGAAATATATTTCTTATATAATTTCTACTATTCTTTTAAATGGCAGTTTGCAGAATGCATCTGGGTGTACAGCTAATGACCCATGAGCAATAAGCAACTGTTTAAGTAAAATGCACTGTGAAAAAGCTTTTACCAAACAGCATTTTAATATTTTAAATAGATTTTCCATTGCAAGCTCTTTGTAACTGGATTAGTTCTCTGATGTGTTCTGACAGAGCTGTGGTTAGGGATACTCCATTAACTTTGTCTGTCATCTTATTTTCCCGAGTATCCAGCAGAACACCCTTATATTTCATAATTTGTATTGCTATCAGTGCTGATTTGTAAATGTGCAAATTATAATTAACAGTGGCTACTACTTCTATTAAATATTAAATCATTCTTGCAGCTTATATTTTCCACAGCAGATGGAGCCCTGTGGTATGCAAATAGACTTTCCTTACATCGTCAGCAAATTTTAAACTATATTTTAGCTTAAAGAATGCATTTTCCCCCATTTGCTTTATGTTTTCTATAACAATTAGGTTAATATTTATTTACTGCAGATTCTCCTTCTACCAATAAGAATTTCATGGACTATTACATCTCAGCACTGTTGTTTTGTTTCCCTTCATTAAAAGGTCCTTAATCATCTAGCTTGCTTGTAAGTACGAGAGCTTGTTATTTGTTCTGATGCTGTAGTATTGCATAAGAAGCATTTAGTTATATTTTAATATGTATAGCAGAAGCAAAAATGTTGGGTACATCATTAGTAGGTTTTAACTTGAAATCCAATCTGTGTGCACATCTTCGCCTCAGAATACGCAAAAGTATTTTAGGTTTTATATTGTGTCTTAAACATTCTATTAAATGTCATCAGCCGATTCAGGAAAATGTATTGCAAAAATATTAGAGAAGTATAAAATGTGTAAATGTAATAGATGCCTGGGACATGGAGAGGAATGTAAAAGTCCAACATTTATCAGGCACCCATAAACCACTAAGAAACATTGATAGAAAGCAACATTCTTATGATGTATAGTATCTTAAGCATGAACTCTTATTTCGGGTATTTATTGCAGTGCTGATATATTAGAAAACACTAATAATAATCCAGAATTATTGCAAACTTTCCTAACTGAGGATTCCTCGAGTATGAATATTTTGGTTGAGGACCCATTTCTAACTTTCTTAACAATGAAAGGATACATACTCTTTAAACCCTCCGGAATCAGAAGGTTGTTTCCTTGACAAGTTTTTAATGGCAAGTTAAGACTGTCAGAGAAACTGTAGAACTCAAAGGCATTAACTGACAAATTAAGCAAAGAGTAATGAAAACTTCGATGTGTTTGAATCATCATTCATTGAACTGTAATTGCCTTAGCAGCAGAAAATTAAATTGTAACAAGTAAGGGTCTTGACATTTCCCGCAATTTCTAAAAAAAGTTTGTGCACGCCATGGAGGCTCAGCAGCAGTCACATGAAATACTGGATGTGAGTCTTTTTCATTCATTCATTAATTTTATTTATTTATATTTTGAGTCAGCCATTCAATAAGACGCACAAGGTTATTGTAACAGTCTGCTTTTGGGCTTCTTTAACAGGGAAAGATTTGGGTCTGTAGCAGATGATGCAATTATAAGTAGGGTCACGTTCAAGGTATAGGGCCTATTGGTTTATGGAAACAATTAGAAATGACGTGCCAATTATATGCTCTCCTCTCCCCCCACATCCCGAGAGAGAAAGAAAGACCAGGGAATATGCAGAGATAATTATTTAGATTTTGCCTTTCCCCCTCATTCGGGGGTCCAGTTGAAAGCATAATAGTTTATGTATGACTGGCCAAAGAAAGTAATCTCCAGGTAGCAGGTTTCTTTTCCTTCCAAGAAAAATAATATCTTTGTTGTTGTAGTTGTTGTTGTTTTCAAATGGTATGAATGCCAGAGGGAGTACAGACGACTCAGAAAGAAAAGCATAACTGTTTTTCTGTGGATCTCTTGTAGGAGTCAAAGCAGAGAGGACACAGAGGCTTCATAAAACAAAATTTTGGATCAATTGAAAGTTATAGTTATGGAACCCACAAGAACAGCCTTTCTGTGGGGCCTTGGAGATGGTGAATTTCCCAGCAGATAGTGCCTCAGCGTTGGGTGGGAAGCTGTGATGAATGTTTGAGTGAGAAAATATGTGTCTGAGTTAGAGCATCTGCTTTCACTACTTAGTTTTCAAGAGGGCACTGCGAGTCAAGGAAACGAGTGGGTTTTATCCTGGAAAGGATCCAGGGGAAATGAGATCTTCTTAAGAAGATAAAGGAAGAGCAGATTTCAGCAGTTCTGAGGGAGGAGCCCGGGGGCGAGACTGAGTGGAGTGAGAACCCGCCCTGCCTGTCAGTGGTGAGCCTGCTCATCCCGGGGACATGCCCCCTCCCTCAGCGGCATGGTGACTCATTCGGGGTTCAAGATGAAACCATTTAAAATCTTCCTATTAAAACTGCCCAAATTAAGGGGCCCTAAGAGAATGTCTCTGCCTCAGATAGCTGTGCTTAACCGGGATTGCCTTGAGAGAAGGCCACCACAGACATTCACAAAGGCCTGGAAGAACTAGCCTAGAGGAAATGTGGAGAACAGAAAGGAACCGGACTCCCGTGGGGAACCACAGATTTACAGTTTAGGGCGAGTCTCCAAAGGAGACTGCATCTCAGAGGCAAGTGACTTCATTAACATTCATGAATCTTCAGAAGGAGAGGAGGGGATTTGGATACCTTTCAGAGGCCATATATATTTCTATAGCTTGAAAAAAATACAACATAGGACCTAGTGCAATAGTGATGAAGAGGGTACGTGTTAATAGACGAGTACATGTGGAAATCTGTCACACAACAGAGACAGTCAGGCTAGTTTCTATCCCTTCTTTATTCGGGGGCTATAAGGATGGATGCATGGTGTGGAGTGGAGAGAGGGGGGACATGGGATACTTCTGGAAAAACCCCATAAAAGGCTGTTTTGTTTTGTTTTGAGTTTGAATGTCTATAATAGGCTCTGGGACCTCTGACTACAGTAACTTCTCATATTTGCTAAAGTCAGTGTCCTTTTTGGGTGCTATTTCCTTCTCTATGTATCTTTGTATCTTTAGCCAATAACATCTACACAACCAGGTTAGGTCTCCTGGCTTTCTGCTTACTGTTTCCAATACTTACGTTCTGTCATCAAAGCTACCATGAGGCTAAAGTATAAAGTGGATAAAGTGGAATTCAAGGTTCTTTCATTCCCATTTTACTGGATCCTTTTTTCTGATACTACCTTCCCCTCCCCTCCTTCAGGGAGCCCAATTACCTTCTCCCCCCTGACCTCACCTCTCCTGACAGACCATCCTCTTCTTGGCCTCGTCTAAATATGTACCTTTTGTGGTCTGCACCCTCCGGTTCTTGATAGGTTTATTTCATCTTATCTGATCAATTAAATCAGGCAAGATGCATTGAATGGATACAAGTCTTTGGATAAATTTGCCTTTGTATAGAACTTTTCATTTTCCTCGGGCCCAGAGACCCCGTGGTTCGTTTCTCTCCCCATCGTCAGGTGAACTATGAGGAGTATTGGCTTTCTACATAAAACCCATGATATTGTGTAAGGCCCCAAACCAATGCCTCCTTTTTTTTTTAATTAGTCTTGTAAAGTGTCCTCCAAAATAATGCCTTTTCAGTATCTGTGGTCTTACACAAACCTAGTATTAGGCTTAATAGGAAGTAAATAGTAAATCTAAGTAAAATTAGCCTGTAAGTTATCCAGTTTTACAAAAATATGAACTCTCCTTGACTTCTTCATGTTCCTGGTGTTTCATTTGAATTTTTTATGGATTCCATTTTTGAAGACCCTGAGTGTGTTTGTTATAGGTAAACACGTTCTCTGGAAAACTGACTTTAGAGAAATTCCATGCAAAAAGCTTTGTTTCTAGGGCGGGGTGGGGGGAGTATATGATCCAATAAATTTGCAAAGTGCTATAGTTGCTATGTAAATTTGAAGATTTGCAATGACTATTAGTGTAGTAAAGGCTCTGAGAAGTCCTGTAGTGAAAACGCCCATTTGAACTTGTTTAATTCATCATCTTCTAAAGGTATAATTCTTTTGTGCACAACATTCTGGGAAACTAGTTTTACAATTAACACAATTACAGTAGAGGAGGCTGAGACATCTGCCTGTACTCTAGTAACTTTAGTAGAAAAGAAGAGAGACAATTTGTGATGGAAGATAAGGTAGGCAGTGCCTGTAAACTCACCCATTTAAAAAAAAACCAAACACCCTCATTTATTTATTCATTAAAAATTCACTACCCAGTTACCATGTAAATTGGACTGAATGAGGAGTTGTGGAGCTCCCCTAAAAAACCAGATCCTTGTCTTGGGGTGTTTATAGGCATGATGGGACACACATAGATAATAAAAATATTCTCAACTGCACATATGCCTCCATGATCCATGGTGAGGAGAGGTCTTCCAGCAGTCAAGTCTGGACTTAGAACTTGCAGACAGTACTGGATGTTGATGACTACAACCTCTTCTAAGCCACATTTTATGCAGATGTCCAGACTCAGTAAACGAACAACCAAACAAAACATTACTTCAGAAACCTTTTATTCTGTTAAAGCCTTGAGCGGAAAGTGATGTTTTCTTTCTCTAATATCGAGGAGAGAGCACAGGGCTTGGCCTCAGAGGACTTCAGTTTGAACCCTGCTTCTATCTTTTATAGCCTGTGGTTAGCTACCTACTTAGCATTACCAAGGCATGAACACTGAGGATCCAGTTATTAATATTTTCCTGGAATGAATCTAGGAGGATCCTGAGAAGATATAATGAACACAATTGTGTCCTTCATAAAGTATAACATTCTATACAGATGTTAGCTATTATTTCTATTATTCTTACTTTTATTGTGGACTAAGCAAAATAATAAATTAATATGCAAGGCATTGTCTTAAATACTTTCCATTTTATTCTCCCTTAATATTTACAATAACCTTCAGTGTTAGGTACTGTAATTATTCTATTTTACAGATGGGAAGATTGAGGCTTACAGAATTTAAATCATGGCTTTTAGTAAAACATCTGCCAATTTTCTGTCTGCTACATCTGTGCCATATTCAGCAACTTTAGAATTCATTCAACAAATATTATTAAGTACCTACCATGTGCTGTGTCTTATTTCAAGTTCTGTGTATACAGTAGGGAACAAGATGGGCTATAATTTCTGTCCTTGTGAAAGTTAAATTCTAGTGGGGAAGAGAGACAGTAGACATACATATGAAAGCCATGTAGAATGTTAGAATAGGTGACGAGGGCTATGGAGGAAAATAGAATAGGACAAGAGGTAATTGGGAGTGTGTGGAGAAGGGGTGAAGTATAATTTTAAATAGATTGGACAGTGTTGTCTGTTGAGATGGTGACTGTTGAATAATGATTTGCAGGGGGCGAGGGAATGAAATATTGGGAATATTAGAGATAAGAGTGCTCTTCTGGTCAGAGGGGGAAAATAGTGCAAAGGCCCTGAGGTGTGCATATGTTGGGCATGTTTGAGAAACTGTGTCCAGTGGAACTGGTGTGAAGTGAGCAAAGGAGGGGGTAAGAAATAGATCAGGGAGGCCGGAGTGTACAGGGAAGCCAGAGTGCACAGGGCCTGCAGATCACCGCCAGGGCTCTGGCTTGCACCATTCATAGCGTGGGAGACATGGGAGGATTTTGAGCAGAGGAGTGACATAAACTGATATATATATTTTAAAAGGATCGCTTTGACCATTTTGTTGAGAATACAAACAGTAGGGGTTAAAGGTGGAAGCAGGGAAATAAAAAACTGCTCAGTTCTGGTACAAAATGAAGTGAATTAGAACATATTTCCAAATCTCATTTGGTGTACATTAAACTCGGTTAGTTCATTTTCCATATAGCAAAATGAGCAAGCTGGGGAGGCCTGTTTGAACACCTATTTATCTTGGCCAAATACTTTCTTCTAGCATCTTGAAGTCATTTATTTGGCCATGTTGGTGCTATAACCAAAATGAGTTTTTCTATAATAGTGACATAAATCCTGGAATTCCAATAGAAGATTGGATTAAATAGAACTTTTTTTGGGGGGTGGGTGGGTGGTATATTCCAACTACTTCTTATCAAAACCAGTATAATTTCTTGTATAGATTGGGTAGTGATTTGAAAACATCATCTATTCAGGTTCTGTCTGAAAGTAGAATATAGATTAATAGTAAAATATCATTCGAAGCAATATCATTTTACTATGCAAAATTAGGATCAGAAGCATGATCTTTTGAAAACAAGGCATGGAATACTGACGGGAATTTGAATTAATTTTGAATAGCCATTGATCTTATCATCCAATCCTTAGCTTCAGATGCACACAATTGAACCCGAATGGGAAATTTGATGCTGTTTTTCTTACTGAGGTGATAGAACTAGAAATCACATAAACTTTAGTAAGCTTATTTATGGATAGTCGAGTAATTTTATGGACCATGCTTGGGTTAATGATAGGGCAGACATGCTATTAAAGCAAGATACTATTAGTTAACCCACTGGTGATGTGCATTAGTGATACTTGAAAAGTTATACAGTAGTGGGGACTTCTGTAGTTTTAGTTTATCCCTCTATTAAGATAGATGAACTTATGATTCTCCCATTCACTCTCAGTGAATGACTCAGATCCCTTTAACTTACCAGGAGACATACTAGAGAAGGCTTTCTGTTAAAGAAACAAGACTGGCTTGTTTTCTTTCAAAATGCAACACAGTTACTTTGGAATTACATGTCTACTGTGTAACCATGGAGCATCCTCAGTTGACATACAGATTACACAGTTTATTGGAGATGTGAATCATATTTTCTGTATTTACTCAAAGGTTCACAGATTGGGACTCAAAGGGCAGCAAAGAGAGGAGACTGTTCAAGGAAGTGTTGGATTAATCGGAGTCCTTCCCCTTCATATCTGATTAATCTTTTGCCAACAATTGACCAATGCATTTATGGAAGAAATGCTCAGACAATGATAATCAATTACCTTTTAGAAATAACTGTGGTGCTTGTCTAGATAGCACTTACACTAAAAAATTAGAGTGATAAAGAGAAGATTAGCATGGCTTCTGAGCAAAGATAACATGCACATTCATGAAGTATTCTATATTTGTAAACTAAACTTATTGTGGTAATCATTTTGATATATAGTCATTAAGTTGTACACCTTAAATGTATACAGTGTTACCTCAAAAAAAGCTGGAAAAAAGAGAAATATTTGTGTTTTGAGGTGGGAAGGAGGGCCAAAGGGTCAGGTAAGGCAGTCCCATCTTTTGAGACTGTAGTCAGAAATTTAGCAAGAAATTGAAAATGAAAAATACTGTATGAAGCACATGTGTAGTTAACTGAAATCTAGCATCATTTTAAAACTAAGTGGTTAAGAGGGTATAAATGTTAGTATTCCATTGCCATCCCTGCCACCACAAATCTACAGCCTACTATTTTCCTACCATACATTTCCTAATGATGCTTCTGTTGATAGAAAGCCCCAGTCATTTTTTATTAATGGATGCTGTGACTTCTTCCCACTCTCTTTCCATTGGCACAGCATTTACTGATTAGGGATGCTGGGTGAGTCAGAATATTCCTTGCATAATGATTGGTTACTTGGAATGGGTACCAGCTCTTCCTTTGTGATAAAGAACAGTGTATATAAATAAGGGTAAGAGATTTTCTTGATGTTCAAGGTCTTTGGTCTCTGAGTTACAGACTATAAATTTCCTGGGCCACATTCTAGATGCAGAACTTCCACTGAAGTCAACAGAAGTTTGGTAAAAAAAAAAATTAATGGCAGGAAAATGCACTATTATTATTTATTACTATTTCTTTTTGACTGCTCTGAAGATAATTTGGTGCATAAAGCATTGTGGAAGTTTTGAGTTTTTCCAGTGACTTATTTTCATGCAAATGTTTATCACATTTCTGTGTATTGTTTTCTTCTATCATGTATATTTCCATCTTCCATGAGTAAATCAACATCTTCATCCGTAGCGCTCATTCAGTGGCTGTAAATTCAGCCTGTATTCTCTATAATGTGACGAATATGTGATTTTCATTTATGATTTTAGTGGGTGTTTCTGAAATTTCTACAGCAGCATCTGGCCAGGAAATATTGTTTGTGAATTAGAAACACAACACCTAAATTTATTTTTCTTCCATGTACTCCTTTCTCTAATCCTTTCCTAGTACATGGGAGGCCGTTTGGATTCTTTTCTGTCCTAATTCTCAGAGACTCCACTCTTGTACAGACTTTCGGTTTGATTTTGCTTTCCCTGCTATGCCTGGTTCGGGGAACAATGGAAGCAAGTCTTGAGTCTCCTCCCCTTCCTCACTGCCGACTCTCATACCTAAGTCACCACCGTGGTTTAATCAGGCCACTGCTCAGGCCTCCTGAGAAGTTTTTCACTACGTTCAGCTTCTGTCCCTTCTAATCTCTCAATGCTGCTGTTAGAAGGATCTTTTAAAAATAGAGAGATAATTCTGTCTCTCCATGCTTAAAACACTTTGTATTGTTCTTAGGATAAAGACCAAATTCTGGAACATAGCTCAGGGAGCGCTTCATACTCTTTCTACTTGCCTCTCCAGACAATTGTTCTACCCTCTCCCTCACTCTGTGCGCTAACTGCAGGGATGTGCTTTCACATCCCCACATCATCACTTTCTTTCACCTCTGGGCCTTTATGCAGGCTCTTCCCTTTGCCTGGCCCACTATTCTACTCCACATTTTCATGCTTCAAGTCTCAGCTTAAACTCCCCTCTCCTGTGCAATTCCTACTACCATCATTCCCACAGGATCCTGCACCTGACCTTTCCATATAGCCTTCACACCTGTGATTGTTTTGTTTAACATCTATCTTCCTCACTAGATTGCTATCTTTGTGAGGCCAGTGGCCATACCTGTGCTGTTTATTGCTTTAGTCCCAGAACCTTGCACATAAAAGGTGTTCAGCATCTAATTAGTATGTAAGAAATGTGTGTTGACTTCAGTCCTAATTCCACGGCTGTCCTCGGTTACTCTTTCCCACTGCTGTCATTGGATGTGTGCTCATCTCTTTCCAAGGAGATGGTGGAATGTTCTTCTTTTGGGATTACACAGATATCTCTGTCCTTTATCATTCCTCTCTGGAGCTGCTTCCTGAGGCTAATTTTTATCCGAAGAGCTTATTTCTCCTTGGAGTGACTTAAACACCCATTGTGAGTGGGCGATTACTAGCCTGGGAGATGTGAGGCTTGAGTTTGAATTTGCCTATGATATTAGTTGGCTTTTAACTCTGGGCGAGTCATTTAGTCTGTCTAACTATGATTCCCTCAGGCCACAGAATGAGATGTACAAACTAGACGGAGTCTATGAGCTTGTCTGGGATGCTAAGGAGTCATTTTGTGCACTTTAGGGAAGAGTTAGCCTGCTGTCCTGCAGTACAGAAGAGCAAATGATTAAAAGGTAACCAAATGGAAATTCCACATACGTTCCTAGAGTGAATGTTAGATTTTGACCTGGAGAGGGCCAAGGAAAGACTGTCTGTTTCCTCCAACGTGTGCCCTTCTTCTCCCCATTACGCTGTGATTTGTAGCAGCTCTGGGCAGTTGTGGCTCAGAGAGAGAGCTGACAGTGAACCCACACAAAACATTTCTCACATGGATACATGGCAAGCCAGGATACTGTAATGCCACGTGTGGAGATTATGTATGTGTCTGTGTGGGGTGGAGGTGGTGGTGGTTAAGAATCCTCACCTGAGGATACATTGTTATATTTGTCTTTTTTAATTGAGAGAGAGAGAGAGATGGACCCAAAGCAATTAATTTGATTTCAATGAGTCTCAGTTTCCTCCTTTAGACATTTATGGTAGTAACTATATGATGGAATTGTTTAAGGACTTTATTTTATTATTTATTTATTTATTTATTTATTTATTTATTTATTTATTATTTATATTTTTTATACATGTAGACAGCCAAAGGAAGGCAAAGGAAATGATGCACCACCTTCTCCCCTGATGCATGCCAGATTTAGGATTTTAAAATATAATATTTATAAGACCAGTTACTGGTGTCAATTTAGCATGCCTTCCACTTCTTCCAATGCCACCATTCTCCACTAGAGGAACTGCTCACTACTACACAGACCACGTCTGATATGTAAGAGACTGCCCATCAACTAGTAACTGGCTGCTCTACAGATGTGCACCTCCATTCTCCCCAAAACAAGGGATCTGCAGAACAACTGAGCCTAACCAAGCAGAGTATAGCTCTGGATCTGTGAACGTGTGGGTAGGGTGAGACTTTCTGGTGGTGAAGGTGAGAAAATGCAGACTCAGAAGCTTCTGGCAGCTGGGGTGCAGCTTCTGGGAGAGTCCTGATCTGCCGCAGAAGACATAGATAGGGGTGAGGTAATGATTGAAGAAAGATTCCGCTACCATCAAGTCTTTGGTTCTAGTCATTCCCAATTACTCTCTTACTTTTCCTTGTCATATGAGTGAGTACATTTAGCTTTTTTTGCCTAAGGCAGCTCAAAATGCAAGCCTGTGATTTACATATCGAAGAGTCAAGACTAATAGAGTAGCATACTAAGGACACTGAAGGGACTTTAGTTCTCTTCTTCACACAAACATAATCTTATTTTGTTTTTTCTTAGGACAGGTACAGGCATTACACATTGAAAAAACTCGAGTTTCTGTATTCTGAATTCTACGTTTTTAATAAATCAGTGAACTCTCCTTTTACTTTCCCATAGATATAATTACTAATTCAAACAATATTTTTATACTTTGGGGCTTTAAAATTATAGCAGGCATGGATTCTTAAATATATTAATATGTACTATTGCCAGACTATAAAATTACCACTGTATATCTAGGTTGTTATTTTGTTCGTTTATACTCATCAATTCCACTTCTAGTACTCCATCCTATGAAAACAAGCCTTTATGTGAACAATAACAATAATATATAGAGTGTCCCCCAAAATGTACACACATTGAATAATTATAAAGGCTGTGTTTATTTAAATATATTTCACTTTCAAAACTGAGCTATCAGTTGTTAAAGTGTGTATACATTTTTGGGGACACCCTGTATGTGCAAGTATATTTATTGGATGAAAAATATAACAATTTAACAAGTGTCCAAATCTTAGGTGTTATTTAAATTCCATGCAGCCTTTAAATAATTTTTGGAACATTTGATGACATGAGAAAATTCTGATGATACCTTTTTCAATGAAAAATAAAGAAGCCATAAAAGAATATATGCAATAAAATTCTGATTTGCAATATGCATACAAACCAACACACCAAGGGCATTTGTGTGTGTTCGGAGCTGTATAGCAAAACCAACAATGGTTCTTCCCTAGGCAATTAGATTACTAGTGTACGGAAGACATTGTGATTGACTCCCCAGCATCCGTCCCATTATCCCACCTACCTCCACCCCATGTAGAGGAACGTTGCAATTTGGTCAGATCAACTTCCCCTTGAGTTCCACAGGTGGTCGATCACTGAGTGAGGTCAATCAGAATGACCCCATTCCTTTAGCTATGGTTATTAGGTTAGAGGTGGACACATAATTCAGGCCTGAGCCATTTACTGCTAAGCATCAATTTGGCATTAATGTCTGGTTCAGAGATAGGCCTACAATGTCATTTGATCCAATCAGAACAGTCCAAAGACTTTTCATTGAGTAGGAGACAGCCATTCTCTTTCCCTGACCATTGATGAGGAAACATGGAGTCCCAGGTGATCCTGGAAGAAATGTTGTGACCCTGGGGGAAAGCTGGCCTTAAGGTGAACACAGAAGACAGAGCAGAGATGGAGCTAACATATTTCTAATCATTTTAGGCTAATGACACTGAGGTTTTCATTACATGAAAATAAAACAGACCAAACTTAAATAAAGCAATTTTCATTTTATTCTTCATGTATTACAGTATTTTTAAAAGATTTTCTGCATCAAACATATATTGCTTTTATAATTAGAGAAGATTTTTTTATTAAAAAAATTGCTACTAGCTGAAAACTGGCAAAGATTCATTAAATCAGTGTGTGGTTCTCTCCTTACTCTCCACCTTCTTCTAAACCTCCTTCAATTCTTTTCCCCAATTCCCACAAGAGCCAGAGTAGCCAACAAAATGTCAACATTTTGTCACTCCATTAATTAGGAGACTTGAATTGGGTGAGGCTCAACCTACATCCTGTGAAATTGATTGGCAAGTGACTGGCAGAGCTACCTTCTTGCTAATGGGGCAATGGCAGAGACGGGATTGATCACTACTGTTTATCACCATGTGGCTCATTCTGAACATATAGAATCCTGGAGGGATTCACAGAGACACTGGATATCTTATGCTGATGGAAGAAACTTCAAAGCCAGGGTCTTGAACTCCTTTGTTTAATGTGGTAGTGTGGTCAAAGGAAGAAACCTGGTGAGCAACGTGGATTGCAAAGCTAGAAGTAAATTAAACTGGGCATATATTCACATCTAATGAATTACAGTCACACCAAATTGGTTAGAACAAAAGGCATGATCATTGGAGAGAGTGTATTTTTTCAGGAACTGAGCTAGAGGCAAACGGTGAGAATAAGAGACATAATTCAGGAGTCTATTGAGAAGGTGATTCAGACATGGAACTGGAGAGGAACAGCGGAGCCAGTGGCTAAGCATCTTTATGATAGCAAATAAACGGCTATAATAAATACAGCCTTGGGGAAGGAGAATGCTCTTTGGGAGAATTTGTTTAATGATGGCACCCCTATCTCTACCCCCCCCCCCCCCCCCCCCCGCCCCATGGCCCTTGCTCCTGGTTCCAGATTATAGGCATAATGGGGCTGCCGTTAACTAGATGTGAAATCTTAGGCCTGACACTTAACCTCTCTGTCCTGGCGTTTTCTCACCTGTAAAAAGGGCCAGAGTCCATCAGAGTGCTTTTAAAATTCTGCAGCTCTACAATTGGTCCATCCATCTGCCCATCAGCACAAGTCAGCCAATGAGAAGAGCCTTGGAAGCCTGTACTCTCTGGAACCACCTGTTGATTCCCTGCTGGTGAGGAAGGCATCCTCCCAAACTGGCTCTCTCAGGGAGGCAGGGGGCTTTTCAAGTCAGAGCTGCTCTCCTTGCAGCTGCTCTGCAGGAGGGGGGAAAAAACCTGGATTTTAAAGAAGCAAATACTTTTTTTTTTTAAAACAAAATTAACTCACAGCTGCAAGCAGTACAATGAAAGCACATTTTAAAATAATCAGATGCTTTGGGGGCCTCCTTCTGCAGCCAGAACAACTTCAGTCGGAGCTGCTGCCGGCTGCCTTTCAAGGCTGCAGCGCTGGGCGCCAACTGTCCAGGGGTGAAGTGAGGCCTAAAGCTGTTGGTGCCAGAAAAGAGGTCTAAAGTTTTATGATTTCGGGGGCCCTAAAAGCTTCAGCTGTTTGTTCTCTTCAAATTAGAATGCATTACATATTTGTGAAAGGCAACTGACAGCTAATAGTTTCTTTTTAAAGGGTCACTTCTTTAAATACTTTTAAAAATGTTTAGTGATCTTTTAAATTCTGTTTCATTAACTAATTTTTATTTTATAATAGTAATAACATGTGAGCCCATGCAGTCGCTGAATAGTGCTTGAGATGACCAAGGTCTAAAATCATGCTAATTTCTGAATTTCCACTTACACTCAGCACATTGAGATTTAGATAAAGATGCCATATAGTTAGAGGGTTGTTTAAGACACTCCACTCCACCATGATGTATCTGTATGTGAATTTATGCATGTTGTTCAGGGTGCTGAGTTGCCCTTAGAAGAAAATGACATAATGGAGTTGAATATTTTGAGAAAAGCCTAATCAAATGTTTAATACATGGGAGAAGCCAACTTTGTCTCAAGAGAATCAAGATTCTTCATCATGAGAAACTGAAAGCCAACAATCACCTTGATCGCTGGGGCTGGGCACAGGGACTTAAAGTCAGGTGACTTCAGGGCGTGAGTCCCTTCTGAGCCACCCTGAGTAAGACCCTGCATCTCCCCAGATTTCTCACCTGCATAGCAGAGATGGTAATTGTTACCTACCTAATGCCATGAGGATTATACAGGAGAGCATCTGTATTGTGAGCATCCTATCTGCTCATATTGGAGTCTAGCCTGACAAACATTTATTGAGCATCTACTATTTCAATAAATGTTCCTTTTCCTTTATTTTAAAGCACTGATTTAGCTATCAAGTCTCAGGAGGGTAAATGGGTTTAACATCTTCTGAAGATTTAAAAAGTAGACCAAGGCCAAATTTGAAACAATACTGGCTGGGAAAAAAAAAATGGGCCTTTTCACTTCAAGATTGGAAAAATCACTAAGTTCCAAAAAAGTTTTTTATATAAATTAAGGGATGTTCTATATTTAACAGGCTTTAAAAGATAACTAGAAAAAATAATTTGAAACAGACCTAATCTGTTGAAATTGCTTTTCTCAAAGTAAACCATGTTTTTATATCAGAGAAAGGAACCTGGCTATGACTGAGAAACAATTCCTTTGTTCTCATTATAATTAGTAGTGATGATGTTATCTTATTTTAGATTCTGAAGATAGCCAGCCTATTATCATCATAATTAAGAGTATAGAGTAAAACCACATGTTATTATTAAGGCCTAGGCCTGTCTTTCTTTAATTTAACAATAAATAATAACAGCAATTGTAATAATAATGCCAATGCTATTCTAAGCTCTGTAAATATAACTTACTAATACTTGTATTAACCCTTGTGGTAGTTACTATTTCTTTTTTTTTAAATATATTTTATTGATTTTACAGAGAGGAAGGGAGAGAGATAGAGAGTTAGAAACATCGATGAGAGAGAAACATCGGATCAGCTGCCTCCTGCACATCTCCTACTGGGGATGTGCCCACAACCAAGGTACATGCCCTTGACTGGAATCAAACCTGGGACCCTTGAGTCTGCAGGCCAACGCTCTATCCACTGAGCCAAACCGGTTACGGCAGTAGTTACTATTTCTTATCTTATTTTACACATGAGGAAACTAAGACACAAAAGGTTAAATCACTTGTCTAAGGTCACATAGCTTAATGGTAGAGGCAGAATTTAAAGAAAGGCAGTTGTTTCCAGAGCCCATAATTAACCCACTTAGTATAAAATAATTTTTAAAATGTTGAGTCATGTCATCATAGGCTATCTTGAAACACTATACGCCATCTTACATACTTAAATCTGGGCTATTCTATATAATAAAGAGATAATATGCAAATTAACCCTCACACCCTCACAAGATGGCTGCCTATGACCAGGCCGGCAGGGGGTTAGTGAGGGATGACCAAAGGACTGAACAAGCAGGCTGTGTGGGACAACCAAGCAGGGGGGCCATGAGGGGCGACCAGGCCGGCAGGGGGGCAGTTAGGGGCAACCAGGCCAGCAGGGGGGTCAGTTGTGGGCGACCAGACCAGCAGGGGGGCAGTTGGGGGTGATTAGGCTGTCAGGGGGGGCAGTGAGGGGTGACTAGGCTTGGGGGGAGCAGTTGGGAGTGACCAGGCCAGCAAGGGGGGGCATTTAGGAGTGACCAGGCCAGCGGGGGGGGGGCAGTTAGGGGTGATCAGGCCGGCACGCAGAAGCAGTGAGGGGTGATAAGGCCAGCAGGGGGGAAGTTAGGGGAAACCAGGCAGGCAGGCAGGTGAGTGATAGGAGCCAATGGTCCAGGATTGTGAGAGGGATATCCAACTGCCGGCACCAGCAGTCGGACATCCCCCAAGGGGTCCTGGATTGGAGAGGGTGCAGGCTGGACTGAGGGGACCCCCCCCCCACTCCGTGCACAAATTTCGTACCCCGGGCCTCTCATATATTATAAATGGGAACAAATATTGTCCTTGAAGTTCACAGTGTTGTTTGCAATTGGTGTCTAGGGGGAGATACATTTTGGAATATAACATATTCTTCCAATAAGCATATGAGCTTATAGGCACAATGTTTTTTATTGTGATGTAGCTGTTTGGTTTCTTTGTAAGTTGGAGGTAAGTCCATTATGTTACAACATGTCAGGCAATCACAAGTCAAAAACCCTTATCCACCAATATGCCAGTTATAATGTGAATACAGTATAGGTGCAATGTCAAGAGAATAACAAGAATTTCCCTTTGACAAACATTTATTCTTGTCTTCCAGAAGCTTAAGGGCTAATGAGTCATGTCACTTAAACATCTAAGAAACAGAGAAACAAAAGCTTGGGGAAAATATGCCTTTGTATAATAAAAGGGTAATATGATAATTAGACCAGATAGACTGGATGTCTTCTGGACTTCATTCTGGACATCCTTCCTGACAAAGCTGGGGGCATGGCCAGCCTGCAAACCACCCATGGCCCCTCGCCCAGGCCAGCCCCTCCCCCACCCCGATCGGGAACCCCCCACCCCGATTTGGGGCTCCCTTCAGGGCAGGTCAGCTGGCCCCCACCGTGCACCAGGCCTCTATCCTCTACACTAATAAAAGACAAAGGTGCTAATTGACTGCACCTTCGCTACATCCACCAGCCAATCAGAGCGACTATATGTAAATTAATCCAACCAAGATGGCAGTTAATTTGCATATACCGGCTGGGAGCGAAGACTGAAGACAACGTGGAAGTGAAGCGCTACAGAAGGGAGCAAAGTAGAGGCAGCGGAGACAGGAACAGAGCCAAGGCAGCAGAGGCGGGAGGCAGGAGGGAAACCAGCCGCGGGGTGGAGCGGGAGGGAAAACAAACCAGCTGCGGGTGGAGCGGGAGGGAAACCAGCTGGGCGGCGGAGTGGGAGGGAAACCAGCAGGGCGGCAGTTTTCGCTCCCTTCTCTGCTTTGCTCCAGCTGCAGGAAGCCCTATTCTTGCAGGAATCTTCCTGCAACGGGCCTCTAGTATATAATAAAAGGGTAATATGAAAATTGACCCTAATGGCAGAACGACCAGAACGACTGCTGAATCAGTCACTATGAGGCACACTGACCACCTCTTGGTCCCTTTCCCCAGCCGTCAGGCACCGATCACCTGATGGCGAATGGGGAACCTGGGGTGGGTGGCGGTGGGGAGTGGGGCCGGCTGCGGGCAGCTGGGGAAGATGGCCCTGATCATAGGCCAGGCCTAGGGACTGTACCCGCTCACGAATTTCGTGCGCTGGGCCTCTAGTGTCTGTCATAACTATAATTGAATAAACCAGTTTATTCCTAAATACCTTTCAAATCTACTTCCCCTACACAGCTCCTTTGCTTCCCCAGTCCTGACTCAGACCCTTACCAGTTGCTCCTACAGCTCTGTAATAACCTCCTGCTTGGTCTCTTCCTGCAGTTCCATCCTTCCATTGCATTTTATACACCGTCTCCAGGTGACTTTGCTGAGACAGAACACTGACCCATTGCTGTTCTTCTGACAACCCTCCTCTGAGTCTTCACCTTAGGATGTCATATAAAACCTCCACAGAACCCTCTGCCTAGTTCTCCAGCCTCTTCATCCAAGAGGTGCTGTGCCCTTCACACTTTTCTCTTTCAAGCATGTGGAATGCCTCTCCTGCTCTTGTCTGTTGGGAGAAATCCTGGGAATTCTTTCAGATTAAATTTAACCATCACCCCATTGGAGAATCCTCCTTTAACCATCTCCTTACTCGTCCCTTAGAAATAATTCTCTCACTTCTGAGCTCCATAATACTTTATACAAACCTTTATTATAGTCCTTCCTGTGCTGTTTTGTAACTCTTTACATGTCAATCTTCCTCACCAAAGGGAGGGCTCTGTAAGGTGAGGATTGTGTCCTCACACTCTAGCTGCATATCTAACGCAGTGCCTGACACAGAAAGGGTGTTTGAAAAGGGTTGTAGTTTGAGGAATACATACATAAACGAGTCATGGAACCAATTATATTGTTCAAGTAAAGGGAGAATTTTGGAAGCTTTCTCTAAGTTAGTTTAATGAGCTTATATATCAGTTGTGGTGGTCTAGAGACTATAATAAGGACTAGATGGCACAAAATCTCGGGTAGAGTCTCAGACTGGCACTAATTAGCTTGTGGCCTTGGACAGATCATTTAACCTAAAAGTACCTCAGTGTCTTCATCCAGAAGACAAGGGTACAGATAGTTAAAAACTCCCAAGGTTGCCTTAGGATTGAACAAAAATAATTCATGGTCAAAATGCTTTTGAAAAATATAAGTGATTTCAGCAAAGCTTCTCATTCAGACCTCTTATATGTAATTTCATGCCAGGGAGGCATAACATGTATATGTCTCTTCACTCCTTATCACTCATGGTTATCTGCTTGTCCTCCCTTTAATCGCTCTGGGTTATTGAAAAGGCTCTAGAAGGTTAGTTTCCATAGGTCAGTATGCTCACGAGCAGAACCTAGAATTACAAAGAGACTCGTCGAAAATATAGCACACATTCAGTACAAAAAGATCACAACTTTATTAGACCATCAAAAGTCAAAGAAATGATGAACGTATCCATTTTAAGTTACACATTACTTTGCATAGTTAATATCACTGTAATTAGTCATAGTTCCTATAATTTATTGAAAAGATGCTCATTCCCTTTAGTGTACCACAGTGATGAATGGTGGGGGAACAACTTTGGAAGCTGGAGTCAAGAAAATGAGTAACAGTTGGAGAATTAGTATGTAAATCAATAATATCCTTTCTTCTTCATTTTGAAACCAGGATTTTCATGTCACACAGCAAAATCAGAGCGCTCCCATGAGTTAGAGCTGTTACCACACCCCACAGAACTAGGCAGGCTGCTTCAACTGTAGGAAATGTTTAAAATCCTCTCAAACATTTGAGTAAATCTCCGGTAAATATTTAAACTCTGTATAACTAGTCACAAATAAATTAAGCTGATTTTATGCAGTCTCTCTAATTAGAAGGGCACAGCATTTGTTGAAACGTGATTAGTATTATTCATTAAGCAAAAAATTCTCATTTGTATCTTATTATCACTATTCTGCATAAACCAACACAATTTGTCATGAACTCCCTCATTTGCTGTATCCTCAAAAAGCAGATTATGCTTATTTTTCATTTGGACAGTGGAAAATCAAGCCAGGTGTTTGGCAGCACCGGAGTGTTCAGGTGTAACTGTGCCAGTGATGGAACATTACGAGCAGCGTGGATGAAGAATGAGGCATGGAGAATCTTGGGACCGAGGTGCCTTGAGGCCCATCCCTTCCGAGCTCCCCCGCTGATGAGACAGGTGTTGCGCAGGGCTGCTGGGAGGGGAGAGGGAAACCGAAAAGTAACTTTTTTGTAATGTCAGATCTTTCCCCTTCCATCAGAACCTGAAAACGCTTGCTTGAATTCCTGCTGCATGCGAGCTACGAGCATGTGCGATGTTGAAACCCCCATAGCAGTATCTTTGTTTAAAATATTTCCAAAGCATAAAAATTCAGCTCCACGATTTGTCTAGAACTGTCTGTCTGTCTAGACACATAAGCACTGTCCATATTTAGCTTTTCTCAGACTCACAGATATTGACAGATAAGACAAAGTCTATGGTATATTATCTGGGTGAAAAGGGACTGTGGGCTGCTTCTCCTCCTTGGCAATCTATTCATTTTGTCTTTAAAATCTTCTTTGTTCTCTAGCTCAGGTTAGAGACTCCATTAATGCTTCTGACTGCAGCTGCTTTATGATTCTGGCAGAAATAGGGACGTGAATGAGGTAGGTCTATAAAACAGTGGCGTGATGACAGGAAATTATTTTTTTAAGGTAGCAGTGTACTTAAATATGCTACTTCAGATCCTGTCTGTCCTTTTGGAACTTTAGAGCTGTGAGGGACTGTATACTAACTCCTTGTCCTCCAAATGTGTCACTTTCTCTTTTTTTTTTCTCTCTCTCTCTCTGTTCCCCTTTGTTACTTCACTATCATCTCTTGCTTTTGTAAACACTGCCTTTCTCCCACTCTTTCTGATGTGGTTGATTTTCTGAATGGTGTGGGAAAAATATTTAAGAAAACCGTATTGTAGAGAAGGGTATTAATCATACCCTTTCTTCATTTTGAAACCAAGATTTTCTCTAAAAACACACAGCAAAGGAGCGAGGAATGATGGTGGTCTTCAAATGTCGACAGGATGCTCGGGGCCAGGTTAGCACCATGGTGTGGCTGCAAAGGCCACTCTAAAGCAAGCAGGGAGCAGCTCCTGGGAGGCAGATCATGGCTCTGCCGGGGGAAGCACTCTCTACCACAGCTGTCCAGACATGGAAGAGGCTGGCTTGTGAGGTGGGGAGCTCCCCATCCCTGAAAGCAGTAAAGCAGAGTTAGGGGTGGGAGTTTGAACTATATGAGTTCCAAGTTTCTTTCCATCATTAACACTGATGATTCTCTTTTTCAGAAAGGCTGTGCTCAACTGCCTCCATCAAGCAAAGTGGGAGAATTCCCATGATAACAGAATTTCAAAATTCTTGTTTTTCTCTGCCTTGCATTTTCCGAATTCTGCAAAGTTGGCTACCTGCTACCACACATTACCTGACAAAATTCTGTTAACACCTGAGGCGGCTGGTCATGCTGAGAGAACAGTGTAATGCATGGCAATTATAACTACAGTTTTAGGGCACCCTTGTCAAGATTTCATGCGAGTAGACTGATGCGCTCCTGCTTACTGCTGTGTGGCCAATGCACAGCTACGAAGTTAATGGCCCATCGGAAGTCATCCTTTGCTTTCACAGCATTTTCTTGTCTTCTCCATGAATGAGGACTTGTCCAAATGCAGGCAGTAGGCATCACATTTTGGATATAAATATTTGATTCACTTGAGAGAATTTTACAAAGTTAAAAAATATTTAAAGATGCATCCGTGTGAGGTGGAATTAATTACAAATTAAAGGGGCAAACATATTATCTTCCCAAGTAGAAAAAGAGTTGTGAATCTAGTTTATTGGATAGATACAATAAGAAACTTTTGAATGAGGTTTTAAAAATTGTGGTCAGAGACTACCTACTTGTTGAAATACAGATTTCTGGGTCTGGCCCCAAACCTATTGTATTACTTTTTGCTGATGTATAACTAATTACCACTGATTTAGCAGTATAAAACAGCATCAATTTATTATCTCCTAGTTCTGAAGTTCATAAGTCTAGGCAGACTGGGTTAGTTTCTCTGTTTAAGGCAAGGGTCCTCAAACTACGGCCTGCGGGCCACATGCAAATACAAATATTGTATTTGTTCCCGTTTTTTTTTTTTTTTTTTTTACTTCAAAATAAGATATGTGCAGTGTGCATAGGAATTTGTTCATAGCTTTTTTTAAAACTATAGCCCGGCCCTCCAGCGGTCTGAGGGACAGTGAACTGGCCCCCTGTTTAAAAAGTTTGAGGACCCCTGGTTTAAGGTGTCACAAGGCTGAAATTGGCATCCCACTAGGCTAAGTTCTTATTTGAAAGCTTTGGGAGCAAAGCCAGTTACAAGACCCCTCAGATTGTTGGAAAACTTCAGATCCTGGCTGGATGTCAGCTTGGAGTGGCTCTCTGTTCCTAAAGGCCACCCATATTTCTTCCCACATGACCCTTTCAATTGTCAACCCAGCAAAGGCATGTGGAGTCCTTCTCATGGTTGGAATCGCTCTGACTTCTCTGCTGTTACATGTCAGAGAAAACTCTGCTTCTAGAGGGTTCCTATGATTAGAGTAGGCCCAGCTAGATAATCTCCATATTTTAAGGTGCATCAACTTGAGACTTTAATTACATTTGCAAACTCCCTTCACAGCAGTACCTCAATTAGTGTTTGATTGAATAAATAGGGTACGGGGGTCTTGGGAACCTATCTTTAGAATTCTGCCTACCACACCTACTAAATCTGAGTCTCTTCATTGGACCCAATAAACTCTGTCTTTTACACAACAGTTCAAATGTTCTGATGAATAATTAAGTTTGGGAACTACTGGCTTAGAAAGAAAAAAAAGAAAAGCAGTGAATGTTAGGTGTTAGGTGAGTGATGTAGAAAACAAATGTTGTAAGAGTTTAGAATGAGAGACCACTGAAGACTGAAGATGCCAGTAGTTGCAGAGATGTTCATGGAGAAAGGGACAGTGTAGAATTTACAGGCAAGGGAGAAGGTCTGAGCAGAGGTTTGAATATGGAAAAACATATAATTGGGCTTTCTGAGTACAATTCAATCAAATTGGTTGGAGTGGAGGTGTATAATTGTGATTTGGGTAGAAGGTGTAAGGTTGAGATTATATCAGGTAGGACCTTGATTGCCAGTTCAAAGAGTTGAAATAAAGTAAGCCATGGAAAGTTTTAAAAAATAATTATGTTTCAAAAGTTTTCTGATATTATTCCCTTTACCCTTCTTACTCACTGAATTTCTTGGCAGTTGAGGGTTATATTTTGATTTTCTTACAGCAAAGTCAAAGTCTTGGTTATATTCCAATGCTAGCCAAACATTTTTATTATTATTATTGTAGGGGATGAAGAAAGAAGGGGGTTCTCAAATTAGTTGTAAGAGATGAACCGGCATATGGGAAAGGGTAAGATGACTCAGAGTTCAGACTCTCTGAAGGACAGTGGGGGCGACAATCTGAGTTTCTTTTAGAAACATCTTTCTACATATGCTGATCCCCAAAATGCTCTCCATTCACCCTCCTCCAGGTATAAATGTATCCCAAAGACCCCATACCCTCAATGGGTAGTTTGTGGGAGGAGGATTATTAGTCACGACCTAGTCATTAGTAATTGAAAGATGAGAGGCAGTTTTGTCTGGAACAGAAGGCGAACTACCTTGGAGCCAGGTTCAATAGCTTTGAATACCAGATGAAGACTACAGATACAGGAGGGTATCATCTGACAAGCATCTTAAGCAGATGGATGACAGAATGGGTGCACTGGAGAGTATGGTTCATTTAATGACTCCAGATAATGCTTCTTTAAATTTGAAAGCAAGTCATTGGGAAACAGCCAGCAAAGCTGTAACTCGTGGATTTTTGGCCTCCTGATAAATCTAGATAGGAAAGGGGGAGAGACATATGTAGTTTTGGGTTCTGAAAAACTCAAATTGCTTCTCAGAAGAAGCAGTATAGACTTTACTTAGTAGAATTTATGAAGATTGAAATCAAATGCTCTACCCAGGATAGTGGGGAAATATTTTAGTAACAATTTATGTGTTTAAAATATTTAATGAACTATAGAAAAGATGATCTAGGCTTGTCCTTCCCCACCACTGAGAGAGGACATTACCCTGAGTTTCGGAATCACATAATTTCACCTTTAGTGATGTTTTACTTAGAAACATAGACTGCAGAACCTCAAGAGCTCTGAACCCTTAAAGTTCATCTAATCCCATTATCTCTTAAATTTATTTTCCTTATTCACTTAACCATCAAGAATAACTGACTCATCCTATGTGAGAGTCTGGGACTATAAAGATGAACCAAACATATCCCTGTCTTCATGGATTCAAAAATGTTATTCCAGTACTTTTTAAAAAATATATATTTTATTGATTTTTTACAGAGAGGAAGGGAGAGAGATAGAGAGTTAGAAACACCGATGAGAGAGAAACATCTATCAGCTGCCTCCTGCACATCTCCCACTGGGGATGTACCCGCAGCCCAGGTACATGCCCTTGACCGGAATCGAACCCGGGACCCCTCAGTCCGCAGGCCGACGCTGTATCCACTGAGCCAAACCGTTTTCGGCTATTACAGTACTTTTGATTGCATTGGATCAGAGAGATCTCTTTTGGCAATCCATGTTAGAGGTGGGAGTAGAAGCAGTGGGGCTTGAAAAATATGAATGAGTTCCCAAACCTTAATTCTTTCTCACATCTCATAACAAACAGATTTCCAGCTCAAGTTTGAATTCATCTAAGGAATACTGTCTCTGTCTTCCCAAGGAGTTTTTATTGTTGATTTTCAGTAATATCTCTGGGCAATTGAAATTCAGTCCTAGGCCTGCTGGTTCACCCCATCAGCAGGTAAAAGCTTGAGTTTACTTTTCTGCATTGCCTTGGTGTCTGATTTCCCCAATTATAAGTGACAAGTAAACTCATCTTTAGTGGATAAAAGCTTTTCATATTAATCTGCCTTGCTGTATAACTACATAGATCTCTATGGAGAGGTAACCAAAATCCTAAATCCAGTCCAGGCATCCACTGTGACCTGAGTTCCTGAATGCAATTCAAAACACAGTCTCTTTGAGCAAACATGTTTTGATGTAACCCTATCACCTGTTTTGTCCTGTACTTATAAATTGGACTAGATGACACATACACTTTGAGAACTCCTTTTACTTTTCTAGCTTGAATCTCCATGTGATGATTGTGGCCTTCAGGAACTTGTCATTTTTAGAGCGAGAGAAGAATGAAGAAGGCAATACTTTTGGTGTTTGGAGCAGAGCTAACTAAAGCAATGTTACCATTTTCTTATGCCTCCCTGGTCCTATTGGGCCTTGCAATTAGAACCAACAAAGGAGTAACATTGGAGGAAGATAGAAGAGAGCTAAGCAATGTAAATCCATCAAATAGGGACTCTGGGGCATGACAAAGAAGCAGGAAGAGCTCTTCATCTTTTGGCTCCTCATATCCAAAGCTCCTTCCCTACTTATCGTAGCCCAACTGTGCTCTGAGGAGAACTGCAATATGTCCTTGGATTTTTCTTCTCCCAGGGTTGGAATGAGATGTGAAGGCCGTAACATTTTCTATAGCTATAGTTTTCAATCTTGAGCTGAGCACTGGACAAACCACTTGGAATTAAGAAGACCAACATTTCTTCAAAGAAATCTTACATAAATAAAACAAATAAGTTGCTCCTTAAAATAGGAAATAGGGATTTAAAATTATTAATTTCTCAGATTTCTCCTCAGCGCTCATATGAGGAACTTTTTTAGACCAGGAGGGCTTCACACAATATAGTTGGAAACCACAAAATTAGAGGTAAGACAGTGAGGTAAATAATTCTGATGATTGTTACAAGCTAACCCTTTAAAGACCTGCTCAGGGTACCAGACAAATTACTCTGTCACTCAGGTAAGGACTGATCCCACTTTACTTTCTGTCAACCAGATGTTTGCTGGAATCCTGCTCTCAGTGAATGATCACTTGAGAGTATACAACTATGAACCCACTGGACTTAGGAGTGTTGCCTGTGTTATATTACTGTTGCTGTACTTACCATCCTAGTGTCTGAGTAGGCATCTTGGACTCTTTAGTTCTCAGTCTTAAAGGACATTGGTCAGTTTCTCCAGATCTTGACCACACAGATGTCCATGTCATTCTCTGCTGGGAGAAGTCTAGGCATGCTTTGTGTGTTTGAGCCAATCCATTTTATAATAGCACATTCCTTCTGTGGATAACTCCCAGTTTGGCAATCCTATATAATAAAAGCTTAATATGCTAAGTGTTTGACCGTTTGTTTGACCGTTCGACCAGGGGGGCAGATGCTCCAACCAGTAGGTTAGCTTGATGTTGGAGTCCAGCCGATTGGGCCTGGGCAAGATGGGCTGGATATGCCCTGGAGCTCTTCTGTGGTCTCTCTCCAGTCCCTATTGTGCACCAGTGGGATCCCTTGGCCTAGCCTGTGCTCTCTCACAATCTGGAAGCCCTTGGGGGATCTCAGAGAGCCAGTTTCAGCCTGATTCCCACAGGTCAGGCCAAGGGACACCACCAGTGCATGAATCTGTGCACCGGGCCTCTAGTTTATTTATAATATTGAAGCAGAACTTATAGATCATTGGTCCTAAATCTGCTCCTTGAGAGCATCATGGAATAACAGTAATTTATCTTCCACATGACAGAACTCATGTCTTCAGGTATCTGAAGATAGAACTATGTCTTCATAAAGCCTTCTTTTTTATATTATATATTATCTCTTAAGAACGTGTTTATCATCTTATTTATGTAATGTTAAGTGGTAAAACTTTTTTACCTGATTGCTTGCAGAAACGATGTTTTCTTATCTTAACAAAATCCAAAACTTTAAGCATTAGGTTTTCTATAAGAAGTTCTGTAGGAATTATAGAGTAAGATACATTTTCTTTGCATCATCATCCTCTGCTTCTTTATTTGGCTGCTTTCTGGACCTAAAGCAGTGATTTATCAAGAGAGACGTCTATGATTTCCAAGGGAGTGGAAACAGTATTTGTATGGTAGAGGAAGGGTCGGCTGGTAGTGACCTGCACACTATCTCACACATCTGCCCATTCCTCCACCACCCATGGACTGTGCTGATGGCTACTGCTATCATGCCCGTGGTCCTTTCCCAGGCTCTTGGAGGAACATATATATATCAATGTTTGTTTTTCCATATTCTCTTGTGAATCTCCAGATGAAATTGACTTTTTGTCTTTCCAGTGCCCAGAACAGTGACTAATACAAAGTGGACATTAAAAAAAAAAGTTGGTGCTTGAATGAATAGATAAATGAAATAAGAAAAAGCTCCATAGTCATTCTCTTAATTTTTGTTTTCTTTTATCTTTCCTCCTCCTCCTCCTCCTCCTCCTCCTCCTCCTCCTCCTCCTCCTCCTCCTTCTTCTTCTTCTTCTTCTTCTTCTTCTTCTTTTCTCTCTCTCTCTCTCTCTCTCTCTCTCTCTCTCTCTCTCCCCTAGGAGAGTCTAATCACAAACCAAAGCCATGTGCCATTTCCCCCTCACCAGCTCAAGGTCTTAGCATCATGTCAACCTGGCTGCTGGATTCCTCTGACAGTGGATGCTGGTTTCAGGATCTAAACTCTCCTGCTGTTCAGAGTCGCTGAGTCCACTTATTTCACTTGCAATAGCTAATTTCAGTCTTGTGCCTTCCACCCCCTGTCAGTTCCACAGTTTTTTGCTCCCAGCAAATTCTGATTGGGAGTAGTCTTGACCTGGGCCCCTGTTACCTACAGTTGGACCTCCCTATTCCTAACTACCTATGCCTCTGCTTACTGTCTCATTCATTCATCATTCACTCATTCATTTAGCAAACATTTGCTGTATGCTTATTCTATTATTGAGAAAACAACAATGAATACTGATCCTTGCTCAAAAAGCATTAGTCTAACAGAACCCCACTCTCCTGTGAGAGTCTTAATCTGTTGTCTGCTGCTGGGACCTCTATTAAGAGTTCATCTGGCTCTCACTGCATCTGTTTGTTTGCTGGGTCCTGATTCCATCATATTTCTCCTCACCATCACCTCTCTACTGCTGCCTAGGTCCGGTACCTGACACCTGTGTGTCTACCTTAGAAGCCTATGCTCACTGAAGTCAGCAGTATGCTTCCATGGATGTCCATGTCTTTATGGGGGCATCATCATATCCTGTGCAACTGAGAAGTTCCCTACAAGCATGCACACATAAAAACACAGTCATACATGCAACACATTTATAATGTGTGCTCTATTGTACTCCACCAGAAAAAAGTATTTTAATCATATCAGTTGCCTCTTTGATTCTACAACTTATTGTTTGTTACATGCCCCCAAACATTTACACTTGCATGGAATAGGTGACTAGGGATTCAGATAGGATTTTCTGGAATAAATATTAAGATGGCAAGTGCCTAAAGTGTCAAGCTCAGTTCACTGGATCTGGATCTGAATATGAATAGTTGGTGGTAACAAGGACATATTTTTTTTCTTTTTTCCCCCTAATTTCATATTATCACATTGAATGTATCAGGGCACATATTCATTGCCTTAGCCTCCTGGGTTGAGACGCTGTGCACATGCATAATCAGATAAGGAGAAATGGGCCCCATCCCCATTTTGAAACTCAATGCACCTGGAACAAAGAACCTCTGATTCTGCTTGCCATCTGTTGGGGTAAGAGAAGGCCTGTCGCTGCCCCATTTGCCACACTTAAATTGAAGTGTGCATTCTTTGTAGGCTGCCGTGAGCCTGGATCTGCAGCCTGGGTGTGGATTTCACCCTCAAATGCCCCAGACGAAGTTGTGTGGGAGTTCTTTGACTTCTCACATTTGGGAGTAGAGTGAAATTTAATTTCTAAGTAGGAGGACTAGTAAGGAAGAGCCAATGTTCTGTAAACTATAGAATAAAAGACAGAGACAAAAAGAGAGATAATAAGTGTATGTTTTATTTAATAATGTTCTCGGTAGTTTCAGTCATTTTCCTGTAATTTTCATGATGAATGCAAGCGATACTTTTCTGCATATCCTTAGAGTTGAGAAAACAAGCTGGGGAAATAATTTTTTAGTCAAATATGAAACTGTACATGATTCTAATACCTTGGAGAAGATTTCCTTCTACTTTCCATTGTTCTGTAAATGAAAAGTAAATTATGCTTTGTTAAAAAACTTTCCATTGAATAGTTTTATAGCAAATGTTTCATTCACTTCAATAAATAAATGTACAATATTTGTGAGGAAATTGAGACTCAGGCTTTGTAAAATTTAACAACTCCACCAAATTAGTCTCTCCGGTTCTTATTCTGCAATAGAAAATTATACTCCTTAACTTTTAGTTAAGTAGCATTTAAATAAAACGTCTAATTCACTTTCAAGCTTTTGTGAGGCACTAGACTTGAGATGCAAAAAAGTAGTTAAT
Source organism: Myotis lucifugus (assembly GCF_000147115.1). Taxonomy (NCBI): domain Eukaryota; kingdom Metazoa; phylum Chordata; class Mammalia; order Chiroptera; family Vespertilionidae; genus Myotis; species Myotis lucifugus. The sequence goes on from NW_005871174.1 coordinate 1,437,292, forward strand.
GTTAGAAAGCAAAAGGATTTTTAATAATTATGCTTCATCTTAATGGGAGGTGCTATCTTAATGAGTGGTAGCATGGATGAATTGCTAGAACACTGCTTTAGAAATTAGACTTCTGGAGGCCTCCTTGCAAAACTTAACACATCACTCTGTGGTTCTTTGCTGATGTTTCAACCTCTCTAGACATTTGATTTTTATTTTATAAAATGGAAATAGTAAATGCTGGTATCCACAAAGCTCTTAGGGATCCTTAAAGAAAAGGAGCTATTTGCATGTAAATGATATTGGAAATCATGGTGGACTTACCTAAAATCTAGAAGGGACATTCAGGAGATTTCATTTGTGAAACCGCTAATCCCAGTCAGAATTATTTTAGACCCTGGGTTAATGTCCTTGTTCTGTTTGGTATATCCTATATAATAAAAGGCTAATATGCAAATTGTCCCTTCAGACGTTTGACCGACCAGGAGTTTGACTGCTTGCAATGCTGTGCACTGACCACCAGGGGGCGGCACGGAACGAAGGAAGGCCCTGGCTGGCAGCTGGCAGCCAAGGAAAGGAAGGCCCTGATTGGCCCTGATTGCCAGCCTCTGATCGCCAGCCAGGCCTAGGGACTCTACCTGTGCATGAATTTTGTGCACTAGGCCTCTAATATATATATACACATACATATACACACACACATATATCCTATATAATAAAAGGCTAATATGCAAATCGGTTGAACGGCAGAATGACCACCAGGGGGCAGACGCTCAATGCAGGAGCTGCCACCTGGTGGTCAGTGTGCTCCCACAGGGGGAGTGCCACTCAGCCAGAAGCTGGGCTCACACCTGGTGAGCACAGCAGCGGTGACAGAAGCCTCTCCCATCTCTGCAGCAGTGCTAAGGATGTCCAACTGCTGGCTTAGGCCCGCTCTCTGTATATACTAGAGGCCCAGTGCATGAAATTTGTGCACGGGGGGGTGTCCCTGAGCCCACCCTTCACCCTTTCCAATCTGGGCTCCCACAGGGATCAGGCCTAAACCAGCAGTCTAACATCCCTCTCACAATCTGGGACTGCTGGCTCCTAACCAGTCACCTGCCTGCCTGCCTGATTGCCCCAACTCCTCTGCCTGCCAGCCTGATCACCTCCTAACCACTCCCCTGCAAGCCTGATTGATGCCTAACTGCTCCCCTGCCAGCCTGGTCACCCCCAAATGCCCTCCCCTGCCAGCCCAGTCTCCCCCACCTGCCCTCCCCTGCCGGCCATCTTGTGGCTGTGGGAGCTGCCATCTTTGAGGGCAGGGCAGTCAATTAGCATATTCCCTCCTTATTGGCTCTGGGTGCCATCATCTTTGAGGGTGGGACAGTCAATTAGCATATTCTCTCCTTATTGGCTATGGGCGCCACCATCTTTGTGACAGCATGAGGGTCAATTAGCATATTTCCTCTTTATTAGATAGGATATATTTCAGAGAGGAAGGGAGAGGGAGAGAGAGATAGAAACATCAAGGGTGAGAGAGAATCATTAATCATCTGCCTCCTGCATGTCCCTTACTGGGGATCAAACCCATAACCCAGGCATGTGCCCTTGACCGGACTGGAACCTGGAACCCTTCAGTCCACAGTCTGATGCTCTATCCACTGAGCCAAACCAGCCAGGGCTGTTCTGTTTTGATTGATATTTATTTGGAAATGGATGTGAAGGAGGAAAGGAAGAAGAACTGAATATATTGAAACAATTATATTTGCTTCTAAATGTAGTGTTGTCTTTTAATCAAAACAATTACTAGACCACATACACTGGCCTACAGGATATGCTATGAGAGGTCCAGAATCTTCACAAAACCTCAAGTCTGGCTATCCCTAGAAAAAATAATTGGAGGGGGGAGATTATAGTTACTATTTAGTGTCCTTTTTGGCATTTTGTGAACATAGGGCAAGCTACTTTTGTACTCTTGATTCTTACACACCAATGAAGAAAAGAGTAGGAAAGTGTTATTTTAAAAACTTTAAGATCATGGTTAGTCAACCATGGCCCTTCAGCCAGATGGGATGGGGCAGAGACTTGGCACTGGATTTCCTCACCAGTAGGGGCTGGAGCTGTGGGATCTCCTTCTGGAAGGCCAAATGCCTTCTGGGGGTGTGGTTATGTCAGAAAAATAGTCTTTTATGGTGGCTGGGGGAGGTGGAGGAGATGGTGTCAGTCACAGGGAATCTAAAAGATTGATCTTTGGAAGGACAGGCAATAGGAAGGAAGGGGTTAGCATTCATGAGAACTGAAAGTATCAGCAAAACTCACAGCTGAGCTTTAAGTCAGATCTTGAACTTCTTGGAGTATTCTGAGGTCTACAAGTCTAGGTTCCTCATATACAGTGAGGCCTTGACTTACGAGTTTAATTCGTTCCGTGACAGAGCTCGTAACTCAAATTACTCGTATGTCAAATCAATTGTGAATGAGTGAGACATGTGATGCTGGGCTGATGTTGTGGCGTTCACTGTGACGTTCGCTGCGCCAACTAGTGGTGGGGTATCTGAAGCTGGCTCATAACCCGAATTTTAGCTCGCAACTCAAAGCAAAAAATCGGCCGAGAGACGGCTCGTATCTCGAAAAACTCGTTAGTTGAGACACTCGTAAGTCAAGGCCCCACTGTATTTGACATTGTGACTTAGGGACTAATATGCAATTTCTCAGATTCTCAGTTTTTGCTTCTGTAAAATGGTTTGAACAATAATTTGATGGATTATTTTGAGTATATGAGCAACCAATGTTTGGAAAGAGCTGCGTCTAGTCTCTGACATTTTTAATATTGAAAGGCAAATTGTGGCTCAAGCCCAGAAAGATTGATAACCAGCCGTTAAATATTCAGTCACTTTTGTATATAGCTAGAACTGACCCTGAGAACAAAGGAGAGTGAGAGTATTAGGTAGATCTGAGCCTGGAGGTGGGTCCAAGAACCCAGTTATGGGGAGTGCCTTTGAGCTGGGAAAACAGACTGAGGCTGACTTGTGAGCATTTGTTGTGCACCTGTGGCCAGTTTTACCTTTATCTCAAGATGAATTCATGTCTTAGTCATCTCTATTCTCCTGTACCTAGCACAGGACCTGGCAACATATATAACGATAGAATAAAACAAAATAGAAGAAAAATATCATATCTGAAGTGGGGTTGCATACCCCTGAGAAAGGCAGTGCCAAAACTCAGGCATTCCTTATTTTAGTCTTAAAAAGAAACTTAGTTTAATCAATCAGCCCTGCTCTCTGACACATAGCTCCAACCTTGATTTTGTGCATTATGTGACTCTCAGATTAAGAAATAATCCCCAGAGTAGCATGCAAATATATGAGCATATCAGCTGGGAGTCTATGGAATATGTCTACCTAGGTCCAGTGGAGTATTAGCTTGTAAACAATAAATTATTCCAGCGGAAGAATGAATAATCCATCTTTTATTGCATAGCTGGTTCTCCCTAGATATGCAGTGTCTTTTATGTTTCTCTGTAACTGGTAGGACTAAATTTATAAACACAATTATTCATGAAGTTATGTGAAACTTCCCAGTATCTTTTATGAGCCATTTCATATATGTGATGCACTTGATCCATTAGCCTGGTTAATCATAGAGATAACAGGAGATATCAGAGGTTCGTGCACAGAATCCAGTTTGCAAGGAGTTCAGGAAATCTTTTGTTGGGCTCAGACCAAATGCGCTTGCATCTCATATGTTTCTTGGAGTCTCAGCCTGAACAGAACATATCAAATTGTACAAGGTAATTTTTTTTTCCTGGTTAGCCAAATTAAAAAAATAAAAATCATCAGGCATTGAATAGTTTCTGGATGAAGGTGTAATTCTCTTGCAAATTCCTAGTCATGAGGGGGTATATTCATTAAAGGTTTATCCCAGAAGCACCCACACCTGACTCAGATTTCTCTAACATTACATGGAGTTTGATTAAAAAAACTAGATTGATTTTAAACAAAATTTCTAAATGGACAAATTTTGCCTAGTGTCTGAACGCAATAGGAAATTTTGTTAATTAAAAATGATTTCTTGTCTTAGATAACATGGTTTTAAAAAGTTCACAAACCAAATATGGGTCTTCACTGTAGTATGTGAAAACAGGCCTGCATTAGAATAGTCTGGGCCATCCTTGGGGCCTGCTTTCATTTACTGCTGTGACACGATGATGATCTTCACAGAGAAGTATCTACCCAACTAGAGAATCATCTGAAACATTATTTTATAGATTTGGGTGGCTAGGCAATTTAGCCCTAGTTTCATAGATGGGGCCAGAGTAACTTTTGTCTGTATATTTATGGCTGCTTTGTAATCACTGACTTCAGAGACTGTGTTGCCCGACATTCACTGACTTTAGATATCAGACCCAGAGCATCTGCAGGCACCCAGTGCTTTGGAGCGACAAGCTGACAACACATCTTATCCCCAGTGCCTAGCTTAGGTCAGGCGCGGAGAAGACACTCGGTGATGTGTGTTGAACAGTCAGCCAGTGTCCTCCACTGTAGTTTTTGCCTTGTAACCTTCTGTCATGGTTGCTGCTGCTTGAGGAGCTTCATGCTCACAACTATCGTCAGTCCCGAGTGTGATGTTATCCTTGGTTAACACTATTAAAGACTCAACAGTGTCAATTCAATGACTATTCATGATTCACTTAATAGGTACCCTGAAGAAATCTAAAAGATGCAATGCAAAGGACTGTGGTAGGTTCCCTAGGAAATAAACACATGTATGAAATACAGTCCATGCTTTAGAAAGGCTATGGAAAGGAACAAGGCAAATTTGAGGAGGCATCTTATTACAATATTCAATAAGAAGAACAAATAATGTGGCATAGGAAGTGTTATTGGAAACCAAGAAAGGGGGAGGGGAGGAGGGTGACCTGGAGGCACTGGGGTTTGGTCTTGGCTTGGTAAGGGCATAGAACTTGGATGGAGTGAAAGGGGTGGTGTATTGTAAAAAAAAAAGGTAGCTGATCTTCACGGGCCTTGGTGTGGGAACTGGCCTTTTCTCTATGGAGGAACTCTTGTAACCTAGAAATGGTCCAAAGAATTACCTGTGTGAGACTTTCCATTGAAGACTGGATTGGCACTTGTCATTTGTGTGGTACTGAGAATCCAGAGGAAGCAGCTTTCTGAAGTTCAGCTGGCTTTTCATGGACAAAATCATAATTCTTCTTCCCCCATATCAGCTGTGTTATTATTAGATTGTTCAACCTCCCCGAAAGTGTGATCCATTGCCCCGTCACTCCCCCTCCGAAGGTCTTGGGAGTCATATTAATTGGCTATTAAGCTATTCTAAAATTCTGATATTTTCTCTGGAATATTGGAATTTCTACAAAAACATCTTTCTCTGAGGCTATTTGGTGAAATATGCATGAACTTAAAGAGACTCAAGCATTTCCTGCAGCATCTCCACCATGGCCTATTCAATGGGCTTGATTGAGCAGGGATCCTTGAAAGCTTGTCCACTGTCAGGACATTCTGGATTGAAGAATGATTACCTTACATCGATCTGAGTGCTCTGCACAAACACAGTTTTGACTGCCCCAAAGAACTGCAAGTTAGTTCAAAAGAATAAATAAATCAAATGTGATATTTGTGTACCCTTTCATATACGTAGATTTGCTTTATGGGTTTTATTACAGAAATAAGCCTAAATGAAGTTTTTTTCTATATGTTTTATACATTTTTCTACATTGTTTTGTAAGTATTTTAAGTGTGTGTGTCTTGTATATTTGTGTGTGTGTGCACTGCTTCTGGTTAGCCTATTAACTCCTTATGGGTAAAAACTACATCTTTTGAAATAACTTGGAGTGTCTACAGATGTATTTAGGCTCCAGTAAGAGCATAAATGTAGCCTAGTTTAATTCATAGAGAATTTGTTTGATTCCTCGCTTTATTACATCTACCACTCAAACTCTAAGTTTATCTCCTTCAAAGGCTTTTTATTTCTTCAGCACATTTAATTTCATGCTCCGTGTATATGTGTATAACCAGTAAACTTCATCTCACTTCTTTTTATTTTCTTGTGTGGGAGCCATTTTAAAAATATTTGTTTCAAGTGAAGGTCTGTTATTCAAAGTAAACATACAGAACTTGGCTAGAGAAAACTATTTGAATAATAATCATATAGTAATAAAACCTTGAAAATGTAAATATAAAATACAATATGCATGGTTAGGGATATTATTCACACACTTTACTAAGTATTATTTGGATAGAATATAGCTAATCATAAAAGAATGGTCATCTATATACTCCACAGAAACAGCTTGTATCTCAGGAATTCAGAGTTCTTATTGAAAAGTAATTATAATCTGTAATATCTATTTTTCTCACCAATTTTTAATGTCAAAACATAGATGGATCAAATATGCAATTAAGTTTGTATCAGAGGACTCCATTTTTTTAAATCCTAAAATATTAGTTTGGTGCATGTGAAAGCATGGCCTCTTTCTGGGTAAACATGGAAATTCACTCTCCTTTTCTGCTAGCTTGCAACGCAGTGCAGTCAAAGAAAAGAGTTTTGTTATTTACCTTTACAATCCCAGTGGAAAAGTCAGGAGGTTGTTTTTTCCTCCCAGGCAAGATATTTTCAGAGCCAAGGCATTGGGAAAAACATTATATCATAGATGGTCATGTTTGTGAACTTATGGTTGGTGGGGTGGTTCTAGAACTGTAGGGAAAGTGTTTTTCTTCTCATTACAGATAACAGGCAGACTGCTAGGAGAGTGCTTACTGAGTGATGGGATCCTGTGGGAAAAGCACTGAATTTACAGTCAAAGAGCTGGAATTTGGAAGCTGCATTCTGAGCTGTGCTATGCTCCAGCCATGTGGCTTAGGCAATGATAATGTTATAAGTATAACAAACACTCTACATTATTAAATGGTTTCTATTTGCCAGGTACATTGCACCTGTCACTCTAATCCTCACTAGGCCACCAAGTGGTAGCTATTATTTTCTCTATGTTACAGATGGGGAAGGAGACTCAGACAGATTTGATAACTTTCTGAAGGTCACCCCACCAGTACATTGGCAGACCTGGTATTTCAAATAAGGCCTATTTGAGTACAAAGTGCAGGCTCTTTTCCTGCAGACCATAAGGCCAAAGAGGCATATCAAAGTCACCATGTTTTAAACACCTACTATAAGCCAGTCAACCTCAGTGTTTAACACATGTTACTTCATTTGTTCTAAAATCATACAAAATGCTTTGGGGCCAGTATCCTTTTACAGATTCATAAACCAAGAATGAGAGGAAGAGTAACTTGTTCAAATTTATAAATTTAGTACAAGGCAGAGATGAGATAATTAAAAATATATATTCTCCACTTATGTTGCCTTTTGTAAGTTTAATTGCTTTCTTTAACCTCTAGTATTTCATTTGACCTTTATCATTCTCCTGGGATGGTAGTCAAGGCTAGTATTCTTTTCTTCCCTTTTAAAGGTGAGGACAAAGACTCCCAAGAGCGTCTCTCCTAGGTTTTTCCTGCCTGCTGGTTGTTCCTCTTCCATGTCCCCAGCCCTCTTCTTTTTCTCAACTTTGTCCATCCTATTTCCCCAAGGTAATTCATTAGTCCCAATTACTGAATGCATTGATGACTCTATGTACACGACTTATTTAAATGTACTCTTATGACTTTCCCATTGATGACTTCCATATCTCTACTTTGATGACTCCCTCTGAACTCCAAACATCTGCTCAGCATCTCCACTTGAATGTTTTAAAGGCATCTCAAACTTAACATGAGCAAGACGAAATTACTATCTATCCAAATTGAGACTCCCACACTCTTCCGTGACTCACCCAAAGGTACCACCTTCACCTAATTGCTCAGGGCAAAATCGAGGAGACATCCTTAATTCCTCCCTTTCCATCACCTCGTACATCCAAGCCATCCACAACTTTGACAGCTGTGCCTTTGGAATCAGACTATGTTCTTGCTGTTATGTCCTTGGCCAAATCCTCATTATTTCTTACTTTGGAACTGCAATATTCTCCTATTTGGTTCACTGTTATCCACCTATATATAATTCTCCCCATACTGGGTATTTTGTAAGTCAGATCATACAAATCTCTTACTTAAGTATTCCAATAACTTTCTAGAGTATTTAGAAATAATACCCAAACAACTTTTTAGGACCTAAGAGGCTCTCACAATTTTTCTCTGCCTATATCTCTGACCTTATGTTGTTCTACCTTTCTGTCACTCACATACTCTGACCACATATTTTGGAAAAAAGTCTGTCCTGCATGTGGGGTCATTGTGACCTATTGGGAGAGGCAGAGAGCTGGGATGGGTCTCATTTATCCTGCTTCCTCAGTGCCCTGCATTGCCAATTACAGGTGCCCAATAATGTGCATGAGGTGATTGAACTTCTGATTCCAGACTTCTGTTTTGTTTGAGCAAGGATGGTCTTGCTCTTCCAGAGACAGTCCTGACAGGAGAGATCTCATGGTGGTGGGAGGGAAGAACAGCTGCACTGAGTTGGCTTTACAGAAGATAAAACACAATTGTGATATCGGTCCTGGCCTAATTGGAGACACTGACTGTGCAACTCCACAGTAGACAATCAGGTCCAGAGTGGTTGCAATTTCACACCAGCTGTTTTAGGCCACACATGGAGTCTGAGATTTATTGGGCAGGAAGTCCCAAATGGCACAAGTTTGTCTTGACACATCATTTGATGGTCATGAGTAAGAAGACTCAACTCTATCTTGAACTTGCTTAGACTCTCGGATATTTATATCACTGCTGGCATTGTATGCTCTTGAATTTCACCTTATTAATCTTCAAAATACTGTCCTCAATTACTTTTGTTATTCTTTGAGTCTTAGAAGGCATAGGACACATAATGTATTACAGATCACGTGGGGCCCTGGACTCTTGCTCTTGATTTCAATAAGTTAATGATGGAATTAAATTACATCTATTTCTTTTTGACTTTGGTTGGTTTTGCTTGTCTTCTCTCTAATACAGTTTCTATCTATGAAATTTATAAGTAAGCAAAATTAGTGTGGGAGCTTTATCATCAATGGAAGCCATTTATTTCCCATATCTTCCTAGAAACCCCATTTGTTCCTTTGCAGGGAGAACATGGGATTCATTAAAGTAGTGGAGTTGATTTTGGAAGTTTCTTCTGGTGACTTCTATGCAACTTCTCCACCTGATCCTCCCTGACTGAGGGAAAACTCTGGCTTACAAAGAGGCTTCTTCAGTTAAAGTAACTCTGCTCTATATTTAGAAAACTATCTTTTACAGGATAGGTTAATCACACTATTTAAGGCAAATTCACAATAGTTAAAATAGATCATTAGGAATTCATTCAGGTGTGGCTCCTGTAAATTGAATTTCAAATTTGCAAGGGACAAGGGGGAACGCTTAGTTCTAAGGACATGATCTGTCCAAGAAGGGGACAATGGGGAAAAGAGTGTATATATGTAATACTTTCAACATAAAGATTTTTTAAAAATTACTATAAATCTCCATAATACTTTGTACAATTATAAACGGGACTGCCTCCTGACATAGCAATTCCACTTCTAAAAACATAATGGTATATTTTAGAAAGGATTATAGTCTGCTGACTGCTATCAAATCAGAAAAATATCAATTTCTGTTTGAAAAACTTGGTAAAAATTTGGAGACTAACCTAGAATAAGCTTGGATCTCTATTTTGCTCAGGTAAAATGGGTCAATGCTGTTAGATTGTATATTTCTTGATGGCAGAGGGCATACCTTGATCAACTTTCCAGCTCCCCTCCCCTTAGTATATTGCATAGTTTCTTACACATGGAAAAGGTTTAGTAAGTTTATTTTAGTGAAATTGGAGGTTTGGACTTGCTTCTTTGTATTTATAATCAAAGAACATACAAAGAGTAAAGTTACAAAAAAAAAGGGTAGCTCTTCCTTTCACATGATTGGTGGGGCCATATGGTGTATGGGAAACAATGGAGACTGGAGATGCAAGAGACTTGGGCTCTAATTTGGCTCTGCCCTCAACCAGCTATGTGAATTTGGATGATAACCTCCACCAACCTTAATTTATTTGAACTCTAAACTGAGGAGGTAGAAGCTAAGTTCCTGTCGGCTCTAAAATATGATCATTTGATTATTTGTTTTACTCTTATTTTAGATCTAATTTTTGCTTGTGTTGGTTACCTAAATAAAGGTATCAACTCATTCCTATCTTTAGTCACTGACTTTTATATCAAACAACCAACCCCCACCCTTCCATTTCTCAGCAAGGAAGGCTTCTCTGATTGCCTCAAGCCAATCCACTCGGTCTGAATATCTGGATATCTAGAGTTTTGAAAACTTACTTTAAGAATGTGTAAAAAATAGGGCAGAGTACAGACACAAATGACAGACCTTGCGAAACCCAGTTGAAGTTTATAGAATTCTAATTACGGTGGACCTGAACCTTTGGTGAGGTGGAGTAATTAAACTAGTCAGTGGGAGCAAATCATTACCCAGAGAAGATGAATCTGCCCTTGCAAGGCGCTGATTAGAGTCCTGGAAGAGGAAACGTACTTAATAGTGCCTGGAAAAGCGAAGGGCACTTTGCTTCCAGAAAGTTGCTTGTTCGCACAAAACCAAGCCTGATGCTGTTTGTTCTACTGAGATCATTTTATAATCACTGCAGTTTTAATAATTTGCATTTGTGTCAGTGGAATGGAAGGGTGGCCTCAGGATAGGTGAGAACAGACACAAATAGAAGAGGGAAGACCTTCCACTGGGAGGGAGGGGGAGGGGGCTGCTTTTGGACCATTAGAAATCTCATGGTATTACCCAATAAGAGCACATTGTGTGGGCATTCTGATGAAATCACAAACTAAGAGAGGGAGGAAACCCTAACCTATAGTTGAAATACAAAGGACTCTTTGGGTGGGGTGAGGTGATTTCACCCTCTCCTTGTGTAAAAAAATAGAATGATTGTTTTTGACAACTCCTTTTTCCACTAGTCACAGTGGTAGGGGAATCCAGACCTCATTCTGCAAGAGGTCTGGAGGCAATTCTGGATGTGTTTTGCTATCAGTAGACATATAGTCTCCTGGAGAAGCTATAGCCCTGCGTCAAATCAGAAGGAAAACTCCCAGGTTCCTTCTAGTAACACTGAGAACACCCTGGGAGAGAGTGGGTGCCTGGGACCAGGAAAGGCCATTTCACCAGTAGCCTTTGGGGAAGGTACTCCTGCCAACAAAGCCTGCTACTAAGATGATTGCTTCCATAGACTATTGAAAAGCAAGGGACGATAATATTTAAACCACTGGAATTTGCTTCCTGCAGAATATGTAATATTTGGTTGTTCACATTCTGATATAGAATATGAGCTAGTGTACTTACAAGTTGGGAAGTTGATGTCAGATAATTAAAAACTTTAGTGGAAAGAGTCCCTCATATTTAGGATTGGTCCTCTTGCTTACTGGGTCAAGCATGCATTAGAAATGTGGACAGTTCTAACTAGACTGTGCTTAGTTACTTACATATGGTGGTGAAGAACATGGACTTGGGAGTCATATAGAACTAGAATCAAGATCAACACCCACATTGCTGTGAGGAGTTAACCCAAGTGAATGTTAAATATTTCACAACTAGAGGCCCGGTGCATGACATTTGTGCACTGGGGTGGGGGGTCCCTCAGCCCTGCTTTGCCCTCTCTCAGTCCAGGACCCCTTGGGGGATGTCCAACTGCTGGCTTAGGCCAGCTCCTCAGTACTTAGCGCTGCCACGGAGACAGGAGAGGCTCCTGCCACCATAGCTGCACTTACCAGCTGTGAGCCTGGCTTCTGACTGAGTGGTGTTCCCTCTGGCTCCCCTATGGGAGCGCACTGACCACCAAGGGGCAGCTCCTACACTGAGCATCTGCTCCCTGATGGTCAGTGCGCATCATAGCTACAGGTTGTTTTGCTGTTCGGTTGATTTGCATATTAGGGTTTTATTATATAGGATTAGGAAGGCAGGGGCACTGATCAATCATAACAAATGGAACAAGGCTGCTTTAGTTATCATATTGTAAGTACCTCAGAAGGGTACCTGGAAGGGGTGCTAGGACTGCTGTTTGCTAACCTGAACAGAGAAAGTTCAACAGAGAGCATAAAGGCTGGATGAAGTTATGAGACTGAAAAAATTTAAGTTAGATAAAATGCTTTAACCCAAAGCCTGGTACTTAGTAAATGCTCAGTTAATAACCATTATTATAAATATTACCATGACTTTCTCAAGCTTTTTGGTGTCTCAATGATTTTTTTGTGCCCAAAATAAATACTAGCCTTCTCTTCAAAATCTGAATCTTATCCAATGCTGTGCTGGTAAATGTGTAGATAGGTCCAAATACACTTAGTAAGTGTTTATATCTTAGCATAATATTTGAAAAAAAGAAATACACAGAAATGAAAAGACAAAATCAGATTTTTATTTTATTCTTAAATAACCACAATTACTCATTAATGGCATATGTACTAGTATACTTATGAATACCTCAACTTTTCACATCCAACCATCAAATTGGATACTGCCTCTCTCATTTCTTATCCCACATTGAATTTCATGTGTTAGTTTTTATCATAGCAATTATGAAAAAAAACACCTTACTTTTGCAGAGGTACAATGTCATTGAAAGGAATGTAGCAAAACCTAATGTTGAAACCCTGAATGACCTTGCTTATGGGATGTCTGAGAAATGTGGCTGTGTGTCCCTTAAAATTTTTAAATATCCCTGCACACTGTGAATTTCCTGAAATATTCCATAGTACCTTGGCACACAGTTTGGGAAACATGGAATTAAATAGAAGGATTCTGAGAAATATTAAATACTAATAGCTAGGGTCAGCTAAAGACTAATGCAGTCACAACTCTAGGGATCTAGTAGGCACAAACTTCATATGATTATGCTTAGACCCTAGGACTCCTGGGATAAATGGTGTTTTGGGCTCACTGCCAGCAAGCAAATCAAAGCCTGCCCAAGCTTACTTGTTGATTTTGAACTTTCAAGAGAAATGAAAACACCTTGAATGGAGAATCACAGCCCTTACTTTTAGTCATTCTAATGGTTTTTATTTGTTTGCTGAAACTCAATTATGTGTTCAAAGGGGTACAGTATGTTATGCTAGTTTTTCATGGAATTAATGTTTTATTATGGAGACTAGAGGCATGAAATTCGTGCACTGGGGGTGAGGAGGGGTTGTCCCTCAGCCCAGCCTGCACCCTCTCCAATCTGGGACATCCCTCTCACAATCTGGTACTGCTGGCTCCCAACAGCTTGCCTGCCTGCCTGCCTGATTGCCCCTAACCACTTCTGCCTGCCAGCCTGATCACCCCTAAAAACTCCCCTGCCAGCCTGGTCATCCCTAACTGCCCTCCCCTGTCGGCCTGGTTGCCCCCAACTGCCCTCCCCTGCCAGCCGAATCGCCCCCAACGCCCTCCCCTGCAGGCCTGGTCGCCCCTAACTACCCTCCCCTGCTGGCCCAGTTGCCCCCAATTGCCCTCCCCTGCCAGCCATCTTGTGGTGGCCATCTTGTGACGACATGGGCACGGCCATCTTATGATTACATGGGGGCAGCCATCATGTGACCACATGAGCGTGGCCATCTTGTGCTAGGGTGTGATGGTCAATTTGCATATTACCTCTTTATTATATAGGATAGCAAAATTAACTTTCGGCCCTAGAATTGGAATTTTTTAAAAATATCTCATTTATAATAGGATTTTCTACTTTCTGTTTAGATCTGCAGTTGGTGTGATGTTGGTTTTCTTCTGTTCTGGAGCAGAGAACAGTGTTCCTGATAGAATTATGGAATCTAGAACAGAAAGGAAGTTTTAAGTCAGGTGCCACTATCTTCTCATTCTGTTGATGAGGAGAGGCCAGGGGACTTGCCCATGGACACTGTTCATTCTGGAGTGAGACAGGCCTAGAACCCAGTTTCCAGTCTCCTACAGCCACTCCTAGCTGACTGTCCTTTTCTACGCAGCACCTGCTTACAGATTCCCCCCTTCCATTCAGGGCACTTTAGAAGCCTCAGGGTAATTCATTATAAATTACCTCCCCTGAATCTTCAGTCACCACCTCTTATTGCTGACCTCAGTCCTGCACGTAGCAACATTTAGTCATGACTTCTAACACAACACTAAAATGCTACAAGGTTAGTGGAAGGTTCTTTCTAGTATGTTTAGTTTCTTTTGGTCATTTTCTTAAAGCAGTGGTTTCTATTTAGAATTACACATTTTTGTAACAATCTAAATGAAAGCTACTGACCCTGTCCTCCTGCAAAAGTACACACACACACACACACACACACACACACACACACTTTAGGGGGTTCTATTGACCCTCTGAGTTTCAACTCTGAGTTAAGAACTTTTGAAGTGAGTGTTAGAAGCTTTTAAAGTATTATTTACCACAAATAATTATTTTGCTCTGCTTAGCTTGCTAATACATGTAAATCTCATGTCTTTTAGCCTTTTATTTGGTTTACATTTTGGATCTTTCTGACAGAAAAGGAAGAGTAAAGATTCTTAGTAGGTTGTTTCCAATATTTTGACAAATTATAGTCAAATTTTCTTTTGAAATGAGAGATCATCTAGCAATGGTCTCCAAAACCACATATTGTTCATGAGGGTTGGGAATAGTTTTTAAAAGTAGACCTGCCTGCCCTGTATCAATCTTAGCCCGATTGGAGTGATCCAGCAGACATTTTTAACATGTGACAATGATATTGATGCAGCAGACGCATGAATCACTGAAAATCCAAAATTCTAATTTTCTACTTAAAGGCTATGGAGGTACAAAAATTAGTGACATAGCTGAAATTTATTTAAAAATTCCTGGTTCCCTGGATTCAATATACTTTCTTTTTAGAATAATATTTTTATTACAAAATATTATTACTACACAGAAAGTTTTAGAGAGCAATAAAATAATATAACAAGTGGCTTGAGCAAATGCTAATATGTTGTCATATATGCTTATGATGAAAAAGGTATAGCTAGACTTGTTTTATTTTGATTTCTTATCTCACTAATGCTCTTTAATTTCCATGACTTACTTCTGTATTATTTTGTATATTTATGATATTTTTCAATTGCTTTATTTTTAAACATTCTGTATCATTTTGTTTTACATATGTCTAGTAAGCAATACAGTACTATTATCTTTTCTATCTATTTTGATATTCTCTTTTTTTTCCATTCTTACTTATTATGAATATAGTTATATTTGAGCTTATTTTTTAAATTTTATTTTGGATCTTTTCTGTGTTTTCTTTCCTTTATTAACTCTTGGATTAATCAAGTTTTCAATATTTTTACCCACTTCCCTTTACTTTTTCCTTCCTCCCATCCTCCCTTCCTTCTTCGCTTCCTTCCTTCTCTCTGTTCCTCCCTCCCTTCCTTCCTTTCTTCCTCTCTCTTTTCTTTCCTTTGAGTGGTTATTTTTAATTTTAACATAAACATATGTAACATCATAAAGTATAAAATTATTTAGTGTTTCTAGACTTCTCTTAAAAATATGAATCTTATCCAATGCTATGCTGGTAAATGTGTAGCTACCAGCTATATGGAGGAGGGGAAAAGTTCTGATTTATAGTATTTACTGATTTCCTTGGTGTAAATATTTCCATTTGAAATTCCATGGCTTATTTTGAATTATAAATATAACGCCATTGAATGTATAGATGGGAAGAAATGCTCTATAGCACATTAACAGATGTATTGCAGATACAGTAAATATAGAATACCTCAAAAACATAGGAAATAGTTAAATGTGGCAAAATAATTAGAAAGTGATGGGTTTAATATGTCTTACCTTTGCTTTTAATATAATTTATTTCATTTTAAGTTTATGTAATTAAATTTTTAATAATGTATTTAATAACTGGCTTGCAAAATTTCTGAAAATTTAACAGCTAACTTATGTGAACTGATTCTAGCATCCCACTTATCTCAGCAGACAATGAACACCTCCTCCCCCCAACACACACACAGTACTTCTTATTACTATGGCAGTTTTTAAATTGCTTTATTTAAATGTACACACAAAGATTACTTTCACAGCTAATCTATGATTTTATTCATTGACGTATTTTATCAATTTTTGTTCTCACCACTAATCCTTAATTCCCACAACTTTTTTTCTGTGTTAATTTGTATTTTTTCCCCCTGAAGAACATTCATTAATATATCTTTTAGTGAAACTGTGTGAGTAGTAAGCTACCTTTGTTTTTGCATATGCTTCTGTTTTGCTTTTCTTTCTGACAAATAGCTTAGCTGGGTAAAAACTGTTAAATTGACAATAATTTTTCCTGAGCACTTTCAAAAAATTTGTTTATTGTTTGCTGGCACTTATTGCTACTACTGACACATCTACTATGAGTATAATTGTCAGGGTTATCTCTTTTTTCTTTTTTTCTGTTATATTTGTTTTTACCTCTTCAATATCCTACAGTTTTCTTAAGATGACTTTTGGCTAAGATTTATCTCTTTTTACCCTGCTCTATACTAAGAGAAGTAACTCAGATCTAAATACTGCAAAATTCATAGTTATTAATTCTTCAAATAATACCTCTTCACAACTTTCCATTTTTTGCAGCATTTAGTAGATATAAATTAGATACTGTCATGTATTTCCCATGTCTTGTATCTAACATTTTATATTAAAAACACTCTGAAGCCTCTTTCTTTCTATATGCTTTATTCTGGATAAAGTCCTCAGTTCTATTTATCAATTTTATAATTCAACCATTTTCAGTCCAGGATTTATCATACATACTATTATTTTTTCCTGTATGATATATCTGATTTTCCAGAATTCTAATTGTGTTTTATATACATATGTTTTTTGTTTTATATCTGTTTTTGAAAATACCTTCTTCATTTTTAATCGGGGTTATTTTTTCATTTGTTTCTCTGAGCAACCTCAACTTACTACTATTAAAGTTTCTGTCAGACTACATTATAAAACTAATTTCTTTGAATGATTACTAGTCTGAAAATTAATTTTTTTAGCTACCTTTCTTTACATTGTGTTTCTTAATGAGCTTTATAATTTGATTTAAAACTTATTTTGAGTGGGACTTTTTGTTATAATTTTGTTGCTGTGTTTTTAATTTTTCTTTCTCCTTCTATGTGTTACCCTCCCTGTTCTTTGTGACTGCTACCTCCTACCCATGCATCTCTGACCTCTATTCCTTTCAGACACCTGTCTTCTCGTGTTATTTCTGATCTCCTGTTTTACAGTGATGATGGGGATCTCACAGATGTATCCGCTGAGCCAATGGATGGATTGACTAAACTCCTGACTGTGACGGTTAACAACATATTTTGGTTTGTAATATTATGTCATGTTGTAATAGTTTATTTTAAGCCATCTTTACAGGGAGACTAGCTAGTTTCACCTTCTGCCTTCAAGAGCACACCAAGCTCTGATTTCTCTTCTTATACTCTCTTGCACTCTCCAACCCCTTTTCCCCCTCCTCTATACCTTGTCCCCAACTCCACAATCTCATTTGAAGCAATTGAATTCCCACTTTTCCTCCAGGACCTGGACTTCCAAACTCCATTGCTGCTTGCAGACCTGAAACCCAGGAGCTGCACAGCTTCAGCTCAGCACATGGCTTTGCATTTTTGTTCCTTTGGGAGCCCAAAGGATCCTTACCTTGGTTTTAAGTATGATCATATATTTTTGCTTTTGTATTCTTATATTATCTATTGTTTATAGAATAAGAGACTTGACAAGTACATGTTCCATTCTATGAAAGCCTTCTGCTTTCAGAGGCTTAGAACTGAATGTAGGCAAGATTTAGACTGAGATTCCTAAACACATTCTTCATGCTAAGAAGCCTTTCTTTCATGTTTTTATAGAAATGTGGTCTTTCTGCTACTCAAAATAAATTTAAGCCTTCCTACATGATCAGAATAGTCTGGGCCTTTTTATTTTAAATAAAGATTTAGATGAGAAACACTGCAGGTAGCTAGGAAATGACATACTACGCATACAATTGGTACAATTGTTTCCTGGGGCGTTATTGTCTTCTCTGCTATTTTCCATGATGTCCAAAGTTTTATGAAAAATTCTGTACATATCCAACATAGCATTGGCATGGATACATTTTATTGGTTTCTTTTGTCTGAACCTCGTACATTGCCTAAAGCTAGTGACCAATGTCTTGTAACATAATGTCTGCTTATTTATGTTACCTTAACCACTTTTATTTTCTGGTATTCCTGAAACAGAGCTGTATTCTTAAATACTCTCTTTTTGTTTATTTCTCTGTTTCAGAGAAATGTCAGTTTCAGTGTTTTGAGTGGATCCCTTCTCTAACTCACTTTCTTTAATCCCAGAATGAAACTGTACAAGTTTATTTATCCTCATTTCTGGTCAAGAAAGCATGCCTAAAGAAAAACTAGCATCTCCTACTCAAACCAACAATAAATAAACAAGCAAACAGAAAAATAAATAAAAAACAGTCCCATTAATTATAATATGCAGCACACTTCTATTGGTTATTAACTTCATGCACTTGAGATTCAAAGAGTGATAACCATACTTTTTCCAACAATCCTGTATAATAAAAGCCCAGTGACCAAATGGCGGAATGACCGTAACAATTGATGGACCACCAGGGGCAGTGCTATGACACACTGACCACCAGGGGCCAGATGCTCAATGCAGGAGCTGCCCCCTGGTGGTCAGTGCACTACCACAGTGGGAGCACCACTCAGCTGATTGGGAAGAGTGGCTGTTCCCACTGCGAACCCTGGGCTGATGGGTAGGAACCTGGGCTGCAATCGTTGCCTCATCACCCCAGGCTCCTCCTCCTTGCTACCTGCCGCCTTCTCTGGACGCCTGCAGGCCACGCAGCACTGCTGCTGGGCTCGCGAGATGACCCCAGAGGCTGGGAGATAGATCCGTGGCTGCCACTGGACTGAGGCCTACTCCACCACCTCTCAGTGCTATTGTCCCTGGGCTCAGACTCGACCGAGTCCCCTGGAAAGGCAAGTGCTCTGGCTCCACAGAAGATGCCAGACCAGGGAGCGCCACTCAGAGGGCAGGTCCACAGCTGCTCGGCAGACCTGGTTGAGCAGCACTCCCACAGAGGGCCACGCACCTCACCAGTGCATGAATCCTGTGCACCGGGCCTCTAGTCTATATATATAAAAGCCTAAGTGACTGAATGACTGGTTGACCAGTTGCTATGACATGCACTGACCACCAGGGGCAGATGCTAAATGCAGGAGCAACCCCCTGGTGGTCAGTGTGCTCCCACAGCAGGAGTGCTGCTAAGCTGACTGGTGGGCACCAGAAGCTGGGCTCACAGCTGGCAAGTGCCGTTGCAGTGGCATGAGTCTCTCCTGATCGGGACTGACTGGACACTAGCCCGGGGCAGGTGCAGTGGGGCCAGGATGAGCGGGAGCAGCAGGCAGGAGCGGCAGGCGGCATTGGACTGCCATTTCAGCCCAATCCCCGCAGGCCACATTGAGGGACCCCACCGTTGCACGAATCCATGCACTGGGCCTCTAGTATCTAGATATATACACAAATATTAGTCTGAAGTTTAAGAGCACAAAATTATCATTTTGGTTCTCTAAGAAAATGCCAAAAGAATTAATGTTATATAGCCAAAACATAGAGATATTTCTTCCAAAATTGAAAACTAACAAAGCTGCCACATCCTCATCACTTTTAGGGAATGGACCAAACGTGTCACATTTAAGGGAATCAGTAAGAGGTTCATTTGGACCTTATTTTTTGTGGATGTAGCTTTTTTTCTTCCTGGAGAGTGATTATATGCTTAAATTTAGAAAAATACGTTTTTCTGTCACGAAACCAGCTGATGGAACATGGGATTTGACTCCAGTATATAATAAATCCACAGCACTGTAAAGTCCTTGAGTAATGAGGTCCTTATATCATGGCATGGAACCTAGGGCATCCTTAGCCTTCCCACCATTATGCATAGCTTCAATTTTTAAGTGGCCCATGCCCACTAACTTTTTTATTTGAATTATAACCACCATTATGAAGTCCTCAATAATCTCTATAGCCTGTGTTAGAAGCCTCTCCTGCATGTATACTAGCACCCAATACAGTATATCCTTCTTTAGACTATAATCCTAGGAATGCTCTCCCTCCTTCAATTGGACTGTAAGAATCAGGAGGGATGTCCGGTTGGTGTGGTTAAGTGGTTAAGCCTCAACCCACGAACCAAGAAGTCACAGTTTGATTCCTAGTCAGTGCACATGCCCAGGTTGTGGTCTCAATCCCTGGTAGGGGCACTTTGGAGGCAGCCAATCAATGATTCTTTCTCATCATTGATGTTTCTATCTCTCTCTCCCTCTCCTTTTCTCTCTGAAATCAATAAAAACATATTTTTAAAAAAGAAAGAGGAGGGATGTATCTTTCAAATGCTAAGTAAATGTTTTTGAATGAATACACTCATTACTTCTCTGAGGGGTCTTAAGAACAGAACAAAACTAGGCTTTCTATTATTATTGTGGTTTTCACTTGGATCCTAAAATGTGTGAGATACAAGGATGTAACTGCTTACATTAGTAAAAACTCTCAGTGGTTCCCCACGATAAAGGTGTTTTTCCCCTCACATCTTGGCTCCATGTCATTCAGGATGAGGGTTGCTCAGTCACGTGCCTCTGCCATGTCCTGGGACTTCATCCTTCAGTGAGTGGAATACCAGGGAGAACGTGAAAGACTGAAGTTGCACATATAACTCCAACCACATCTTATTGGCCAGAACTCACTCTAATGACTCCAGCTACAAGGAAGGTTTGGAAATGTAATCTAGTTATGTGCCAGGAGAAAGATGAAGTGAAGTTTGATGGACCCAGCCTTGCACCTGCCACACTGTCATCTAAGAAAGCATAGAGTCTAGCGCCCTTGTCATAGAACGGGTTGTACACCTCAGATATATATGCACTTTTAATCAGAACAGATTGGCTATTAGCTTCTTGGGACTTAATTGTCAACACATTCCTGAGCTTTTAGTGTGTCATTTGCTATATTATCTTGATGTGAACAGAAGCTGGTAGAAATATTTGACTGGCAAATGTATTTTTTTTTTAAATTTGAAAGTAACGTCAGACCTTGATGACAGAAATAAGACATGTTGCTGAAAAATTATAATGCAGAAAAATATTTTTAAAGAGCAGATGAAATCACCTGCCTGAGTCCACACCTTAGCAAATAATACTTGTCTATCAAAGTTCATATTCTCTAGTTTTAGTCAAATGGGTGTTATTAGGCTCTCACAACAGAATTCATTTGAAGGAAATAACATCATTTCTTTTTCATTAAGTGCATCTTTTTGTAGAATCCATTTTTTCTCATCACTAATTTTTCAACTACAGACTGTTCTGGGATGTGTTCTTGTAAATGAAATAAACCAAAGTAGGCACAATTAACTTACAATAACTAGAGGCAATTCAAATGTTTTTTTTTTCTTTTTTTAATTCTAAGCAAATCTGCTTGAGCAATTTCTAAGAAGTGACCAATTTAGCACTTGCTTTGAAGTGTATTTAAATATGAGTTTCGATATAAAAATCACTATTCCTTGAATTTTGTCTGTGGTAAATAAGGAAATTTAATTTTTTCTTTGGAATACTCTATTTATTCTGTTCCAAAGGAAAGAGTTACGATTTGGTAAATAAGATACGTGCCTCCATTCTACAGGTTTTCTTTTCTTTCTTCTCTTCAAGCTCCGGTAGTCCACTGAAAGGGCTCATTCACCTCAGAGACATAAGACTTACTATATAATGTGTGGTATAATTTTTTTTAACTTACATCTACCACTGAGAAATTTATATGTGGAGATTTAAGAGGAAGGCTTGAGAACTGACTGGCCTCCTATATAGCTCCTCCGAAACCTGCAAGATTATTATAGCAAAAGTCAGCATTTCATGGCCCCCCTATATCCATAAAGAAAATTAAAATCATATGTTGCACAGCAAGCTTAAACCATTCAGAATGCTCATAAACATATTTAAAGCCAAAATTACAGCTGTTTCTTGACTCTCGGTACCACGTATAGCTCTAGATATGGTTCTTACATTGCTATGCACATACTGTAACAGTAATTACTGTATTTTAAGCACCACACTATTCTCCACGAGCAGCCTGGTGACAAAGAGCCCTTCCTGTACCACGTAACTGCCTTAGTAGGAAAACCTTCTATGTCCTTTATGTTCTACCAGAGCATTGTCTTCCTTTGTTAGAGAAGGAGAGAAGAGGCTTTCTCAAATATAGAACCAAAGCAAACATTTGATTGGACATGCACAGTTTGGTAACCCCCTGGCATGTCCAACATTTGATGCTGGACTTTTTTAAAAAATACATTTTATTGACTTTTTACAGAGAGAAACGGAGAGGGATAGAGAGTTAGAAACATTGATGAGAGAGAAACATCGATCAGCTGCCTCCTGCACACCCCCCACCAGGGATGTGCCCGCAACCAAGGTATATGCCCTTGATCAGAATCTAACCAGGGACCTTCCAGTCCACAGGCCGACACTCTATCCACTGAGCCAAACCGGTTAGGGCGATGCTGGACTTTTGGTGACATTTCAAATTTGGAACTTAATTGATTGCACATCAGTTTTACCGAAGGATGAACTGGTGCCGCTGGTAGCTCCAAGTTTGTGTGAGCACCTTTGCCTGCCACTGCTCTCTGAAACAGGGATGAATCAACAGTCAAACATGAACTGTAATTAACATCGGCTTGAACACACCATATGTGATGCAGAGATGTAGGAAGTGCGAAATCCTTTGCAAAATGGGAACTTCTCAGATCCTGACAAAGTGAGAGCACAGTTTTTATTATTATTTAGTCATCATTATGATTTTAGTTTTTATTGTCTCTTTCACCCCACTTTCAGAGGTTGAGATAACTAGTTTAGCAACTCCCCATTGAGGAAGGCAAAATGCACTCTGAAGTGATGGCGGACCATACAGTATGAGATAACACTCGCCTTCAGAAAGTGCTTACCATAGTTGATTCCAGCTATGTTTGTATTACCATCTATTGAGCACAATGACTAGTAGGAAAAGAGCCTATAAAGTATGTCATTCTCCCACTGCCACAAACATAAAATGCATGTCTGACGCTGCTGCAGGGGGCATTATGCGTAAAGTAGAACTTGGCAGCTGAAAGTTTAACAGTTTAGGCCAGTGGTCAGCAAACTGCGGCCTCTTGAGTGTGGCTCTTCCACAAAATACCACGTGCGGGCGCGCACGTACAGTGCGATTGAAACTTCGTGGCCACACTCAAGGGGCCAAAGAGCCGCATGTGGCTCACGAGCCGCAGTTTGCCTACCACTGGTTTAGGCTAAGGACCAGCTCTGAGTGAGACCTTTACAAGGATGTTTGTCATCTTACAGCTCAGTTCACTGGATTGTACAAAAGAAATAAAGTTATCCTTATGCAAATGGACAATGAGATGTTATCTCCTAGAAATGCTGTCTCTTTGAGAAGTAAAATAAGCATAGGTTACTTATATATCTACCTCTATTCCTGAGAAGGATACCAAGGATGAACTTCGTTGAAGGCCTTTGAGAACCTAGAAAATGGCAATGTTGGGTCGGGCCTCGTATTTGAAAAGTCCCTAGCAGAATCACTAGCCAGGACAGAGAAATGTGCTAAGGACTCTAACTATAAAGAAAGATGGTTCAGTAGAAAGTGTCTCCTTTCCCTTTGGGCCCCTAAAGTCAGTCTTCATCTCCCCAGTACCATTCTTCCTGGAAGGAGGCCAACATTCTGTCTCTAAGCAGGGGAGAATTGTCTGTAGGAAAATCTTTCACAAACTTCTTTTACATAAAATCAATAAAAGTAGAGTTGCTTTGGCTAAGGAAGGAGTTTGTAAGGACAGAACCTCCTTCAGATTCAGCCTCCTTCTCGTGTCTTCCCCCAAGGTTCCCTTTAGAAACCTCAGAGGAAAGATATAGCTTTTCTAAACACAGTCTGAAAATTGGTGGCTCAAGACAACTCAGACTCCTTGGGACTCATGTCCCTTGACCTTCAGAGAATCACTCTTTACTCTCTGTTTTGTCTGAATATTGGAAACTCCATGTTCGAATGTGTTATACATTTTTTAGTATAGATTCCCCTAAAGAAAGTAAAATTTCTGTTTATATACAATAGCTAGCAATGCATATATATTTCTAAATATGGAAGAGAAAACTATGAATACACATATGTGTATGTTTACAGGATCAGAGTTATGCTTATGCAGAATAAGTAGATGCTTATGCTGTGTGATTAGAAAAAAAACTTTCTCAGACAAAACATACTCTCCACAGGCCCTGTTGCTGCATGTGTTGGGTCTGCCACTACCTACTCCTCTGGGTAAAAGCAATTGCTGAAAAAGAAATACCAGCTGGGGCATGGCATATATTTTGTCATTATTGACCTTTAATATTTTATTTTCAATCAATCCTGCAGAGAGCAGATGAGGGGAGTGTGTAAAATAAAGGACGGAAAAGATTCAGAGAGTAGGGAACAGAGAGAAGCCATTGGGTTTGGGGGAACATTATTTAGTCTGGATTTGGAAGGGAGACACTGACCACCTGCAGGGTGCCGCACGTTATCCGAGACAGTCACACATTAAAATCCAAACTGTGCAGAGAGAGGACTGAGGTGCTGCGGGAGCCTTTGTTGCTACCTACGTAGTCCGTGTATCACCTGTATATAAAATGAGTAGTCAAGTGGCATTTGTATGTGAAAGACAGTGAGATGGACTCACTGCCTGACTTGTTCTCGAAATCTTCCAATGGTGCTGACTTGCTTCTCCATGGAATTCTTGACTTTGAGTCTCTACCTCTTCCTGGGATATCTAGGCTCTCTTTCTTAAAAGTCAACTTATGAAAAGCATCTTGAATAAGCTGATTGCTTATTATTGGAATTGCATTTAGAGATATAGACTACATCAGTGTCTGCATCGAGCTCAGGGTGCATAGCACAAGGTAGGGGGCCTTGAGGATGAAGGCAGTGGGTCGTTAGGCAAATTGAGCAGGTGAATAGCAAAGAGGGGGTCCCGCTCCAGGTCGTAAGGGGTCTTTCTGGATCCAGTGGGCAGTTAACTGATGCAATATCAGGCGTGGAGTTACTGAAACTAAAAGATAAATTTAGTTTCAGTAATTCCATGTCAGATAAATTTTATCTGCATACTTAAAATGTGAATCTTTCATAAGGATTCAAAGGAAAGGAAGAATTAAAAATAAATAAATAAATAAAAATAAAGCCAGATGAGAAAGAAGCCTAAAATGATAAATTGCAAAGTTTTAAATGGCCATTACACTGGAACAAGTCAAATGGCTACCAAATGGAGTTTCATTTCTCATTTTATTTATAAACATTCACATAAAATTGCAAGGAGAGGAAAAAAAAGGGAAAATCCTTGAACTCCTGTGAAAGACATTTTGTGCCGGGTATGTTGAATTACTATTAAGTATTCACCTGTCTTAAATGGGCTTTTTCTCCAGCCTCCGCATCATACATCTTAATGTCAGTAACATCTGCAACTGAATGGTAATGTGGATCAGGGAAGATAATCACCAGTTAATAAGAGCTTCGAATCGTGCTTTGGCTATTGTGCACCCTTTACTGCATTTCTTTGGATAATTTACCAGCACAATTTTATTAAAAACTTATGCTTGATTCAAAAGTGCTTGTGTATGAAATTAGCTGTGAATCTGAAAAAATTTTTTTTTTTAAAATTATGAGCACAGTGGTCCCTTTGCTTCATGCAGCCCTTCCCTTTCAGTGTTCTTTGGAGCTTAGATCTCAGAAGTCATCATTTAAAAATCATTCTTGGTTTCTATTTGAGTGCATTCGTGATGCAGCTGTAACCTTGGTCTTTTTTAAGTAAGTCTATGCACCATAAAGATGAAAAGCCAAAAGGTGGAACACCTACGTCTTTTTCTTCCATTGATAAATCTCCAGTGCATTGGGTCTGGTGGGGAAACGTTGACCTTTAGTATTTCTGTTTTCCTTGCTCTTTATTTATTTTGCTGCAGAATGCTACTGGTCATGAAAAATAACCCAGGGGCGACGCGGTGGGTAGTGGAGGGAAGGTGGAGGAGTGACCTGGTTTTGATTAGTTAATTCAGATTAGGGAGTAAATTCTGATTTCGCAGCTGCTGTTAAGGTTCAGTGGCACTACCAATTTTTCCATTTCAACTTCCCATATATAAAGCTGACAGTTTCCTCCGCTAGAACCCGTTTTTAATGTTCCTCTCTGGCACGGGCTCTACCTTCCCCCCATGATTTTCAGTAGCCTTCCTCCCCCATGCAGCTTTGCCAGAGCTACTCAGTTGCGAGCTTCAAATCTCCTGTAATTCCAGTCCTCGCAGGCCCTTAAAAATGTAGCAATGCACAGATGTGCAGTGAAAATTTTAAAATGTGCACTTTCTTTTAGGAATATGAACACTGAATATCACATAAACCTCTGATGTCCCCCTTGCCACCTCCTCGAGCTAAGCTAACACTTCCTTCTGTGTTTATGTTCGTGGCTCTTAGGTACATGGTCGGCCCTGGCTTTTAGTTCCTGCCTTTTCCCATCTCTTTCCTTCTGTGCCAAATAGCTTACTGGTTTTATGATGTGGGCAGGGGCCAGTGAGGGAATAGTTTGAGTCCACAGCCTCCATTTTCATTCATGGCCAGGGCCAAACTTTAATACAGGCCTAAGTTCGGGATGAAGTCTAGTTCTCCACAAAGCTCCCTTTTACAGTTTAAATAAAGAAATGATAAACATCAAAAGATCAACAGTTTTCCAAAGAAGCCAATATGTAATAGTCATGCCCAGGAGCACAGTTATAACTGAAAGCCTTAAAAGGAGCATTGAATTGTAGCTTTGTTCCGGTTTGTTTTCCCTCCTATAATAGGGTCCCTTAAAAAGGAAGGGGAATCAAAGGAGGGAGGGAAGTTTGAGAATTGAGGCTGAAATGAGTCTGATCATTTAGATGTAATGAAGCAAAGAAAGAATCTTCAGTTCAGGAGGCTTTTTGTCTTTGGTGTTGGGGGTGGGTATAGAGGCACTGAAAAATAGCTCCATGCAATCCCACTGCAACGTAAGTCCTGTCCTGTGGGTTGTGTTAACTTACACAGGTGAGGTGAGTATTTTGTGGGTACATGTGTGTGGTGGATGGGCCAAAGGGAGACCCCCTTCTTGGAGCACTCCACGTCCTTTGAATATAAATGATGGCTCTAATAGTTTGCGCGTGTTAAAAAAAAGAGAGAAGAAAAAGCATTAGTGATGGTGCACATTGTCCTATCTTCCTCATTTCAGAGTATTTGTGAAGTTAGGGTGTGTTTTTTTCCTGTTTCAAAGATGGGCAATCGTCCTTCAAATTACAGAATGAAATCTTTATGCATTTCAGGGTTGTTGGGTCTTTAAAATGCCATCTCTTTTAAGAGGCCTCGATCAAGTGAGGGATTCTGACAATGCACTGGTTTCAACACTGCACAGGTAGCAGACAGGTTAAAGGCAGGGAGCAGAGCTGAGTGCTTTTACATTGTTCTCTGTCTGGCTTTGCCATGACCTATAGGAACACAATTTCGCGTACTGGTCAGTGGGGTGATCTGCTTGTCCTCATCTAGAAATGTCCATCTCCTCTAGGATGGCAGGTTTACGGCTGCTTTACGCTTTATTACCTAAAGTGTCTGTGAGTGCAGGGTGTCTATCTGTTGTCTAGTTAATCCACAGATAAACCCAGGAAGGGCTTGAAAATACTGGGTAAAAGGCACTATAGTTTACAATAGTCAAAACAAAGAAGTAAGATGGGGCCTGGCACCCGGGAAATTCAGGCTATTGCCTTTCTGTGTGCCCACAGAGCAAAGCCAAAAAGACAATACAAACAGGCAGATCAGCCTGCCATCAATGTGGCTGAAGCGGAAACATGTTTGGTTCCATATCTAGGACTTTGTTCTGGAAACAAGACATGGCTCCATTTCTAGTTTTAGTGCAGACCGCGCCATTCCAGCATTCTCCAAAAGACCACAGGCCGGTAGGAAAGCAACTCGCTTTCATGTGTTGTGTTTTACATTTGCCCATCTGAGAAATGGGACTGACACATTTCCTCACTGGGGATTTGGTTCGATGGATGAAACATGTGTGGATGAGCTTGGAGTTCTTTGGTGGAAAGTTGCTTCAGAAATCCATAAGCGCTATGTTGTTTGAAAGTCTCAGTGATCTGCCATGACATGGATGGTTGTCAGCAAGCTGCAGTGCATACACACACACACACACACACACACACACCCTGAGCATCCTCCAAACATGCCTGAAAGGCAACATTTAGCATCACTGTGGAGACCCACTTTAGTATTGACACCTTAAAGTAAGATTCACTGAAATGCAAGGTGAAAAACAGCTCCTATTTTCTCTCTTAAGTCTTCCATATCTTAAGTCTTCCACTGGTACAAAGGAAAATAAGGAGATTTATGAAATGGCAGTGCAAATCTTCACGCTAATCAACAGAGTTTAGAAAAAACCAGCCAGGAGCCCTGAACATGCCCGTGGCAAGTGGACTGCTTCAGTCTGCAAAAGATAAAGCACACTAGTGCATATCGGTTAGTCTAATTTATTCAGAGTCGTTGCCATATCACAACCTCGTGTTTGATTTTCTTATAAACTAATAATTTCTTGAATGAACTAATACTGCTACAGCCACTAGTGCCTCTACCTTGTAGAAGTTTTTTATTGTTGTGTATGCAACTAAATTGAAATATCTTTCACTTGAAATATTGACTTTAATATCTCATTTGAAAAATTCATGAAGCCTTTGATGTTAAATCCATACTCAATTTAGCCAAATGCCATTAGAATATGCAATACGCCTGAATACAGAAAGCATTATTGTCTGTGTTTCTGCAGAAGAATTACATTTTATGACTGTAACGTCAGGATCTTTTTTGGATTTGTGCATGAGGAAAAGAAAGGGAAAGGCAGCACATTAGATGCAAAATGAAAAGTGGTATTGATTAGGCTCTCATTTACCCACTCTCTGCCTCATTCCCTAAATGCATGGAAATAAGGGTTGTGCCACTGCAACTAACAATGCTCTATAATGAATGGAACAATCTTTAGAAAATTAGTGCGAGCATGTATGATAGTGCACAGATGTTGCTCGGAGTAACTGTCATACATTTCTTTTACATCTCCATTTACATAAGTCTCTTTATTTCCTAATAGTATCATAATAGAAACATGACAATAGTTAATGATTTCATAAAACATGTAATGTAAAGGCTGTCAGAAAGGTAGAATGTTAATTGAAACCTATAGCTATACCACATTAGAATTACATTTCCTAAATGACTCGTGTTAAAAATATTCCTCTTGAACAGAGAAAGATAAAGGCAGGTATTTAAAAACAAAGCAAAACAAACAAAATAAAACTCAAGCTCTCAGTAAATTAAAAATTCTCCCCCTAGTAAAACAGCGACCAACAAACATTGCAAAATCCACTGTGTGCTAATAGAATGTTTTTTGCCTTTAGTAATTTATGGGCACCCCCCCTCCCCCACATCTATCGATCACATTTTAAAAAGTAAACTGCATTAACATTTTAGACTATTCTGGCTCCAGAAAATGCTTGATTTTTTATCACTGCTAAAACATCGTCATGGCGCAGGCTTTCGTTAGCAGGTGCGGGAAACTGGGTATTTCTTTTGGAATGAAAGGGCTATCTGTACTGTTCACGTTTGCCCAGGTATTTCATGATGCCCTGAAGGAACAGGCCGCAGAATGGTGCTGGGGAAAAGACCAAGCTATTTGTAAGACTACATTTATAAAATTGGGGTGAGGGGGAAAGTGGAGAAGAGAAAAGATGGGGAATGGAGAATCCCTTATTCATTGAGATAACTGACTAGCTCGAAGATTGCAGCTCTTTGAGCTCCAAGTTCAGTCCTGGGTTGCTGCCTGCTCTGTAGCACCATCTGCTGGTCAGTCTGTGCTCCCTGTCAGTCTGGGTGGGGAAGTGGCCGGATCTGCTTGAGACAAAGGTCATGCCTAACTTCAATGTTAGCATACAGCGTGTGAGTTGCAATTTACACCAAATAAGGGTTTAGAGGAGGAAAAGGAGAACTAAACGGGCCATAAGAACGTATCAAAGTGGCTATTTAGAGTATCTCATTTTAAAGAAGGAACAAAAAAAGCAAAGCTCCTTTTTTATTATAGAGCAGGAAGTGTAAGAATTCCATGGATTTTTAAGAACAAGACTCAACCATCCGTGCAAGAAAATTTATTCTCACCTTGATCCTTCAACATCTTGTGTATCTCCCATTCTATTAAATTAAGGCATTACTGAAATATGTTTAAAATTGAGCACCATCCATCACAGAGATTGAGTTAGAATATCTACATAATATTTACACATCTCAACAGGAAAAGTAATTTTTCTTTTCAGTAGTTATCATTTTTGAAAACCCGGGTTGACTTGTAAGCCATCGTCTGTCTCGTCCCTTACTAAGCATTTCCGCGGCTGATGCATTTCACTGATTTGATCTCACTGATATGGTAATAAAATCAGTGGTCACTCAAACACACGGAGGCTCGTAGCCATGTGTTGAATTACCTGCTGTTAATTCAGGTAGAGGAATACAGATGGGACTCAGGGACCCAAACGTGTTAATCTGAGAAATCCCTCGGCAATACCCCATGGATTACACTATTGCTGAAATATCCGGTATAGTACTGCAAGTTAAATACTTCTAGAATTAATTATTAAAAGTGTATTTACCAAGGTTTAGCAACTATTTAATATGTGTTGCTTCCCAACGGGAGATTAGCCTATCTAAGGGCTGTGGAATCCTGGGGCCTTTGGAATTTATTTAACAAATGATAAGCACCTGATTAAAAATAAATTAAATGCTAGTTAAAGTATTTAGGGAACTCATTTAAAGTGTTTCATTAGTAAGGGGTTTCCCCACACTATCTTTATTGTTTTAGAATTGCTATCTTTATATGTTAGTGAAGTAAGCAAGATGGCTGCCAGAGAAGAATTGGGTGAATAACCATTTCTTAATTACTTTTATTTTCTTGTGAGAATTTTTTTAAAAGACGATTTCTATGACTTTTTTTTTATTTGACTTTTTTATTAAACAAGTATCTTAATGCTACAGAAATGTAGAAGAAAGTATTTGATGACAGCTTCACCAGTTATGGGCTGTTCCTATCGGATTTGCCTGTTTTATTTTTTCCTCTTCAAATACATATGTAAGTGTCCTTGACTATATTTTTCAAGTTTTTTTTCTGGAGCTAGAATTTGTAGTTAATGCAAGAAAAAAATTCATTTCTCTTGTATAGTCCTTCATAGAAAAAAATGTAAATCATAATTTATGACAAAATGGCTTGAATTCATCTTTCAGATGTATTGAGTCCTTGTTATTATTATTTGCCAGCCATTGTACTAGGCCCATTCACATACTTTCTTTTTGAGGTCAATTTTCAAGGAATTGTCACACTTACAAATTTATATGCATGATATGCACAATGCCAGTCTACTTAAGTTTGAATCAGAAAAGTTTTAGAGTTCCAACCAACACAGATTCCTTAGACAGAGTTTTTGGAGACAACAAGATACTTTTGAAGTCAACCCAGAAAAGCAATGGGAGCTTTACATCAAAACAGACCTAAAGACATGTTTATGGATGAAACAGTGTGTTTTGTTTTAATACTTAAATTATGTTTCATGTGTTTGAAATCTATTTCTTTACATCTAAGCTGTTCTTGCTTTTTTAAATGTGAAAGTTACTTGAGACTAGTGTCTCATCTTTATGTAATTAAAAAGGCACCCTGACTCTCAGTGCATTACGACTGATACAAACAAGTGAAAAAGTAATAATGACTTCTGAACGTGGAGCTGCAGATTTGGAGGAAAAATGTCTTAAGAGGAATCCGAGTTGGGGTGGGAGAGTTGGGAGGTGGGCTTAGTGTAGAGGCCAGGATCTGGTGGAGAGAAACTTTGCCTTTAGTAAAGAGACACTGGTTCCTCCTTGTTATTCATCAGACACGTTCCAGTAGCAGACATTGAGCTGAGTAACAGACTTATGTCTTGAGATGTCTGGAAGGACTAGGCCACCAATTAAAGATAATTATGCAGATGCACATCTTATTTAAAAATGGGGCAGGTTTACTCAGATAGGGCATTCCTGCTACTGACCACATGTAGGTCAAACAGGAAGCAGCAATCCTTAATAGGTTGGACTTGGACTTTTGGTAACAGAAATCTCTCTGGAATCAGAGCCTAGAAAAGTGTCCATAAACAAGAGAACCTGATCACAGCACAGAGCCGGAGATTGAGTTGTGTGGATTGTGGTGAAGAGCTGAAAGTCGATGATAATAATTGAGTCAGTTTATCTTAAGCATCAGGGATAATCAACCTAAAAGAGAAAAGGAGTCGACTTCTTCATTTATCTGCCACATCTTGGAACCAGAGGACAGAACTGGTTCGGGTTCCTGCATTAGGCAACTGCAAAGGAAAATGTAGCATTTCCATAAATCCTGAAGATAAATGTATATAAAATGAAGCTTCCACAGTTAATGTGGGGAGCTTTACCACCCTGGGGAGAGTGAACAAAATCAAGTGAAAATAGAATGCCTCTTGGCTTTGCTCATTGGCCATGGCCAATGGTCAGGCAGCAGATGTGGTCTTTGTGTTGCTAGCAAAGGCTTTGAAATCTCTCCTGCATCACCTCCCACCCTCATGGCTCCCTGAATAATGCTGATAACAATTAGCCAAGCGACTGATGCTGCTGCTGAAATTACCTCTTTGGTCTCACACAGAGCCATCCCCAATCCATGGAGAGCAGCCAGCCTATCTGCAGTGATGGCAACTTAGGGGCTGAATGCATCCCATGTATATCTGAGTTGTATGATTCCATGGGAGACATTTCAGTTGAAAGGATATCTGACGATGTGGTATACTGCCAGGCAGTATTGGTAAATGCTGGGCAGTTTTGTCTGGATGGGGATACGTAGAAGTGCTACAGAAGTGTCTTCGTTTATGACAGCTACAGACACTGATACGGAGTACCTGGTTGTGGTCCCTATATATGTGCATATGCGTATAATTATCATAATGTTCAGGTCTAGAATTGTGGGAAAACCAACAGCCTGAGCGTCGGCAGTATCTAATTCATGGCGAAACTATTCTTACATTATTGTCAATTAAAAACTCGTTCTGGTGCGTTAGCACCAGAGCAAAACCATCCCACGTGCTAAAAAGAACAAACCAGACGATTTTCTAGAGCAGAAGAAGTTTGTTTTAAACACTTCTAGAATTTGCCTCTAAGGGTATGACTTTTCTCTGATGGAGATTCACATCCCTTGGTATTCTATATTTTACTTGTTTCTTCAGAAAGGACAGATGGAAAGGGATGCTCAGTGAATATAGTCCAAAGTTGAGTGAATTTGTAGTAGACCGGTCATTGAGAAAGCATAAAATACTTACTGATGATAGCTAACATTTTTTGAGTACTTCCTATGTGCCAGGCAGAGTACTAAGGTCTTGCTGGATTACTTAATTTATTTTACCCAACCATCTTTGAAGTAGATACAGTTATCTCTGTATATTTCTCAGGTAGATCAAACCAATTCTTAGAGTAATTAAGGAAATTGCCTCATCTAGTAAGTGACAGACCTGGTTTTGACTTCGGCTTATCTGACTTTAGGGCTCCGTCTCCTTACCCTGAGTGTTTAGGTAATGAGAAGGTTTGTGTCGTAGAGAATCAAAGGCATTAGGGTTAAAAATGTATTACAAACTACATTTAAGACTCTCAAAAGGTGTAAACACTACCCACTCACCCCTCAATATAAGACAGAAAGGTTACCTATCCGTAGAGCACTACTGGACTCTCCCTCTATGAAGTAATTCTGATAATGAATTTGGTTGGTGCATATCTTTATACTTTCCCCACATATATGTTTATTTTTTAAAAATGCACCTTGTTGTTTTGCATTGTTAAAGATTAGGTTCTGATATGAGCATTTCTTTGGAAGTTGGAAAGAAGAAGCCTGGAGAGAAAGTGGACATCGTGGAGGTCGTGTATGGAAGTGTGTCATGCATTGTTAAGCCCATGCTTCAGAATTTTGGTACTTTGTCAGGTCTGTATTAAAGGCCCGAGCTATTTTGCCAGCATATTTTCAGGGAAAATGTTTCTGAACCACAAGTACACAAAAACAGATCTTGAAACAGTTGCCTTTTCCTGTAACTGGGGGCAGAATCGAATTTGCCCACTTGTCTGAACTGTGTGATTGTCAGAATAGCTAATTTTCTTTGATTCTGTGTTTTCTGGCATTTGAAAACTATACCCCAAGAAGTTAAAATCATCATCTTTGCTTGGTGCTCTGTGGCAGCTGCCTGCCTGGTGGCTTCTGGTAGTTCCGTGAAACGTGTGGGCAGAGCAACAGAAGGGCCGGGGAAGGAAATAGAATGACTGGAATAGCATTTGCCGGCAGAATGTTGGGAACTGAAGGTGGAGCATATCCAGAGGACACTGTTAGGAATGTTTTAAAATCACAGGTGCACTTCTGCTCCCTGCAATTTAAAGACACATTGCAAATGCAATTTGTATAACTGCTTCATATGGCTTCCTTACTTCAAAGTTGGGTTCTTGCGGGCCCTCCCTAGGCAAAGGGGAAATAAGCTGTGTTGACTTCTTCCAGAAATAAATGAGTTTTAAAGCATCTCTGTTGCTACAGCACCTGGGAACTAGGGGGATTCAAGATCAAGGAAGATTTAAAAAAATGAATAAATAGAAATGTCACATTTTCCAACTTGAGGCTAACCCAGTTGTGTAGAAGTTTTTACTTATGTGTTAGCCCCACCACATTTATCTAGTTGAGCTCTGAGGTGGGGCATGGGCTGAAGACTGCCTCACACATAGGGGGATTCTGAGCATACTGCCAGAGGTGAAAGGACAGACCTTACTGTACCCATGCCTTTCATATATTTACTACAATCTGAAATTCCACTTATGGTATTTTATTTAAAGGAATAGGAGAAGGAAATAAAAGGAAACTCCTGAAAGTAGTGGTCCAAAGTTCTAAAGTTATACATCACTTCAATAAACTTTTTTGAGTACTTTACCCCCAAATATGCATATTTATTGATTTATAAATTATATATGTACTATTCCATGAATATATTCATACATAATGGAACATATGCAAACATTTTAACTGAAGGAGACAAAAATGAAATAAAATATTTTATTTAATAGTGGCATCCAGTCCTTTGCCTTCACAAAAATTATTATGACTGTGATTGGTTATCAATCAGACATTTTTTATCATCTTGGTTTAATACTTTGTGATTTAGCTTGGTCTGGTTCTAAGTTAAGCTTATTTTAAAATTTTGTTTTAATGCCTGTTAGAGCTCAAAGGAATACTTCATTAAAATGTGGAGGTAAAATGAAAAAGGCATTGTGATTTGTGATACCCGGCTTTTAGCTGCTCCCCATCATTATACAGGCATTTGTGTTGCTCCTTGGCAAACAAATGGTCATCTTCTCAAATGCTAATCATTTGTCTTTGAAAACTAATTAGAAGATATACATTCTTATATTTTTAACAAATGGATTCAAATCCCTCTGAGAGTTTTGATCTGGAGGATTTTTAATCAAGTTACAATATTCTATTTTCAAGTTGTTAAGAAGCATGAAAATGTGGGAGCTTTTTATAGGTGACAGATATATCATTTTCAGTAGTAAAATCATTTTAAAATGGAATTGATTCTAAATACCAATTTTTAAATATTCTTACCATAGCCCAAGTTTTAGGCTTTTTTTATTGTTGTTGTAATGCCGTGTTACTCATCCATGATTGAAACATCAAGTTAAACTTTAAAAGTGAGATCAATTATGTTTTCTTTCCCAAAGTCAGCAAATTCACACCCCTGGATGTTTTGTAAAAGAAAAATGCACATTTATGTATATATGAGTCACAAGATTTTCTAGGTTTTGGTCATGAGATAATCAGCTGCACTCTGTGGTACAAAATAATTGTATAGGCCCTCTCTATTTTATTGCAGAGAAATAAATATTTTACTCTATTTTAAAGGTTTGTGGGTGTCATGGTTGTTAATCCTGTAGGACTTTGAACTTCAACTTTTTGCTATGATAGCTTATGAATAATGCCAATGAAGGTTTTAGGGTTTTTTGACATAAGTTAAAAAATCTCCTCCTACATTTTGGGCAGCTTAGTTTAGTTACAACTTGATAATATAACACACCGATCTACTTAAGTTTTAAAGCCTAAGTAAGCTGCATGATATCGCAAAAACCTGTAAGCAATCTGATGCAGTTCTGTTAACCCTTCCACGGGACCTCCTGTTCTTAAGTTACGTTATGTAAATTCTGTGACATGTGACCATGTGGCAGGCAGACTGAATGGGGTACTAGATTCAATCTATACTCAATATTAGTAAACCTTTTATTTTTACATGGAAAATATATATGAATAGAAGAACTACTATTTTCCTGCCCCCCCAAGTATGTCATATGTACCCCAGATTGGAAACTGCCTTTATAGCATTGATCCTGTTATAATGCAAATCTCTTTGGGTGATGGAAGTACTTGAAGAAATGATGTCACTCAGTGTGAATCAATCCAACATTTTTGAAAACAGATTTTGATAGGGTGAGAACATGAGTGAAATAAATAGACTGCCCTCGGAGGTGGTGAATGGTTGTGGAATTCAAGAAAAGACAGAGAAGATAATGTACAAAACTGGGAAGCTAGGAGAATGAAACATAAATTCTAGGGTTTTGCAGCAGTTTTTCCCCCCCTTACGTTGGTGAGAATTAAGGAGTATTGAGTAGGGCAAAGTATGAATTCAGCTGCCCTCTCATTCCACTTGAGAGTGCAGCTCTGGACCTGGCCCATCAGAAGGAAAAGTGCTGGGCCAAGGCATAGGCAAGCCTCAACCTGGAGCCAGGGCAAGCCCCCAGCCATGTCCAAGGTGTTTGGTCAAAGCACAGGTGATTTGAACCCAAAGGATGGTATTGTTCCAGGGATGGTCAGTTACCATCTGTTAGGTCATGAATACAGTCTGGCGTTCATTCTGAGTTCTAAAATCTAAGTGTTCAGGTAGCTTTGCTGGGTTATGCCATTTTCCAGTAAGAGAGTTGAGGTGTTCAGCTTAATTGTGTTTCAATAAGGTCTCACATACCAGTGGTGAAAAGACTCTATCAAGCCTCTCAGGACTGTGACTGGGGTTGGTAAGGATCTCCCTCTTATTCATTTTGAGTCTGGCAGCAGAAATAGGGTATTCTATGATTTTAATTTCTGGAGTGTGGGTGCCATATCCTCACCATTTTTCTCTATTTTCTTCTCTCTTTTGTTCACACTGTTCTCTGGTGAAACGTTATCTCCTGACAAATGAAGTCACTACCAGTAGTTGACATCTTTATGGTATTCACCATCACAAAGGATCACCATCCAATGACATAATTAGATCATGGTTCCTTTATACTTGACATTGAGAAGAATAAAATGAGCATTTTCTAATATTACATTTTAGAGCATATGTATCTTGCGATGTCTATCTTTTCTCTGGAGAAAATTTCTTCCTTGATGAGTAACAATACATCTCTTTACTGTAAATCCTGAATGCCACATCAGCTTATGTTACACTCCATGTGATGAAAAAAAAAACAACAACCCTCAATGTAGCATATGTAAGGTAAAGTCTATACTCTGTTTGTGCTGAGTATGATGCTGATGGATGAAAACCTATCAGAGGAATGCACTCACCATGCTTGGAGACTATGTTGTTAACAGCTTCCCATATCTCATTTTTTCTGATATGAGTCTTATTTTGAAGAATTCAGATTAGATGATGAAAGACTGGGTAAAAATTCTACTAAAAATCTCCCCCAAATTTGTATACTTTTTAGATTGATGTAACTCATAGGTGAAAGGGGGTGATGGAGAGAGACTGAAAACAGTACATTATCAAGTCATCTTCCTCTACAGAATCCAAATAAGCAAGTCTGATTACAGTGATCCTCTACCAATTAAAAGGAGCTCATAAGACATAGAAATAGATTCTATAAACTATTAGTAACTGGGGAATGGCCAGTCTCAGTGAAAATTCTGGATTATGGTACTTTAAATGAATATATACTTAGTCCTTCTAGATAGAATAGTACTGTACTTATGGAGAACCCAGATGTCTAACCAATTTAGTCATCCAGACTAGACTCTAGAATTCAGGAGAACATGACAAATGTCTTGCTGGCAGTGCAGAAAAGAGCTCTCAGAAAGCACATGTAATGTACTTCATATGAGAATCAGGCATTCCTCACAGAACCTCATCTGAATCATTGTGTATAAAATAAGGCACTTTGTCCAGCCAGTGTGGCTCAGTGGTTTAGCATCCATCCATGAATCAAGAGGTCATGGTTGGATTCCCAGTCAGGGCACATGCCCAGGTTGCGGGCTTGGTCCCCAGTGTGGGGTGTGCATGAGGCAGCCAATCAATTATTCTCATTTTAATTTTTCCATTTCTCTCTCCTTCTCCCTTCTTCTCTGAAATTATATATATACTAGAGGCCCGGTACACAAAAATTTGTGCACTTGGGGGTCCCTCAGGCCAGCCTGTGCCCTCTCGCAGTCTGGGACCCCTCAGGGGATGTCCACCTGCTGGCTTAGGCCTGCTCCCCGGGGGATTGTGTCTAAGCTGACAGTGATACATCCCTTGGGGGATGTCCACTTGCTAGCAGGCCGAAGCTGCAGTTGAACATCCACAGAGCTGCTGAGGAGGCAGGAGAGGCTCCCACCATCGCCAATGTGATGCCTTCAGCCTGGCTTGTGGCTGAGCAGAGCTCCCCCTGTGGGAGTGCACTGACTACCAGGGGGCAGCTCCTGCATTGAGCATCTGCCCCCTGGCGGTCAGTGAGTATCATAGTGACCAGTCATTCCCAGTCGTTCTGCTGTTAGGGTCAATTTGCACATTACCGCCCTAACGGGTTTGGTTCAGTGGATAGAGCATCGGCCTGCGGACTGAAGGGTCCCAGGTTCGATTCTCGTCAAGGGCATGTACTCTGGTTGCGTACACATCCCCGGTAGGGGGTGTGCAGGAGGCAGCTGATTGAAGTTTCTCTCTCATCAATGTTTCTAACTCTCTATCCTTCTCCCTTCCTCTCTGTAAAAAATCAATAAAATATATTTGGGAAAAAAAATTGCATGTGCATATTACCCTTTTATTATATAGGATAGAAGCCTGTGCACGGGTGGGAGCCAGCTGGTTTGCCCTGAAGGGTGTCCCAGATCAGGGTGGGCAGGGGACCCCCAGCTCCCTACGATCGCCCACGCCGCCCATGCAGCCTCAGCCAGCAGCTGCAGCTTCCCCCGTGGGCTCCGCCCCTGCCCGGGCCTAAGGTCTCTGGCCGAGGGGTTAGGCCCGGGCGGGGACCCCCCAAGCTGCAGCTGCCCCCCTATAGTGGGCTCCGCCCCTGCCTGGGCCTAACGCCTCTGGCTGAGGCGTTAGACCCGGGCAGGGGACCCCTCAAGCTGCAGACGCCCCCCCATCATGGGCTCCGCCCCTGCCCGGGCCTTACGCCTTCTGGCCAAGGCGTTGGGCCCGGCAGGCGGGACCCCCAGCTGCAGCCGCCCCTGCCAGGCCTAAGGCTTCTGCCGAGGCTTTAGCCTGGGCTGGGACCCCCCCAG